>NC_057404.1:21907257-22244827 GCF_019320065.1 Cervus canadensis | reverse complement strand
GATCAAAACTCAAAAAATGGGAGTAGGACGGGGAGACCACTTTCTCTCCTACAAATTCATCAAAAGAATAACTGAATGCAGAGCAAACCTCACAAAACAACTTCTGATCGCTAGCTGAGGTCATCAGGCGCCCAGAAAAGCAGACCACTGTCTTCGAAAGGAGGTAGGACAAAATATAAAAGATAAAAAGTGAGACAAAAGAGCTAAGGACGGAGACCCGTCCGGGGAAGGGAGTCTTAGGCGGCCTTGCTTGGGCTAGGGTCCGGGCCTGAGTGCCCTGAGGACAATCGGAGGGAGCTTCTGTGAGGTGCCAACTTGAACTGTGGGAGACCAAAGAGAGAAAATTAACCGGCCGGAACACACTGCCGGCCGTTCGCAGAACAAAGGGACGGAGAAAGTCCCAAGAAGAGGTCGCAGGCTGCGGACCCGCCCAGCCCCGCCGGAGGCAGGAGGCAGGGGGGAAGGGAAGGTCGCGGCGAGACACAGGGCGCAGGCACCCGACCAGCACGGGCGGGGACTGGGACTGGGGACGCAGAGGGCGGAAGGCGCGCGCACCCGACTGGCGTCAGCGGAAACTGAGACTGGGTCCGCGGAAACTGAGACTGGGTCCGCGGAAGGGAGTGAGTGTGCCACACCTGGGGATAGTGCGCCCATCAAGCCCCTCGCTGCCTGGACCGCTCTGACGGGGAAGGCACAGAGAGCAGGCGCAGCTTTTCCTTCCGCGCTTTTGTGTAACACCCGAGGGCTGGAACCTAGCGCAGCGCGGGGCGCGCTCCATATAGAACAGCCGGGAGCCTGAGCAGCGCAGACGGAGAAAGCAGCGTCAGCCCCTCCCGGCAGCGCCAGCCCGCCCCCGCAGGGCCAGCCCGCCCCCGCAGCGTCAGCCCCGCCCCGCAGCACCAGCCCCGCCCCGCAGCGCCAGCCCCGCCCCGCAGCGTCAGCCCCGCCCCGCAGCGCAACGGAACTAGCTATCTGAATAAGAGTCCACCTCCGCCCGCCTGTGTCAGGGCGGAAATGAGGCTCTGAAGAGACCGGCAAACAGAAGCCAAATAAACAAAGGGAACCGCTTCAGAAGGGACTGGTGCAACAGATTAAAATCCCTGTAGAAAACACCGACTTCACCGGAAGGGCCCTGTAGATATCGAGAAGTGTAAGCTGGAACGAGGAGCTATCTGAAACTGAGCCGAACCCACACTGACCGCAGCAGCTCCAGAGAAACTCCTAGATATATTTTTACTTTTTTTTTCTAAGTAAGGAAAAAAAAAAATTTTTTTTTCTTTTTATATTTTTTCTTTTTTATTTTTTCTCTTTTATTTTCCTTTAAAATTCCCTATTACTCCCTCATTACTCCTTAACTTTCATTTACATAGATTTTTACGATTTTTTTTAATTAGGGGGAAAAAAAAATTTTTTTTTTCTTTCTTTCTTTTTTTTTTGTTTTTTTTTCTTTTTTTTCTTTTTCTTTTTTCTTCTTTTTTTTCCTTTCTGTTTTCTCTTTTATTTTCTATTTTTCTTTTTCTCTTATTTCTTTTAAAGTCCTCTAGTACTCCTCTACTACTCTTCATTTTCATTTTCACTACACTATAACCTTACCAAAAAAAAAAAAAAAGAGAAGCCCTATCTTTAAACCGAAGATTATTCTCTCCCAATCTTGACTCTCTGTTTTCTACCTCAGAACACCTCTATTTCCTCCTTTCCCCTTCTCTTCCCAATCCAATTCTGTGAATCCTTGTAGGTGTCTGAGATACGGAGAACACTCTGGGAACAGACAGCTGCGTAGATCTGTCTCTCTCCTCTGAGTCCCCCTTTTTCTCCTCCTGCTCATCTCTATCTCCCTCCTCCCTTTTCTCCTGTTCATGTAACTCTGTGAACCTCTCTGGGTGTCCCTAACAGGGGAGAATCTTTTCGCCATTAACCTAGAAGTTTTATTATCAGTGCTGTATAGTTGGAGAAGTCCTGAGACTACAGGAAGAATAAAACTGAAATCCAGAGGCAGGAAACTTAAGCCCAAAACCTGAGAACACCAGAAAACTCCTGACTACATGGAACTTTAAGTAATAAGTGACCGTCCAAAAGCCTCCATACCTACACTGAAACCAACCACCACCCAAGAGCCAGTAAGTTTTAGAGCAAGACATACCACGCAAATTCTCCAGCAACACAGGAACATAGCCCCGAATGTCAACATACAGGCTGCCCAAGGTGACACCTAACACATAGACCCATCTCAAAACTCATTACTGGTCACTCCATTGCTCTCCAAAAAGAAGAAATCAAGTTCCACGCACCAGTACACTGACGCAAGCTTCCCTAACCGGGAAACCTTGACAAGCCAATCGTCTAACCCCACCCACTGGGTAAATCCTCCACAATAAAAAGGAACCACAGACCTCCAGAATACAGAAAGGCCACTCCAGACACAGCAATCTAAACAAGATGAAAAGGCAAAGAAATACCCAACAGGTAAAGGAACATGAAAAATGCCCACCAAGTCAAACAAAAGAGGAGGAGATAGGGAATCTACCTGAAAAAGAATTTAGAATAATGATAATAAAAATGATCCAAAATCTTGAAAACAAAATGGAGTTACAGATAAATAGCCTGGAGACAAAGATTGAAAAGATACAAGAATTGTTTAATAAAGACCTAGAAGAAATAAAAAAGAGTCAATTAAAAATGAATAATGCAATGAATGAGATCAAAAACACTCTGGAGGGAACCAAGAGTAGAATAACGGAGGCAGAAGATAGGATAAGTGAGGTAGAAGATAAAATGGTGGAAATAAATGAAGCAGAGAGGAAAAAAGAAAAAAGGATCAAAAGAAATGAGGACAACCTCAGGGACCTCTGGGACAATGTGAAACGCCCCAACATTCGAATCATAGGAGTTCCAGAAGAAGAAGACAAAAAGAAAGGCCATGAGAAAATACTCGAGGAGATAATAGCTGAAAACTTCCCTAAAATGGGGAAGGAAATAGCCACCCAAGTCCAAGAAACCCAGAGAGTTCCAAACAGGATAAACCCAAGGCGAAACACCCCAAGACACATATTAATCAAACTAACAAAGATCAAACACAAAGAACAAATATTAAAAGCAGCAAGGGAAAAACAACAAATAACACACAAAGGGATTCCCATAAGGATAACAGCTGATCTATCAATAGAAACCCTCCAGGCCAGAAGGGAATGGCAGGACGTCCTGAAAGTAATGAAAGAGAAAAACCTACAACCTAGATTACTGTATCCAGCAAGGATCTCATTCAGATATGAAGGAGAACTCAAAAGCTTTACAGATAAGCAAAAGCTGAGAGAATTCAGCACCACCAAACCAGCTCTTCAACAAATGCTAAAGGATCTTCTCTAGACAGGAAATGCAGAAAGGTTGTATAAACGTGAACCCAAACAACAAAGTAAATGGCAACGGGACCACACCTATCAATAATTACCTTAAATGTAAATGGGTTGAATGCCCCAACCAAAAGACAAAGATTGGCTGAATGGATACAAAAACAAGACCCCCATATATGCTGTCTACAAGAGACCCACCTCAAAACAAGAGACACATACAGACTAAAAGTGAAGGGCTGGAAAAAAATATTTCATGCAAATGGAGACCAAAAGAAAGCAGGAGTCGCAATACTCACATCAGATAAAATAGACTTTCAAATAAAAGCTGTGAAAAGAGACAAAGAAGGACACTACATAATGATCAAAGGATCAATCCAAGAAGAAGATATAACAATTATAAATATATATGCACCCAACATAGGGGCACCGCAATATGTACGGCAAACACTAACGAGTATGAAAGAGGAAATTAATAGTAACACAATAATAGTGGGAGACTTTAATACCCCACTCACAACTATGGATAGATCAACTAAACAGAAAATTAACAAGGAAACACAAACTTTAAATGATACAATGGACCAGCTAGACCTAATTGATATCTATAGGACATTTCACCCCAAAACAAGCAACTTCACCTTTTTCTCAAGTGCACACGGAACCTTCTCCAGAATAGATCACATCCTGGGCCATAAATCTAGTCTTGGAAAATTCAAAAAGATTGAAATCATTCCAGTCATCTTTTCTGACCACAGTGCAGTAAGATTAGATCTCAATTACAGGAAAAAAATTGTTAAAAATTCAAACATATGGAGGCTAAATAACACGCTTCTGAATAACCAACAAATCATAGAAGAAATCAAAAAAGAAATCAAAATATGTATAGAAATGAATGAAAATGAAAACACAACAACCCAAAACCTATGGGACACTGTAAAAGCAGTGCTAAGGGGAATGTTCATAGCATTACAGGCTTACATCAAGAAACAAGAAAAAAGCCAAATAAATAACCTAACTCTACACCTAAAGCAATTAGAGAAGGAAGAAATGAAGAACCCCAGGGTTAGCAGAAGGAAAGAAATCTTAAAAATTAGGGCAGAAATAAATGCAAAAGAAACTAAAGAGACCATAGCAAAAAATCAACAAAGCTAAAAGCTGGTTTTTTGAAAAAAATAAACAAAATTGACAAACCATTAGCAAGACTCATTAAGAAACAAAGGGAGAAGAACCAAATTAACAAAATTAGAAATGAAAATGGAGAGATCACAGCAGACAACACTGAAATACAAAGGATCATAAGAGACTACTACCAGCAGCTCTATGCCAATAAATGGACAACTGGATGAAATGACAAATCTTAGAAAAGTATACTTTCCAAAACTGAACCAGGAAGAAATAGAAGATCTTAACAGATCCCATCACAGGCAAGGAAATCGAAACTGTAAATGCAAAAATCTGTCCAAGCAACAAAGCCCAGACCAGAGGCTTCCACAGCTGAATTCGGGGACCAAAAATTTAGAGAAGAGCAACACCACTTACTCCAAAACTCTTCCAGAAAACTTTGCAGAAGGAAGTAAACCTTCCCAAACTACACTTCCTATGAGGCCTACCATCACCCTAATTCCAAAACCAGAAAAAGATGCCGCAAAAAAAGAAAACTACAGGCCAATATCACTGATGAACATAGATGCAAAAATCCTTAACAAAATTCTAGCAAACAGAATCCAACAACATATTAAAAAAATCATACACCATGACCAAATGGGCTTTATCCCAGGAATGCAAGGATTCTTTAATATCTGTAAATCAATCAATGTAATACACCACATTAACAAATTGAAAGATAAAAACCATATGATTATCTCAATAGATGCAGAGAAAGCCTTTGACAAAATTCAACACTCATTTATGATTAAAACTCTCCAAAAAGCAGGAATAGAAGGAACATACCTCAACATAATAAAAGCTATATATGACAAACCCACAGCAAGGATCACCCTCAATAGTAAAAAATTGAAAGCATTTCCCCTGAAATCAGGAAACAGACCAAGGGTGCCCACTCTCACCACTTACTGTTTCAACATATGTTGGAGTTCTGGGCCACAGCAATCAGAGCAGAAAAGAAGTAAAAGGAATCCAGATAGGAAAAGAAGAAGTGAAAACTCTCACTGGTTTGCAGATGACATGATCCTCTACATAGAAAACCCTAAAGACTCTTCCAGAAAATTACTAGAGCTAATCAACGAATATAGTAAAGTTGCAGGATATAAAATTAACACACAGAAATCCCTTGCATTCCTATATACTAACAATGAAAGAACAGAAAGAGAAATTAAGGAAACAATACCATTCACCATTGCAACAAAAAGAATAAAATACTTAGGAGTATATCTACCTAAAGAAACAAAAGACCTATACATAGAAAACTATAAAACACTGATGAAAGAAATCAAAGAGGACACAAACAGATGGAGAAACATACCGTGTTCATGGATTGGAAGAATCAATATTGTCAAAATGGCTATTCTACCCAAAGCAATCTATAGATTCAATGCAATCCCTATCAAGCTACCAACGGTATTTTTCACAGAACTAGAACAAATAATTTCACAATTTGTATGGAAATACAAAAAACCTCGAATAGCCAAAGTAATCTTGAGAAAGAAGAATGGAACTGGAGGAATCAACCTGCCTGACTTCAGACTCTACTACAAAGCCACAGTCATCAAGACAGTATGGTACTGGCACAAAGACAGAAATATAGATCAATGGAACAGAATAGAAAGCCCAGAGATAAATCCACGAACCTATGGACACCTTATCTTTGACAAAGGAGGCAAGAATATACAATGGAAAAAAGACAACCTCTTTAACAAGTGGTGCTGGGAAAACTGGTCAACCACTTGTAAAAGAATGAAACTAGAACACTTTCTAACACCATACACAAAAATAAACTCAAAATGGATTAAAGATCTAAATGTAAGACCAGAAACTATAAAACTCCTAGAGGAGAACATAGGCAAAACACTCTCCGACATAAATCACAGCAAGATCCTCTATGACCCACCTCCCAGAATATTGGAAATAAAAGCAAAACTAAACAAATGGGACCTAATGAAACTTAAAAGCTTTTGCACTACAAAGGAAACTATAAGTAAGGTGAAAAGACAGCCCTCAGATTGGGAGAAAATAATAGCAAATGAAGAAACAGACAAAGGATTAATCTCAAAAATATACAAGCAACTCCTGCAGCTCAATTCCAGAAAAATAAATGACCCAATCAAAAAATGGGCCAGAGAACTAAACAGACATTTCTCCAAAGAAGACATACAGATGGCTAACAAACACATATCTATCTATTCTTTAAGGTGATGTTGCTCCTGCTGCTGCTGCTAAGTCACTTCAGTCGTGTCCGACTCTGTGCAACCCCTTAGATGGCAGTCCACCAGGCTCCCCTGTCCTGGGATTCTTCAGGCAAGAACACTGGAGTGAGTTGCCATTTCCTTCTTAAGATGATGTTAAATATATATAATATATATTAAAATATATATTAAAACTAAAGTAATTTATTATAATGATATAAAGATCAAAGATACTATAGCTAATAAAGGAGGGCTTCCCTAATAGCTCAGCAGGTAAAGAATCTGACTGCAATGCAGGAAATGTGGGTTCGAGCCCTGGGTCAGGGTAGAGAAGGAAATGGCAACCCATTTCAGTAGTCTTGCCTGGAAAATTCCATGGACAGAGAAGCTTGGTAGGCTACAATCTAAAGCGTTGCAGAGTCAGACATGACTGAGTGGCTAAATACATACACACATAGCTAGTGAAACCTGTAGAATTTGATAGAGAGACAATGGAACATCTTCCTTGAGAATCAAAAATTTGAACTTGGCAGTGAAGGAATGATAGGAGTTGAATAGAAGATTGTGAAATGGATGAAGTATGTGAGCATGAGTTGACAGAAAGGTGAAAATGAAACTACATGAAGCTTATTTTGCAACACTGAGAATATCAGTTTGGAAAGATGAATATATTGGTGAAAAGGATTTTGAGGAATAAAAACATTGGAAAGGGTATTTCAGGCAAAAACAAGTCATCTTCCCAGCTTTAACTGTGGATGTGACAGAACATTTAGAAGTTACTATAAGTAAATATTTTGGACCTGCTGGAAATTCATCTTTTTTAGTAATATGTCAGTCACCATGAACAGCCTTTAAAATGCTCAATCAAGATTTTCCATTTACTTGTGACCTTTCTGAGAAACATGTTCACCAAATAACATTTAAAACATTATGGACCATACTGCCAGACTGGCAAAATTTCATGGGATGATCATTTCAGCCCAACCATTATAAAGTAATGATTCAGCTTTGGAATTCACTAGAATTATTTATGAATGCCACAGATATTAACACCTGATCTCATGGTATTTCATCATTAAGTGTCACATGAGGAGAAAAATGAGGTTGAAAAATCTTGTTTTCTTTAAAGTCAACATACATCTCTTTAAACTAACATTGGTAAGTTGATAGAAAACTCTATTACGTAGTCACAAATTACAAGAAAATGATACTTTTAAATTTAGGATACAACTCTCAGAGCTATATTTGAAGGGGCAATCACACACAGCTGTGTCTTGACTCAGTTCTTGGCATCACAGAATTTAAGCACTATTGTGTCTTCCAATATTCCTGCTGAAAATTAGTTTCTCTTATTTTGTCTTATGAAGAACATTAATGTTGCCACCAGTTTTGCTCTCCTTCAACTCTTTATACTTTCAACAGAATAGTCTTTCTAAAATTTGAAGAAAATGTAAATCTATTATACTCTATCTTGTTTAAAATCTTCCAATGATTCTTTATTCTTTTCAGGATAAAGGTTAGACTGATCATGGCAAAAAAGATCATCTCACCAGCTTTCAGATTACAGCTTATTTATTACATCCTTAGGGAGGCTTTCCCCCATCTCTTCAACCAGGTCAATATAGCACCCTGTGTTTTTCAACTTCAGCGTTTATCACAACTGTAAATGTACAGCTGTGGCCATTATTGATAAAATATCTGTCTTCTCTAGACTGCAAGTTCCATGAAAGCAGGAAAAAAAACACGTTTTTCAAACCATTCCATCCTCAGCTACTACCGCAGCTCTTGATGAACTGAAGGAACTCCATACATAGTTATTAATATTGTTGACATTTCATGAGCCTATGATGTGTGCAAAAGCTATATAGTCATTACCTGCTGCATTCACAGAATCATAGTGTGTTTGAAAAGAAAAGTACTTTTGAAACCCTTTATTTTAAATCTCTCACTAGTTAGGGAAATTAAAACCTAGAAACCAAATGACTTGCCTGAGATTGTGCAGTTAATTACAATGACAGCGCTGGCCTGAGAATCTAGGTTTTCACTACTACTCTGAACTCTTTATTATGTTGCAACTTATCTCTTCCAAGCTCTTCATTCCCTAAGTGCAAGCTAAAAGCCAGAATCAGAGAGTTAGTGCAGGGTTGGGTGGCTTCAGTGTCTCCTCTCTCCTTTATACTCAGGGACCATCAAGCAAATTTTTGAATGTCAGTGGTCTGGTAAAGGTGTTTTTTGGCTTAATCACTTCATAGTTCCAGAAATTCTTACTGTCTGCTCTCTTTGTCTAGTCATTCCTAATGCACATATATCATGGTCTTAGAAAAACTAGGAAAATAAATCTGAATAGAACAGGGAAATATCCATACTTCCAGCCAAAGAAGTCAACAATCAGGTCCAGTAATGGTAATCACAGTCCAGTTCTGAACACGTACAAAGAAGAATAACCATACATGAGAACTTGGACCCATTAATTCACATCTTCAGCTTTAAGTTTATCCATCTCTAAATCCATTGATGCTTTGATTCTGAAAATGATTTAAGAAATAAACTTCCTCATCATTGCTTTTTTTTTTTTAAGTTCCCTTTTTTCTGGTCTCAATTTCCATAAATTGTTGCTTCTTAATTATAGCAGTGGAGCTCAGTGTGAACAAAACACCACTCAATGAGTTCCCCATTCATCATGATGTCCCATTACTGTGAGGGTCAGATCACCTAATGTCTTTGCTCCCTTGGGTAGCTCGGGGTTACCCCTAGGTAGTCAGGTAGAGTAGCAGGTTGGCCATTTAATCGCCCCCCATTCTCCATTTCACTCCTTTTCTTGTGAACACAAAGGAACTTTAAGCGATCTGTCTGCGGCATTGAAATGCCAACCTTAGTTGGTACTTTGAAAACTCAAAGCCTTTTACAAGATGAATAGCAAACTGTGGATGACAGCTCCTGTGGAGCCATTATTGAATTGCAGCCCTGATGACTGCATTACTTTGGATTTAGATAAAAGACTCCATACAAGACAAATGGTGGGAGGACATCAAACAAGACTGTGTCCATACAGTGACAGAAGCAATCCGATTGAAGAAGCTGTTGATTTCCCCAAGGCTCCATACTATTTCTTCCTCAGTAATTTATATTAAGGAAGTAAATTTTGTATATTCATCTTCTGTTTATATTTTTCTTTAAAAATATGAATGTCCAGTTGTCACATCGAAGTCTCACTTCTATTCTTGCCTGGAAGAGAAATATCGATATAGGAACGTGTTAATTATTTTGTATTGCGTTTTATTTAACCACAATAGCAGTGTGTGTAAAGGTTATAGACTCAGAGTTACAATCTATAATGATCAGATAAAAAGATTAGTCAGCAAATCGATAGTTCCCTGTACCGACAGGAAGCTTGGTATATTCAAGGCAACAATGAGTACAAAGGGTGCAGATAAACATCGGGCACCTTTATTTAGATGAAAACTAATTCTAGACAACTTTCACTACCTCATTAATTATGTACCAAGTTTCCGGAGGCTGAATTGGGTGAAGTATCATTAGGGGCTTTTGGAATGTGTTGAAATACTTCCACCTCTATAAAAACTGAATACAATAAAGAATTTTTCTTTCTGTTGGTCTGGCAGATGTTCATACAAACCTAGTTCCTCAAAATGGCAAGGGTTCCATGGGTAGAATTTGCATTCATTTTTTATATCCTAAACATTGGGAACAAGAACGCATCATTCTTTATCTTCAGAAGTACCATCAACATTGTTTAAAACAGAGATTTAAATGTTAATCTACTTAATAAAGAAATAGCACCCTTCATATAACTTTTATACTAAAATAGCTATGTTGACATCTTCTTAAAATTTTAATTCTATGTTTTTATCATGTCACTGTTCTCGTGAACTTTTATACTAAGAATGTCCTTTGCTTTTCCTGTTTTATTTGGGATTATCTGCTTTTTTCTCCTTTTTTTTTTTTTCCATTGAAAGAAAGTGAAAGAGTAGTTGTTCAGTCATGTCCGACTCTTTGCAACCCTGTGGACTGTGGCCTGCCAGGATCCTGGGTCCATGGGATTTTCCAAGCAAGAGTACTGGAGTGGGTTGCCATTTCCTTCTCCAGGGGATCTTCCCAAAGGGATCAAACCCAGGCCTCCCGCATTGTAGGCAGACGCTTTATCATCTGAGCCAGCAGGGAACAAGCTAATCCATTGATAAGTGGATTTGGATCTGCTGAACTGTCAACTTTGAATAGAACATTTGTTGTGCAATGGGGAGAGTTGTTTAAGATCTCTTCTGAGATTATATGTAACTTCATTCATTTGCACACATGCCAAGTTGCTTCAGTTGTGTCCAACTCTGTGTAACACTGTGGACTGCAGCCCCCAGACTGCTCTGTCCACGGGATTCTCCAGGCAAGAACACTGGAGTGGGTAGCTGTGCCCGCCACACTCCCTGCTTAGCCTCGTTGACTTTGAGTATTTTCCAAGATCAAACTTATTCTCTTCTGGACAATTATGCAGTTTTTTATGTCAATTATGTCAATTCTGGACAGAAATTCATCCAGATGAAAGCAGAATGTCATTTGTTTGGAATAGAATCGTGTAAAAGAATGAGTTTCAATAACCTCAAAATGCTTTAAAATAGCTTCAATGGTGTCTAATAGGTGATTCTCTCTAGACATCAATAATTAATATAAAAGAGGGAAGAAAAGGAAAGAAAAAGAACTGAAGAACTGACATAATTTAGCTCAGTGAGAACAGTTTGGTTCTCTTAAAGCCATCTTCAGATATCACTTGGCATGATTGCTTTTAGAAAGCTTTTTTCCCTTAAAATTTTCTGTGTTAGAATGGGCATGTATTAATTTATTTCTTCTGAGTCAGAATATACCCTTAGATGTGCTCCTGCAACTCCCTTGAATCTACCATGAAATACAGCCAGTATTATGCTCTTTAAATACAAAGTTCCAGAAGTGTGTGTGTATATGTGTGGGCTGTCAGTCTCTGGAGACTTGTAAACAAACCTAGCTACTGCTAACTGTCAGAAAAGAAATTGTGCCACATTTCCTGTTTCCTTTTGGATGTGTATTTGGCAACAGGTTCTGTTCACTGAGCTCACCTGGGTTGTGGCTATTTGTACAACAGTTGAACCACTGAAGAAGGATTCTGATTAGTTTTCAGTGGAACCAATCAACAGCCATCTGTCTGATTGGCTGAGACTTGGTGTACTGGTAATCCTATCACACCTCAGGCCAGACTAACAGTTGTGATTGTAGTTTAATGAAACACTTTGACTTCAAATATCTGCTTAGTGGAAGACTCAATTCCGCTGTCTCCCTTCTCTCCCCGTTTTCCTTCTGTTTCCCTCCCTCTCTACTTCCTTTTCTCCTTCCTTCTTTCTTTCCCTCTTGCCTTCTTTCAGCATCACTGTGATATTTTACAATGTACAAAGTAATTTCACACTCGGCCACTGCAGTGCTTCAGGCCCTGTTTTTTCTTGCCTGGATTGCTACTGAAGGCTCCTAACAGCTCTTCTTCCTCCCCTGACTACCCCCCACCAGCCCTACAATTGCTATACCCCAGTATTCATCCTTCACAAAAATACACTCAAAGTGATCTTTCTAACACAAATCTGCTGAGAGCATCCTTCTGCTGAAAATGCTGGCATGGTCCTGCCCCTCATCTAGGGTAATTATCAGATGCCTTCACGAGGCATCTGGATCTTTCCCTGATCTGGCCCCTGTTGACCTTCATGGCCTTACCCTCCGTGCTGTTGCCCGTACATGTTGCCAGGCACACCCACCCTTCTCACACACTCCTGCTGGCTGTGTAATGTCCATCTTCTCTCCCTCATATCTTATCCTCACTTGACCTTCAGTTTGGCCTGGCTGATTCTCACCTTCTCTTCAAGGCTTAGCTAAAGCATTTTTTTGCCATTGAGATTGTCTAAAGTTAATCTCCTAAATCTGCTCTCCCCCAAACCCCCACTACACACACACACACACACACACTCACCTAGACTGTGACATTGTTCATATCATGACATTAAATATACTACTGCAATAAATTAGTTATAATGTATTGGAATAGTTGATTTATTTAAGCATCACTTTTTCTAGAGCCAGGATTCTTAATCCTTTCATACCATGAACCCCTTTGGTGATTTGATGAAGCCCAGAGACCCATTCTCCTAATCATGTTTTTAAACTCAGAAGACAAAAAGAAAAAATTAATTACAAAGAAAAAAGTTATAATGATATAAAGTTACCAAATATTAACAAACTGTATCCTAGTATATTATACATTTAAAAATATATTTTATAAAAGGAGTAAAAATTAAGAAAGTCTAGCAGTAAGTCCACTAATGTACTTTGGAGGTAGTGGTGAGTAAAAACAATATTTCAGAATATCTTCTGACACTCTAATGTGATGTCTGTCATCTTTATTGTGACAAAGTACTACTGTGGTTTTTGTCTACAATCCTAATTTTAAAAAGGGCTAAATTTTACTAAAGGTAAGTGAAGCTATAGATATAATTATTATTTCAAGCAAAGTTCAATTTTAGAATCTTTATTTCAGTTGTAAACCATAAGTTCTTTAAGGCTTTCCTTGTAATAAGTCTTGTGTAGTACTGGAACATGGTAAGAACTTAAATGTTTGTTGGCCAAAAGAAGGAAGAAATAGTTTAACATTTCATTTAACTTAAACTTTACAATCCCTTCTCCATTAATTAGGCTTTATTCTTCCAGTAATATATTTAGAAGGTGAAACTAAGAAAGATTAAATGTATTTCCTTAGTTCATATAGGGCTTTAAAATATCTATTCTACAATAAAGTCACCTCCCAGAATGCTGTGCCCAGCTTATCAGATAACCAAGAGGAAGAACACACATATGGAATGACTACACTCTCAGTTTCTACAAGGATAAGTGATTTCATACCTTCGATAACTCTTGGCTTCCCTAATATTATGTTCCATCAACCTGGTCAGTGGACTAAGTGGTGTTCATCTGGACTTGATGAGAAAGGCTGAGCACTTGGAGAAGATGATCTGTCATCCAGAAGAGTCTGTCTCACCAAGAGAATGCTTACTGAGGCTCAGAAACAATCTGAGAAGAGCAGGACTAAGGATGGGAATGCCACTTCCTGCATAATTTGCCCAGACAGCAGTGCTTGCTAGACCTCTCTTTTTTGTTTCATTAGCACCCTTTGAGCAGAAGAATAAAAGCAAATGATTGAAACTAGGACAACCCTTTTCACATTTCAGGATATGAGCAAAGGACAGTTTGGGGCACTTTATTCTGCCCTGTGCATGGAAATACTCAGACCATTGTAGGCACAATGACTCACCTTTTAAGAAGGGAGCCGGTATTGTGTCTTTCTGTTGTTCTGTTTCTCTTCTCTTCTTTTGCTTGCTTTAGTTTTTTCACTATCTAGTCTACAAAAAAAAAAAAAAAAGGACAAAAACACTCATCAGCAATGCCTGGGCAGACTCCTTAAGGAAAAGAGAAAGAGAGATCCTCTTTCCACTCCCCAACATACACACAAGGGAAAAGAGAGAGAGGAAGGAGGAAGGCAGTGTCGGCCCTGGGATGCACAAGCTGTGTGGATCCAGCAGTCCAAAGTCACTCCAAATACTCCAAACCCTTGTTTCCCTGGCAGTGAAAAATCAAACCCAACATGAAACAACTTATACTGTCAATCCCTGGGCACTTGCTATAAGAATAGGTAAGCTCTTGACATCTGAAATGTCTCTGGTTTAGGTAATTCTTGATCTTTTATTTTGCACCTATATATTGGATGGATCAAAATAGTGTATCAGCAATCACACAGTGGTTGCTGGGGGTGATTGAGGGCTCCAACAATAAGAAGTGTTGTATAATATTGTTTATATAAGATAGTGAGAACTTGAATGATTAACATACTTTAGGGCAACACTAATTTAATTGTGAGGTCTTAAAATAACCCCTTTTAGCATCTTCACATATTACTACAATTTTTAAAAATGCATTATCTTTTTCTATTTTACTACTCAGAACTGTACTCACAATTTTTTTTTTAATTCTAAGGCATGTTACTGTAATTCATGGGTATCATGATTGCAATCATGATACTATAGAACAAGACTTAGATAAAGTTATGGTGCTAGAAAATACAATGAAAATTGGTTTCTTTTCCCAGAGAAGGAATTGTGTTGGTGTTAAGAAAGTACATGAAGTCAGATAGCTCTGAGTGTGAATCACAGGCCTGGCACTCTGCACATCCTGTAACAAATGACTTAACATATTTTATCTACTTTTCTCTTTCAAAAATTGTGGTGGTACAGTTTTATAATCTCTTTGATATGGTTGTCTTGAGAATTAAATGGTACTATGCTTAATTTAGTGTCTGGCACACAATAAGAATCTAATAAATATAGGGTAACTGGTATTATCTCAGTCCTGTTGTAAACTTGTTTCATAGTGATCTGTCTTCAAATGGCATGCCCAATAAGGATTATTTAATATGAAGTACAACTAATATTTGTCTACACATCACTGCTTGCAAATTATATTTACAAAATCATTACCTTTAAGTTTCATAAATTCCAAGAGTTAGGTACTATTATCTTCCTTATTTTACCCATTGGGAGGCTTAATCTTAGACAGAATGTGATTTCCTGAGGGTCCAAGCTAATACACAGTGCAGAAAGAACTAAAATTGTCTTTAGGATTCCACTTAATTGGCAGTTGTTAACTGATGTTTTACCTTAGATGCAACTGACTCTCTGATAAGTAGAATTATTTTTTTCTCATTTCTCATTTTTCTCATTTTCTCATTACTTGTATGGGCTATTAAAGACTATGGCTTCAGTGTGCAGAATGGCGATCTGGCATGCTTATTAAAACTTAGATTCTCTTCCCCTTTCTCTTCCAGAAGGTAGAAATTCTGATTCTAGAGATCTGGAATGGGGCAGAGAATTTGCTTGCCTAATAAGCTTTCATGGGATAGAGAATCTCTTGTTGCAGGGACCACATCTTCAGCAGTAGGGTCACAGCTGATTTCACCATCAATGGATATGTTGAGATATGTTTGTCACAATCCAGAAACCCATTTGCATTAGAAACTTCACAGCAACGCTCTATTGTAAATATGTATATTTTATTTTTTGTATATTATGATATTTTGTCATCTTAAAAAAGCTTTCTGGCTGGGGAAAGACTGTCCCTCCTGGGGCTAGCCAATGCTTAGAGACAGCAAAGGACTCAGTTGGGAGTATACCTTTGATATGTAAACTAACTATTTCAGAGCCAAACCTCCTCTACAGGCCCATGCATCCCAGGAAACAATATTCCTCTGACTGAATTATCCCAGGGTTAGGTACCAGGCAGCTAGAGACCACCATTATAATCCAAAGCCCACCAAAACCATTCAAACTAGCCAATCCTAATTGTTTACTCTACTGTTTTGGCTTTTTCATGGAAACTCCAATAAAGCTTTTTGCCTCATCTTTGCCCTTACTCTTGTCATCTGCTACCTGACCAAAACTTGCCATTCCCTTGTGACTCTGCATGGCAGGTGATCCCTTCTTTAGGAGCTAAGACTAGAATGAACATGTTTTCTTCTATCTCTTCTGTGTGCACCTAACCGAGCATTTGCTAGAAGAACACAGAAAATATGCTACGTGTGTGTTAAATCCCTTCAATCATGTCTGACTCTTTGTTACTCTAGGGACTGCAGCTCACCAAGCTTCTCTGTCCATGGGATTCTCCGGGCAAGAATACTGGAGTGGGTTACCGTGCCCTTCTTCAGGGATCTTCCTGACTAGGGATCGAGCCCGCATCTCTAATGTCTTCTGCATTGGCAGGCGGGTTCTTTACCACTAGTGCCTTGAGGCTGCACCTGACCGACCATCAACGAAAAGAACACAGAACACATGCTGTGTTCAGATAAAAAGGAAAGTGCATCTCTCTTTTCCAAATGGGTTCTCCTGAGTTGTGCATTTCTGGCAATCTCTCTGTCCAGCCCGTAATCAAGCACGTAGAGAATAATGCTATTAGGACACTGGTGATCATGGCACTCCTGCAGATTTCAGGTGCGATTTTGGCACACAGAACTTGCCGTTGTCTTCTGATGCCATTTTCAGCCTCCTACCACCCAGCCCCCGTCTCTCATTAAGCCTCTGTGAGTAGCCCTGCTGCAACCATGAATCATACACCGAGGGCTTCACACAGGCCGGGTTTATTGGGCTGCGTTAGAGGAGACTATATCTCAGATGTCCCCAGTGAAGCCAAAACAATCTGTCACTTTTAATTCTTCCTGTCACCTCATTAAGTATATGGCAACGTTGACAATAAAACACATTTTCACACAAATACGCAACACACACACTGTCCCAAAATGTAGCATTTCCTCCTCTTGTATTCAGATGTGGTTGTAAATATTCAGTCATTGAAAGATTCATTGAGCAAACATATGTGCCAGGGTATTGTATATAACTGACAGAGGCAAAGAACAGTCTCTGCGGACACATAAAGCAATTAAAAATAACTGTGCTTCAAAGCAGGCTACTATAATACAAAGGTCAGGCCCATAAATATGAACAGGATGGCAGTAATGTCTCTATCCAAATATACCCCCAAACATACAACTACACCGGGTCAGAACTCAAAGGTTAGTGTAAAAAAAAAATTCTGAAATTTTGCCATATTCTTCTTATGCCTTTTTCTTCTTGTCTTTTCATCAAAGGTTAATATATGTGAATCCAGTGGGAAAACTGTATCAGGGCCAAATGTGTGTCATCAGCCCATATTTTATTCAATGCAAAATATTTACCCTTGTACATATGACAAAATGAAGGAGCTCTAGCAAAATTTTGTGGAAGATAAATGTCTATCGTCTTTCCTCTCATTTACTAGGTTGCTTGTTTTTACATTAACTGCACGGAAGTTTGAATTCCACTCAAAGCAGTAGAGAGACTGTTCTGAGGACCAGGATAATTTTTGCCGTAACACACTGAGTGTGATAATAAGGTTTATGCGTGGTTGTAAAGAATGTGCTGACAGATGGAAAAGGAGCCTCCTCAGTCTGCACAGCGTTCACTTTTATATATATTAAAAAAACCATATTACACCTGACGCTGGTTCAAGCAGCAGTTCTTCTCCTGCTGTCTTCCAGGAACAGAAATATTTTAGAGTATATAGAAAAATCCCAACCCCCAGTGGACTGATTCGCTAAAATTTCAAGTTCTCTGCACATCAGAGTATCATAGGCTCCTGTATTACAATTCAAGGTGTCATGTGCAATGAAAAACTTATTCCCTCCAACATGAATCTCTGTGTAGTAAGTGCCTTAGATACTGAGCAAGTAAATGCATCAAGGAAAAAAGATGTGAACAGAATGACTCCCACGATGGAGAGGCACTTCACCTCTGAAAAGCAAAATGCTGGCTAATTTGCCAAGGATTAGTCTTCACCAAAGGAAATTAAAATACGAATGCAGATTATACTAATACTAGAGCTTTCAGGCCATCTCTACACCTCTATGATGCTGCGATATTTGAGAGAACATTGATTAAAAGAAAAAAAAGTTCTGGGAGTAAATTTCTTACCCTTAATGATGTTGAAGCTTAGTTGCTAAGTTGTGTCTCACTCTTTTGACTCCATGAACTGTAGCCCGCCAGGCTCCTATGTCCATGGGGTTTTCCAGGCAAGAATACTGGAGTGGGTTGCCATTTCCTTTTCCTGGGGATCTTTCAACCCCTGGGACTGAACCCCCATCTCCTGCATTGCACGCAGATTTTTTTTACTACTGGGCCCCTAGGTAAGCCCACTATTAACAATAAGAAAGCAATAAGGATCGCCCCATTCAGCCTTTCTCCTTGCTTCTTTGAAGGTGTAGTGTCAGCTTTCTAGGGCAGAGAAAACCAGCTCCCTCTAGCTATCCTCTCTCCCTTGGATCTTATAACTATGTTCTTTCAGAAGCCCATTTCATGCTGATAAAAAAAAAAGTAGGAAAAACAAGAAGCCCAACCACTTTCTTCTGGGACTCCTATGATTCTAATGTTGGGGCATTTCACATTGTTCCAGAGGTCCCTGAGGTTGTCCTCATTTCTTTTGATTCTTTTTTCTTTTTTTCTCTCTGCTTCATTTATTTCCACCATTTTATCTTCTACCTCACTTATCCTATCTTCTGTCTCTGTTATTCTACTGTTGGTTCCCTCCAGAGTGTTTTTGATCTCATTTATTGCATTATTCACTTTTAATTGACTCTTTTTTATTTCTTCTAGGTCCTTATTAAACATTTTTGCATCTTCTCAATTTTTGTCTGCAGGCTATTTATCTGTAACTCCATTTTGTTTTCAAGATTTTGGATCATTTTTATTATCATTATTCTAAATTCTTTTTCAGATAGATTCCCTATCTCCTCCTCTTTTGTTTGACTTGGTGGGCATTTTTCATGTTCCTTTACCTGTTGGGTATTTCTCTGCCTTTGCATCTTGTTTAGATTGCTGTGTCTGGAGTGGGCTTTCTGTATTCCCAACCACTTTCCATTCATCATCATCCTTTTCAGCAAAGGTATCCGGGCTAGAGTCCATGGGGTTGCAAAGAGTCAGACACGACTGAGTGACTGAGTGTGAACACGAGCTAGATTTGTATTTTCTAGGGCTGCCATTACAAAGCACCACAGATTGAATAACTTAAAACAACAAAATTTCTTGTCTCATAGGAGGTTAGAAGTCTAAAATTAAGGTATTGCAGATTTGGTTCCTTTTGAGGGTCATAAAAAAATGATCTATCCTAGGCCACTCTCCTTAGTTTATAGATGGATGGCATTTCTCTATGAGTCTTTTCACATCATGTTTCCCCTGTGTATTAAGTTTCACTTTTTCCATAAGGATATCATTTAGATTGGATGACGGCCTGTCCCAATAACTGCATTTTCACTCTGTAAAGACTCAGTCTCTAAATAAGTTCACGTTCTTAGGTATAGGGGGATTAGGACTTCAAGATGAATTTTGGGGACACACTATTCAACCCTCAATGACTACGGGATGCCAGATTACTTCGTGTGTGTATAGGCGAAACATCATATGTGTGTAGGCAAAACATCCAATGAACTACCTTCAGTTGCAGTCCACTTACACTGACTAATCATTTGCATGCACTATCTAGCGTTCTTTTTGCATATATCTGTCAGGTCTAGAAATTTAAATCCACCGAGATTCTCCCTCTCAGTTTATGGAACACCTTCATCTCTTGAGTCTCTTCTTAGTGCTTTGGTTGGTCTTGTTTCTTTCACGCTTAGTGTGGTTATCGGTCAGATTTTTTCTCTCCCCAGCTTTTGTTCCTTTTCAACCTAAATCAAAGTTTCAACTAACATTTTCAAGTAGTAGTGTTAGTCACTCAGTCCTATCTGACTCACTGTGACCCCACAGACTGTAGCCCGCAAGGCTCCTCTGTCCATTGTATTCTCCAGGCAAGAATACTGGAATGGATTGCCATTCCCTTCTCCAGAAGATCTTCCCGACCTAGGAATCGAAACCGGGTCTCCTGCACTGGAGGCAGATGTTTTACTGTCTGAGCTAGGACTTTTTACAAAAAGTCTGCAACCTGAGCAATTTGTCTAATTCCAAAGAGTATATCTAATCATTACTGAGCATTCCTCCTTCAATGTCTTATAGGAAATTCAAATATAAAATGTGCAACAGGGAATCCATTATCTGTTTACACTAGAAAGCTGTCCCCTTCTTGTTTCTTTGTCTCCATAAGTGACAACACTATTATTATATACTAGATAATTTTAGCTGCTATACAACCATAGCAATAGATACCATTAAATTACATAATGAAATTACATTTAATTACACAATTTTCATTTTTAAAAATTCAAATCCTTCAGATTACATCAAGGAGAAAGTTTCTTTTTCGGACTTATTAGGTCTTTAGTGCTTCTATAGTACTCCAGAAACTCCCATTTTAACAAATAGAGATGTTTCAGAAAACTTCGATGTTAGATTTTGAGAGAGCTGACTTTGCCAATTTTGTGTTTAAATTCTATTTATAATAAATTATTCTCATTTTGCACTTGAGGGGTTGATATGTTTTTAATCAAAATGTATTTGAATGATAGTCAATTTTGAGGACTTGTGGCAGAAAGCGAAGAGGAATGAAGGAGCCTCTTGATGAAAGTGAAAGAGGACAGAGAAAAAGCTGCCTTAAAACTCAACATTCAGAAAACTAAGATCATGGCATCCGGTCCCATCATTTCATGGCAAATAGATAAGGAAACAATGGAAACAATGACAGACTTTATTTTATTGGGCTCCAAAATCACTGCAGATAGTGAGTGCAGCCATGAAATTAAAAGACGCTTACTCCTTGGAAGAAAAGCTATGACAAACCTAGATAGTGTATTAAAAAACTGAGACTTTTTTTTGCTGACAAAGGTCTGTATAGTCAAATCTATGGTTTTTCCAGTAGTCATGTATGGAAGTGAGAGTTGGACCATAAAGAAGACTGGGTGCTGAAGAACTGATGCTTTTGAACTGTGGTATTGGAGAAGACTCTTTACAGTCCCTTGGACTGCAAGGAGATCAAACCAGCCAATCCTAAAAGAAATTGATCCTGAATATTCATTGGAAGGACTGATGCTGAAGCTCCAATACTTTGGTCACTTGATGTGAATAGCCAGCTCACTGGAAAAGATCCTGATTCTGGGAAAGATTGAAGGCAGGAGGAGAAGGGGACGACAGAGGACTAGATGGTTGGATGGCATCTCTGACTCAATGGATATGACTTTGAGCAACTCTGGGAGATGGTGAAGGACAGGGAAGCCTGGCGTGCTGCAGTCCATGGGGTCACAGACAGTAGGGCACTATTGAGTGACTGAACAACAACAATAGCAATTTAGAGGAAAACATGAAATAATAATGGATCACTATACCAATACAGGGAAAATCATGAAAAGGATATGCAAGCAATGGTGTTTGGGAAATATACCATGACTTATATTTTTATATCAAGACCCACCATTATTGCCTTAGCTTAATTTTTCATAAGTTTTTACATGAGATACCACAATGATTTTCTACTTGGAATTGTTTCCTCTTGTCTAGTCTTCCTCCAACTTACTGTCTAAGTTATTGCCAGGATAAGTACTAAAAAGCCTGGATTACAACACAATGCTTCTTGTGATTAATATTCTTCCCTGAGAACTTATTGATTTTTTTCTTCTCAGCACCCTACTGCATTTTGGTCAGACTGCTTGCTGCACTTTACATGTCCTTAGCTCCCAAAGTGTCTGCCTGTCTTCTATTGGTTCTTCAGTGCTTCAATCAGAATCTCTGAATAAAAATAATAGGGTAAATACATCTATAACCTGTTTCATTCCACTCCAGATTCACACTAAAATGATTAAAGAAATATTAATGCTTAAGTAGAAAAGTTTGTTGCTGTTGTTGGAGAATAAAAATAATTGGAAAATGTGTAAAGGACTCAGAAAATAAACACTACCCAAATGTACTCCTACTGACATATCGACCAACTTCCTCAAGACATACTATTAGCTAAATAGTTGTGAGCAATAAACCAATAAAAGTTTCCAAAATGGCCACTTTAATATGGATTTTAAATTGTAACATTTTTGAAAGAAGTTATTTGGATACAGTAAAATGTTAAATAATAATCATAATCTAAAACATTAGATTATAAGAGAAAAGATAATTTAAAAAGTAATTTTGTTTAAATTATCAAGGAATAGTGATTAGAGATATGCTGTTTTTAAAAAACAATCTCTCTTTTTTAAAACAGTTTATACCTACAGAAAAACTGTAAAGATAGTATAGAGGATTTCCATAGAATCTGCTTGGTTTCCTATGTTATCAGCATCTTACATTTATTACATTTAATGGTGCATTTTACAATTCATGAACCAATATTATGTATTATTATTAAGTTCCACTCTTTATTCAAATTTCTTTGGGCTTTAACTAATATACTTTTTTTTTTTTTTTGGTTCTAAGATCCCATTTTGGCATTATATTACATTTGTTTATCTTGTTTCCTTAGAATCCTCTTGACTGGGATATGATTTTCCTCATTTTTGAAGACCCTGATAGTTTTGAGCAGTACTGGTTACATATTTTGCAGAAAACCCTTCAGAGGGATTTGTCTGATGTTCCTTTCATGACTAGATTAGGGTTGTGGGCTTTGAGGAGGAAGACCACAGAAGTAGAGTACCATTTTCATCACCTCAGGTCAAAGGAACAGTCTATCATCAGAACTTATAACTGTTGATGTTAACTTTGGTCATCTAGCTAAGATGGTGTTTGTCAGGTTTCTCCACTGTAAAGGCTTTTTCTTCCCTTCGTTTATACTATATCATTTGAAAGGAAGTTACTATGTACAGGCCACTGTCAAGATATAGAGAGTTATGGTCCACTTAAGGTAATCTATGTAATGTATGAAAATAAAAAGTCATTTATATGGTTGGGAAAATCCCAGGATGGAATGCAGATAATGACAAAACAAAATGATTGTATTGAAAATTTGGGAAACGATCACATTGAAGGAGGTGAGAGAAAATGTGCTGATCTAAGTAACTTTGGAAATTAGTAGAATCTGTAAAACTAAAGTCAAAAACAGTCCATAATTACAGTAATTTAGTTGATAATGTTGCTTCCTACAGAGTTATTAGTTAAAAATGATCACACTGCTATACATGCATATAGGAATTGAAAAATTAAGTAAATGGAATGTAGATGGTGAGAGCCAGGTGGAAAGTGAGAATTTACAGATAAGTATGTTGTAATGGATTAGACAAGATCACTATGAACTCATGTTCATCACTATGAACTCATGAACTCATGTTTATGATACTAACATAGAAATATTTACAGATATGTGTACATACAATGGTTATTATACATACATATAAATTTCCTTGTTCTGTCTGCTGAGATTGCCTAGAAGCAACATGTGTATCTGGTATCTAGGTCTTGAAGTGAAGTGAAGTCGCTCAGTGGTGTCTGACTCTTTGCGACCCCGTGGACTGTGGCCTACCAAGCTCCTCCGTCCATGGGATTCTCCAGGCAGGAATACTGGAGTGGGTTGCTATTTCCTTCTCCAGGGGATCTTCCCGACAGATCCTAAATAGGGTTCCTTGGAGAAATGGCTGATTTAAAGACTGGAGAGGAAATATAAAAGATTAGCCTAGCGTATTTTGTAGTGCTAGAGTTAAGGAAGTGCTAAGAAAAAAAATTAAAAACCCTATTATGCAACACAACAGGGTATGGCAATTATTCTTGATTACAAATAAATAAATTAAAAAAACTATTATGATGGGACAATGTCAAAGGACACAAGAGATGTTGAAAGAACTCCCAATGGCTAAAGTGACAACAATGTGAGCAAGGAAGATAAAGTAATATTGGACTATAAAATAAATATCTATGAGTACACATGGGTATAACTACATTTTTGAATATATAAATAAATGGAGAGAAGAGACAAGTCTCCTTTATAGAAGAATTACAAATAAGATATGTGTCATTTTAGCATTTGTGATTTTGTGAATGTTCAATATTTTTCTTAAATATTTTAAGGTTAACCTGGAGGAAAATATGTAATTAAAATAAGACTTCCAAATTCCAAAGCAGTATTAAATATAACAAAAAAGTAGATCATGAACAGCAAAAAAGAATACTCACAAAATAAATTTTTAGGACAAAAAATCAAATTCAATATTCATATTTATCACCTTATGTCAAAAATGTTAATTCACTAATTCTATGAGCTCAGAGAAGTTTATATTGAAAAACTGTTCAGCCTATTGCAAATTAAATATTGGACATTGAGAGCTACTGACATTGAGAAAAATTTTTACAGAAGTAATGAAGACAAAGAGATAATGCATCTAAGTTACATTAGGAAATAAAATGCAGCCTCAAATATGGAAGAAATTGAAGGAAACCTAAAATTCTATGTATTTTTAAAGCATCAATGAAATAAAAAATTTTCTAGAAAATAATTTATTATAAAAATAGATATTTTATGGAGAAGCTTAAAAGTAATCTCAAAAACACCAGAAAAATATTGTGTAGGAAATAATTACCAAAATATTATTCTTATCAAATAGTTCTATATGGAGTTCTTTGAAACTACCTTTAAACTATTTCTTAATATAGTAGTTGATGAAAAGCTTTCAATTTCAATTATGAGCTAAGCAAAAATATCAAAACATGAGAAAGATGAATCATTAAAAAAAAGACTATAGACCTTTAGAACCATCACTGCAAAATATTAGCAAATCAAATGTAGCTATTTATTATAAGATAACACACCAATGGGAATTTCCTAGTGGTCCAGTGGTCAGGACTACATGCTTTCATGGCTGGGGGCCAGGGTTCGATCCTTGGTTGGATCGCTAAGATCCCAAAAGTCGTGTGGTATTCCCCTCCCCACCAAAAGATAACACACCATGACCAAACAGGTTTTTACGCCAGGAATGCACTAATAATTCAACATTAGGAAGCTAAGTAATGATTCATAACAATAACTGACCAATGGAGAAGAAAGAAGAATTCTATCTTGATAGGTGTGGGAAAGACATATTAAAATAATTCAAATCAATTAGTGATTAAAAATGTTAGTCAACTAGGAATAGGAAGTAAGAATAAATCCCCAGATGATGAAGGCTATCTACTTCAAACTGGTAACCAACATTACTGGTAACTGTAAAACAACAGGCTTTTTCTGCATAAAGTTAGGAATGAGACAAAGATCATTATTACTGGTTTTTTAGTTAATTTTTAAAAGTTGAGTTTATTGATGTATATTTAATTAACAATAAAATTCACTCTTTTACTCTTTAAAGGGTACAGTTTTATGAGTTTAGATAGTTATATAACCATCAGAATGATAAAAAAGAGTATTTTCTTCATAATGTTTTCTCTTGTCCCTTTGTTTTTCTCCCTCTGCTCCCAGACCTGATGACTACTCTTCTATTACATATCCTTGTATATTTATCTTTTCCAAACTACCTGTAAATGGAGTCATATAGTCTATATCTTCCTATCACAATGCAAAATGTTTTTAAAATTCATCCATGTTGTTGGATTTGTCATTAGTTCATTTTTATTGCTAAATACTATTTTACTATATGGATGTACTACAAATTATTTATTCATTTGTAAGTGATGCATATTTGGTTTATTCTATTGTTTGGCTACTATAAATAAAATTGCTTTAGATGTTTTCATACATGCCTGTAAATGAACATATGTTTTTGGTTCTCTTTGGTAAAAATCCAAAAGGAAAATTGCTGTATTTTATCTATTTCTTTATCTTTATCTATGTCTATACAGCTATATCTATCTATATCTATGTATCATTTATGAAAAATTGCCAAACCATTTTCTAGAGTGGTATATTATTTTATGGGGTTTCCCAGTGGTAAAGAATCTGCCTGCCAATGCAGGAAGTGCATGAAACATGGGTTTGAATCCTAGGTTGGGAAGATCCCCTGGAGAAGGAAATGGCAACCCACTCCATTATTCTTGCCTGGGAAACCCCCTGGACAGAGGAGCTTGGAGGGTACAGTCCAGAGGGTTGCAAAGAGTTGGATGCAACTGAGCAAGCATGCATACCTGTACTATTTTACATTTTGCAAGCAGTATGTAAGGAGTTCTAGTTTTCCACATTAACATCAGTTCTTAGTATTGTCAGTCTTTTTAGTTTTACCTCCTTTAGTTTAGTTTTACCTCCTATTATTTCAGTAGGAAGTAGGGATATCTCATTGTGTATGTGTGTGTGTTTGCCATGACATATGCCTTATGAGCCTAGTTAGCCAACCTGGGATTGAAACCAGCCCATGGCAGGCAGTGAAAGTGCTAAGTCCTAACCCCTGGACCACCAGGGAATTTCCTCTCCTTGTGTTTTTAATTTGCACTTCCACAATGACTAAGGACAATAAGATATTTTCACGTGCATATTTTGCCCTCTGTGATTTTCTGTGTTCACAGTTATGCTAATTATGAGTGAATACAGTTTCCTTTTCACTCACTGTATCACTGTATCTTCATCTTAAAATCTTGACATCCAGTAGTGAGAATTATCTTTTTCTTTTCACTGAATTTTCTGTGCAAATTTTAAAATCACTTCAATTTCTAAAAACAAAGCAAAAATACACCTGATGTAATTTGAATTGAGATTGCTTTGAATCTATAGATCGATTTGGCAAAAACTTACATCTTGACAATATTTAGTCTTCAGACCCATGGATGGTGTATTTTTTCACTCAATGAAGTTTTTAATATTTCTCAGTAATGTTTTATAGTTTGTAGTGTACAGGCTTTGCACATATTTTGTTAAATTTGTTCCTAAGTATATAATGTTTTATGATGCTACTACAAAAGATGTTAAATTTTCTTTTTCAGTTTCCAGCTATAGACTGTGAGTATATAGAAACATGATTGCTTTCGTTGCTTTTGACCTTGTATCCTGTGATCCCGATAAAGTCAGTCATTTCTTCTTGAAATGTTTTTTGGTAGCTTTGGTGTTTTTCTGTTTAGAAAATTATGTTATTTTTGAAAAAAATATTTTCTTTTCTTTTTTGAACATTTTTCTTTTTCTTACCTACATTCTTTACTTGAACTTCTGATTCAGTGTTAAATAGAAATGGTAAAGGCAGACATATCTTAAGGCAAAATCAGTCTTCCACAGTTAATATAATGTTACATGTGAAAGTTAAGAAAAGTCAATTTTTAGTGGTAAAATTTCCAACACTAGTTGTGAATGTATAATAAATATCATTTTTATATTTCTATAATATTCATTTATTTTAAACTCAGTTTTCTGTTATATTTTTGTTTTTTTCTTGATATTTCTTGATAACTCTCCCCATTATTTTTACATAATGTAACATTTATTTTTTTCTCAAGGCTAGTTTGTCTGATATTAATAAGCCATTCCAATTCATTTTTGATCAGAATTTGTGAGGTACATTTCTGCATTTTTCTACTTGCAACAAATTTTAAAACTTTGTCTTTATATTTATCATTGATCTTTTCGTAGATATTGAATATTAGATCTTATTTTTAATCTGCCTTTTAATTTAGTGTTTATACAATTTGTGCTTAACATAATCTATTGTCTTCTACATTTTTTTATATTTGTTCCATCTATTTTTTGCTTCTCACTTTTACTTTCTGACTTATTTTACATTGAGTTCTTTTAATATTTCTTTTTATCTTTGATATTAACTTATCTATTATACTTATTTTATCAGTTGCAAACATTATTTAAAATGTATGTCTTTAATTGATCATAGTCTGCTGCCAGGTTGCTTTACATAGCTATCTAAAGCACAAGAAACTTAAAATGGAGTACAGTTTACTCCCTCCCACATTTTATGCTACTTTTTGTCATATATTTTATTTCTACATATATTATAAGCTCCACAATATTTTGGTATTATTTATACCTTAGATAATCACTTAAAGAGATTAAAAATAATGAAAAAACTTATGTTTACTCACATATTACTCCTTTTCAGACATATTCTCTTTTTGTGTAGATTCATATATTCTTCTGGTCTCTTTATCCTTCTGCCTGAAAACTTACTTCTAATACGTTTTATAGTGCAATCTGCAGTAACTTCTTTTAACGTAAACGTTCATTAATACGTTTTTATGTCAACAAACTTAATTTCTAGAAACATTTTTGATGTACAGACATTTTAGACTTTCAGAAAAATTGAGTGGGTATATAGAGGATTCCCATATACTTTCATACTCACTTCCTTCTATTAATAGCGTCTACATTTGTCTGGTACATTTTGTGTAATTCATGAACCAATATTAATATATTAGGGCTTATAATTCATTTAGATTTCTTTAGTTTTCAATCTATTATTCTTTTTCTGCCCCAAGATCCCATCTAAAATGCCACATTATATTTAGTTGCTACGTCTTCTTAGACTCTTTTTGGTTGTGACAGTTTTTCAAACTTTCCTTGTTTTCTGACCTTAACAATTTGAGAAGTAGTGGTCAGGTTTTGTAAAATACCCTTCAACTGGTTTTTATCTGATGTTTTTCTCATGATTAGACTGAGGTTGTAGCACTTGGGGAGGAAGATCACAGAGGTAAAGTGCCATTTCATCACATCATTTCAAGAGCACATTCTATCAGCATGACTTCTTATCACTCTTGATGTTAGCTTTGATCACCTTGCCGACATAGTGTTTCTCAGCTTTCTCTGCTGCAAAGTTACTATTTTCTCTCCCCTGTTTTTATACTCTCCCGTTTGGAAGGCAGTCATTTTGTGCTGTCCATACTGAAGGAGAGAGGAGTCAGGCTCCAACTCCTTTAGAGTAAACTATCTGAATAATTTATTGGCATTCTTCTGCATGGAAGATTTTTGTTTTCTTTCTCATTTATTAACTTATTCAGTCATTTATATGTGTATGGATAAATGTATTATCCATAAATAATTATTTACACTTTGGTTTGTAATCCAACACAGTCTTACTTTTTTGTTCAGATTATTCCAAATTTGGCCATCAAAAGCTGTTTATTATAACTCCATTGCCCTTTTGACATACCTACATTAATTTTTAAAATTTTTATTTTAAGCACTTTCTTACTTTCTGCCATTATAAGACATTGTTGTTGTTCAGTCACCCAGTCTTGTCTGCCTCTTTGTACCCCATGGACTGCAGCATGCCAGGCTTCTCTGTCCCTCCCCATCTCCTAAAGCTTGCCCAAGTTCATCTCCACTGCATTGGTGATGACATCTCATCCCCTGATGCCCTCTTCTCCTTCTGCCCTCAGTCTTTGCCAGCATCATGGACTTTTCCAATGAGTCGCTGGTCACATCAAGTGACCAAGATACACATCAGTTCTTCTAATGAGTATTCAGGGTTGATTTCCCTTGAGATTGACTGGATTGATCTTCTTGCTATCCAAGTGACTCTCGGGAGTCTTCTCCAGCACCACAATTCAAAGGCATCTGCCTTCTTTATGGTCCAGCTCTCACAACCTCATGTGACCACTGGGAAGACCATAGACTTGACTATACAGACCTTTGTTGGCAGAGTAATATTTCTGCTTTTCAACACACTGTCTAGGTTTGGCATAGCTTTCCTGCCAATATAAGATATTCCAGGCTAAATTTTTAAGTCATTTATTTTACTTTTTTATTTTTGATTATGCTGGGTCTTCATTGCTGCTCTAGATGTGGCAAGTGAGGGCTCCTCTCTAGTTGTGGGGCACGGGCTTCTCACTGCAGTGGCTTCTCTTGTTGTAGCTCCCGGGCTCTAGAGCACAGGCTCAATAGTTATGTGCACGGGCTTAGTTGCTCTGCAGCATGTGGGACCTTCTTGGCCCAGGGATCAACCCATGGCTCCTGCATTGGTAGGCAGATTCTTTACCACTCAGACACCAGGGAAGCCTTCCAGGTTAATTTCATGCATTTCCTATCCCAGCCAAGAATCAACAAGCCCTGGTTCCTTTTATTGGAAAACGACTTTAGAAACAAATATCTGGAAGTTAGATTTGATCATTGCTACTAGAGTGTTATTTTTTTCCCTTTCAACTGACAAAGCATGGAAACAAATGTGTATATACTAACATGTGTATACAATACATATAAATATTTCTTTATGTAGGCGTTTGTTCCTATTTTAATTTAAACATGACTTCATACTGACGGCTCCAAATCTAACTATTGAAACATGAATTATTCTGTCTTCCTCCCTTCATCAATCTAAATTTCCATTCCGATAGTTACAAATCTAGCTTCTGCCATCTCCATTCATTTGTTTGTTTAATTTCAGCATACATTCATATCAGTATCATATTCATTATTCTGTACTTCCATTGAAACTACTTTATCTATTAATGGGCTTATGTACAATTTCTTTTGCCTTTTGGGCTTCCTCAATGACTCAGATGGTAAAGAATGTGCCTGCAATGCAGGAGACCTGTGTTTGATCCCTAGGTCAGGAAGATCCCTTGGAGACAGGAATGGCAATCCACTTCAGTATTCTTGCTGGAGAATCTCATGGACAGAGGAGCCTGGTGGGCTACATTTCATGGGTTCGCCAAGAATCAGACATGACTGAGCAACTAACACTTTGCCGAGTAGACATTTTAAATTTTAATCAAGTCCAACTTATTGCTTTTTTTCTATCATGGTTCATACTTTGGTTGTATCTGAAAATGTGTTAGGAAATCTAAATTCACCTAGATTTTATTCTATTTTTTTCTAGAATTTCAATTTTTTACATTTTAAAATTTAAGTCGATGATTAATTTTGAGTTAATGTTATAAGAGGCAGAAGTTATGTGGCTAGATTAGTTTTTTTTTTTTTTTCCAGATGTGAATATCCAGTACCATTGGTTGAAAAAAAAAGGATTCTTTTTCTTACTATATTACCTTTGCTTTTTTATTGAAGATCATTTAATTATATTTATGTGGAACAAATTGTAGGCTCCTTATCTTGTTTCTATTCTTTTGATAAAATTGTGCTGTCTTTATCACCATATCTTGAGTTAAGTTTGACATTGGGTAACATCGGTGCTCCACTTAGTTCTTTTTCTTCAACGTCATGTTGGTTACTCTCTATATTTTACATTTTCATATAAACTTGAGAAGGATTTTATAAATATCCATGAAATACCTTGCTGATATTTTACATGCGTTGAATCAATAGATAGAGTTGGGGAGAACTGACATCTCAAAAATATTGAGTCTTTTGATTCATAAACACGGACTCTATCTCCATTTATTTAGATTTTAAAAATTCTTTCATCAGAGTTTAACAGTTTTCACACATAGAACTTATGTGTATTTTATTAAATGTGAACCTAAATATTTTATTTCTGATATTAATGTAAATGGTACTGCATTTTACATTCAAGGTCCAAAAGTTCTTTGCTGGCAAAAAAAGGGAAGCAATAGAGTTTTGTATATTGACCTTGTATCCTACAACCTTGCTATAATCACTTATTTGTTCCTGAATTCTTTTTAATTCATTGAGATTTTCTACATAGACAACATGTCATCTGTGAAAAAATAGACAGTTTTCTTTTTTTTAGATTTGCATAACTTTATTGCCTTTCCTTGTCTTATTGCACTACTCCTAGTATAGTGTGGGAAAAAAAAGTGGAAGAAAAAGATATGCCTATTCCTGATCTAGGGGGAAATTATGCTGGTAACTCACTATTAAGTATGATGTTAGCTGGAGGTAGTTTGCAGATGTTATTTGTGAAAGTTACCTTCTGTTCTTATTTATCTGAGAGTTTATGTCATGAATATATATTGGATTTTGTCCAATGTGTTTTCTGCCTCAATTGACATAATTTTTCTTCTTTAGCCTATTGATATAGTAGATTACATAAATTGATTTTCAAATGGGGAACTGGCCTTGTGTAACTGGAATAAATCCCACTTTGTCATTTTGCATAATTCTTTTTGTACTTTGTTGAATTCAATTTGCTAATATTTTGTTGAGGATTTTTGATCTATGTTCATAAAAGATATTGACATATAGTATTCCTTTTGTAATGTCTTTATCTGGTTTTGCTATTAGTGTAATGCTGGCATTATAGAGCTAGGAAATATTCTCTTTTTATTTTCTGGAAGAGAATGTAAAGAATTGGTTGTTTCTTAAATGTTTGTTAGAATTCACCAGTGAAGCCATTTTGGTCAGATACTCTCTAATTTAAAAGACTATTAATTATTTGTTCAATTTCTTTAATATATATAGGCCAATTTGATTATCTCTTTCTGCTTTTGTGAGAGCTTTGATAGTGTGCCTTTTTCATAGAATTGGTCCATTTCATCTAAATTATCAAATTTGTGGACCTAGAGTTGCTCATATTTCTTTATTGTCATCTTAACTGAGAAAAATCCATGGGTTCTGTGGTGAAGACACTTCCTTCATTCATGATATTAAAGCAATCTGTCCATTCTTTTTTCTCCATTAGTCTAGCCAGAGGTTTATCAGTTGTATTGATCATTTTGAACAGCATTCAGTTTTGTGAGATGTTTTCTACTGACTGTCTGATTTTACCTTCAGTGATATCTGCTCTAACTTTTACTAATTTTTCTCCCATTTGCATTAGGACTAAATTGCTCTTCTTTCTTAGGTGCAATCTTAGATTATTGATTTTAGATTCTTCTTCTTTATAGCATACACATTTGATGCTATAAATTTTCCTCTAAACACTGTTTTTGTGGCATTCCATAAATCTTGGTTAGCTCTATTTTCATTTCACTTAGTTCAAATTGTTTAAAAATTTCTCTTGAGGATTTTTAAAAATTTTGACCCATGTGTTATTCAGGATTTTATTTTTCAAACCCCAAATATTTTGGGATTTTCCAACTATCTTTCTGTTATTAAATTCTAATTTAATTCTATTATGGTCTGAAAATATATTTCATATGATTTTTATTCTTTTAAATGTCTAAAGTAATTTTATGGCCAAAATTTTAACTTTATAGGTGAGTGTTGTTTTTGAGCTTCAGAAGAATGTGTATTCCACTGTTTTTGAAAGCATTATTCTGTAAATATCAAATAGATCCTGTTGATTAACTGTGGTGTTTATTTCAACTCTTCCTTGATTGATTTTCTGCTGGATTTACCTATCAATTACTGAAAGATAATAAAGTCTACAACTCTAGAAGAAAAATTATCTACTTCTCTTTGCTTTTCTATCAGTTCTTATCTTATGTATTTTGATGATTTTTTTAAAATTACATACATGTTAATGATTTTTATGTCTTCTCAGAGAATTAATTCCTTTATCATGATGCAATGTTCTGGCAATTTGTGCATAGTTTTTCTTCATGGTTAGTATATTATTCTCATTTTCTTTTGATTAATGTCAGTGTGGTATATGTTTCTCCACTCCTCCCTTTTTAAAACCTATTTTCCTCTTTGCATTTAAAGTGAGTTCTTTTAGGCCTTTAAAAAAAAATTATTTTGACAATTTTTAAAAAATGTCAATTTTTTTGTCTTTTAGTTGCATTTAGACAATTCACATTAAAATTGACTACTGATATATTTTGATTAGTATCTATCATGTTTATAATTGTTTTATATATGCTGCACTTGACTTTTTTCTTTTTATATTTTCTTTTTATTCCTTTTTTTAGTTGAGCATTTTCTATGATTATACTTTTTCTCCTCTCTTATCATATTGAGTACAATTCTTTTAAAAGCTTTTTGGTGTCTAACCTAGAATTTGCAATGTATATTTAGAACTATTCTAAGTCCACCTTCAAATACTATTCCAATGTCATGGGTAATGACGATTGTGCATTCTTTTTATATTTACACAATAGTTACAAACTTTGTAACAGAGTTTTCCCATTTTCTTCCTTTTATCCCATTTAAATTGCTGTGGCTTCTTTTGCCTATCCATATATTATTATCACTCAATACATTGACACTCTTATCTATTAAGAAGTTTAAAATAAATGATTTTATTTTACCTATGTTTATTCTTTTGCCACCACTGTTTCTTTATGTAGTTACCATTTTTGCCTCTGTATTTCCCTTCTATCTCAATAACTTCTTTTAATATTTCTTACAGGATGAATCTTCTGACAATAAATCCTATCTTTTCTGTTTGTCTGAGAAAGTCTATTTTTTCTTGACTTCTGAGGATAATTTCTCTGGATATAAAATTCTAGATTGGTGGTTCTGTTTTCCTTTTTACTCCTTATATACTTTACTCCACTTTCTTCTTCTTTCCCTGGTTTCCAATGGAAGGTTCACTTTGTATTCCTATTACTTATTTCTCCATAGGTAAGGTATATTTTTTTCTCTTGGGCTTTTGGCTTTTTTCAAGATTTTCTGGTTGTCTTTGGTTTGTTGTTATTACAGTGCTATTTGCCTACATGTGGAGATTTTGTTTGTTTGTTTACTTTTTATATTTTTCTTGCTTGATGTTACCTGAACTTATGGATCTATTGTTTTGTGTCTGCCATTAATTCTGGAAAGTTTTCACCCATTATTAATTCAGACACTTCTTGTTTTTTTCTCTCATTCTTCTCCCTCTAATATGTAACAATCGTGCATATGTAACACATTTTATAATTGTCCCACATTTCTTGCATAGTGTGTTTTACATTTTATCTTTTTTTTCACTTTGCATTTACTTTGAGAAGTTTCTATTACATATATTCAAGCTTATTGATTCTTTCTAGTCTACAGATGAACCCATCAAAGAAAGTCATCATTTCTGTTACAGTGTTTTGATTTTTAAAATTTCCTTTTTATTTTTTATACAGTTTCCTTCTCTCTGCTTACCACTTATTCCTATAGCTCATATACCTTTTCCACAGAATATATACAATATTAATCATGGTTATTTAAATTTCCTATTTGATAGTTCCAAAATCTGTGTCAATATCTGAGTCTGCTTCTAATGCTTGTTTTGATTCCTCAGATACTGTGGTTTTTTTTGTCTTTAATATACTTTATACATTTTTGTTGGAACCTGGATACAATATATTGAGTAATAAGAACCAAGGTAAAGATATCTTTACTGTGAGCTTTAATATTAATCTAGCTAGGAACTAGAATGTGTTTAATACTTTCTGTACATCTAGGTACCAAAGGCTACAGTTTCATTCAGGGTTCTTATTTATTTATTTATGCTCTATCCTGTTGTCTCTGGGCTCCTTAAGAGCACCTTCTTAAAGAAAGTCTTTGTCTTCCAGCTCTTCCAGTTATAATCCACTGTTATTATACCACAGCCCTGTTGATGTGGTGATAAAAATTGGGAGAGAGGAAACATTCCATAGCATTATGATTAATTCTCAGGTTTCTAGTTGAACTGAAGCCCTGGGTTGTGACCTTCAGAAATATTTCTTAATTTTGTTTCCTTTCTAGGTGAGTCAGAAAAACTAGTGTGGGGTGGAATTTCCTCGTTACTCTTCTTCCAGGTGTACAAGGCTTTTGTATGCAGGTATCCCTGGAGAGCAGAACTTCTTTATGAAGGATGTTCCAGGTATATTTCAAACGGTTACTCTTATCCTTTCCCTACCTAAAACCCAAGGGGATGTTTCTTGGTTCTTTAATTCAAGAAACTGACGGTGTTCCTGGAGGTATATTTCATGAAATTATGTGTGAGTAGTAGAGAGGTCTCTAACCCCTAGGAGTTTTTCATTCCCACCCTAGGGAATCCGTGGTTTGTTAAAATTATTTTTCAAGCATTCCTACCATTTTATGGCTCCAGTGGATTCTGCTACAAGTTAGGTAATCATGGTTGTACTTTTCTGAATTCTCTTGTCTCTCCAGGTTTGAGGGTGGTAGTTTTCTTTATGATCTCACTTCTCTGATGGATCTAAGAAAAATTCCTGATTTTCAGTTTGCTCAGCTTTTTTCTTGTTGTAGGAATTGAGAGTGATGATTTTCAAGCTCTCCATATGTTGGATCAAATACCAACAGTCTTGCTTTTGTTTTGAAAAAGCATCTTAACCAGATATAAAATTCCAAGTTGACAGTTTTCTCTCTCAGTGCTTTAAAGATGTTTCACTATCCTCTCATTTGATTTGTTTCTAATGAGAAATATATTCTCATCCGTATTTTAGAGCATATAAGGAGAAATAAAACAAGCTGGGTTCGGAGAAGAGGGAGAAAATTCTTTAAAATCACACTAAACATTTGTTTAAAGATGAATTACCACATCTGCAACAAGAAAGATGGGATAATATGTCATTTTGAGGAGGACAACTCTGGCAGATTAGGTACTAGGCTTGGGATGATTTTGTCACCTTAAATACATTTTGGGTCCACAAAACTGAGTAAAAGGTGAGGTTTAAACAGGTTTTTTCCCCCATGCTTTCATGGATAAAATGGTGAGAGTTGCTGATACTTGGGGAAATAAAGAACTCTTCTAAAATAAGTGATAAAGAAATGTATAATAAAATATGGTCAGTTTTAGAAGCACTCTCAATAAATCAGATATGCAGGCCCTGAGTTCAAGAACACGACAGGAGAAGTGACGGACATGACAGTGGTATTAAAACTCTGGTTTTCTGTGAGAGTAAAACAGCAGAATCCTATAAATCAAGCATAAACTAAACAGTACTTAATCACAATAGAAACTTGCAAAGTAAGCAGTGGTGTCCCAAAGATTCTGGATGCTTACAAAATTCTTGAATTAGATAATATTTCCAATTATTTACTTATAAGTGAATTTCCTCAATTACAGGATTAAGTTTCAGAGATTTAAAATAAACTCATAAGCACAGCTTCTTAGACCAATGACATTAAAGGGCACAACATATTTTATACAACCGTTAGTGGATATTCTGTTAATGAGTTAAATGTGCATCATATATAATATAAGCATAATATGCTTAATTTTTTATAACATTTTGCTTGATGACAGGAAAAGTTTGACATAATCTCCACTTTGATCTCCAAAAACTTACACACTAAGAAAGCCTAAGAACTTTGGAGACATAATAAATGTATTATAAATATATACCTGAAAGCAAAGTATTGTAATATGGTCTTGTTGCATGCAGGCATCCAAGTGAGAAATATTAATAAGTCTAGAGTAGAGCATAACTCAACAGGGAAAAGGTCTAAGTGTTTAGATTGGGTTTGCAAATTATGATTCTTTTGGCAGATAGTTTTATTTATTCAACCAAAGTTATTGAAAATCTGATATATCACATACATTTCCCTGAGAGAAACAGTGATTCCAGATCTATTGCTTATTTGCAAGGAGTTTACATTGTGAAGGAATAGGTAGACTAGTAAGCAAACAATTAAATATAGAAAATCAGTTTCCCTAATAGGAATAGTTACAGGCTGCCATGAAAGTGCATACAAAATATGTGTGAATGAAGAGGGAGGAAAGAAGGTCATCTAATTGAAGTAATAGATGCTAAAGTGAAGAATAAAAACACGTATTCCCCATCATGCTGTGTTTCTCAAAGTCCAGTTATTGTCAAACCACCTTTTCAAATTTGGCCATGAACTACCAAGTGTACTGTTACTTAATATTTTTCTTTACATTGATTTAGTTTTTCATTTAAATCATTTTGCATAAAAAGGAGTTTTTATTTCTAGAATAAATGGAAGTCAATTACACACAACATAACCATATAAAAGGTGAGATAAAAACAGTAATATTTTAGACATTATTTTTAGATATTATTGTTTTGTCTAGAAAAGACTGACCACGAGACAATGGGTAAGAATTTAAGATACATTAAAGAGGGACAAAATTACACTGAGCTTCTCCTTGACTTAATCAGACCAAAAGAATTGAGGTGATTATATCTTTCTTCTTGATTTGATGTTTATGTACCACAAACAAAATCCATTGCATGTACTTGCTGTAATCATAAATCTCTTTAAAGTGTTCCACATTTTGGGAAAAGCTGGGATATACACAATAAATATTTAGGAGGAGTAAGGTAAATCCTAAAGCTAAAGAAAGGAAAGAAAGTCAGAAAGTCTCAGTTTTTAAAATAAAAAACATTTTACTGAAAGTTAGACATCAAATCTAGCCACATACTGAGTACCAGGATCCATCTAATAGCATCTGTGTATTTTCAGGTTACATTCTGACCTTTCTATTATTAGATCCTGTATCATTATATTGAATTGAAGTCAGATTTTATGTTATTCCAAGACACTGGTTCTAACTTCCTGAGTGACTCACAGTCCCTTGAGAATAACAGAGTGTAATTTCTCTTACACTGGATATAAATTCACCTGTATCTTTCTCTCAATAACAAATGAATGAAAGTATGTTATAAGAATAGCCCCAATTTTCTTTAGTTTATAACAAGTAAGACTCAATCCCAGACTTGTGGTTTTTAATTATTTTTAGTCCTTTGAGATCACCTTCCAAATGGAAAACAGTGTGTCCCACTGGGAGATGCTTGGGAGAACTATAGCCCAAGGGTTCAAAGCAAGTCTATTTTTGGTTTCTCAATGCTTTTTAAGGATCTTGAGATCACTATCAGTTTTCCTAGGTTTCTCTTTTCTGGTATAAACATCCTCAGGTATTTCAAGCTCTGATTTGGAGTTTATATATATTACCCTTATCACTTGGATTGTCCTCATTTAGTGGGGCTTTGTTTTTTAATATCTCTCATTATGTGCAGCCACCAGAAAGAATCCCAGTTCGATAGCTGTCATGTGGCCAGAGCATGGAATAGCTGCCACTTCTTGGCAGTTGTATTATCTCTTGATTACTACTGTCTAATATTTCATATTTCTGATTTCGGTGTTGACCATCTGGTGATGTCCATGTGTAGAGTCTTCTCTTTTGTTGTTGGAAGAGGGTGTTTGCTATGACCAGTGCGTTCTCTTGGCAAAACTCTATCAGCCTTTGCCCCGCTTCATTCCGTACTCCAAGGTCAAATTTGCCTGTTACTCAAGGTGTTTCTTGACTTCCTGCTTTTGCATTCCAGTCCCCTATAATGAAAAGAACATGCTTTTTGGGTGTTAGTTATAAAAGGTCTTGTAGGTCTTCATAGAACTGTTCAACTTCAGCTTCTTCAGCGTTACTGGTTGGGGCATACGCTTGGATTACCATGATATTGAATGATTTGCCTTGGAAACGAACAGAGATCAATCTGTCATTTTTGAGATTGCATCCAAGTACCGCATTTTGGACTCTTTTGTTGACCATGATGGCTACTCCATTTCTTCTAAGGGATTCCTGCCCACAATAGTAGATATAATGGTCATCTGAGTGAAATTCACTCATTCCAGTCCATTTTAGTTCACTGATTCCCAGAATGTCGACATTCACTCTTGCCATCTCCTGTTTGACCACTTCCAATTTGCCTTGATTCATGGACTGAGCATTCCAGGTTCCTATGCAATATTGCTCTTTACAGCATTGGACCTTGCTTCTGTCACCAGTCACATCCACAACTGGGTATTGTTTTTGCTTTGGCTCCATCCCTTCATTCTTTCTGGAGTTATTTCTCCACTGATCTACAGTAGCATATTGGGCACCTACCGACCTGGGGAGTTCCTCTTTCAGTGTCCTATCATTTTGCCAGCAATATTTCATTCATATCCTATCAATATGCCAGCAAATTTGGAAAACTCAGCAGTGGTCACAGGACTGGAAAAGGTCAGTTTTCATTCCAGTCTCTAAGAAAGGCAATGCCAAAGAATGCTCAAACTCCCCCACAATTGCACTCATCTCACATGCTAGTAAAGTAATGCTCAAAATTCTCCAAGCCAGGCTTCAGCAATACATGAACCATGTACTTCCAGATGTTCAAGCTGGTTTTAGAAAAGGCAGAGGAACCAGAGATCAAATTGCCAACATCCACTGGATCATCAAAAAAGCAAGAGAGTTCCAGAAAAACATATATTTCTGCTTTATTGACTACGCCAAAGCCTTAGACTGTGTGGATCACAATAAGCTGTGGAAAATTCTGAAAGAGATGGGAATACCAGACCACCTGACCTGCCTCTTGAGAAACTTGTATGAGTACATCATGAGAAACGCTGGGCTGGAAGAAGCACAAGCTGGAATCAAGATTGCCGGGAGAAATATCAATAACCTCAGATATGCAGATGACACCACCCTTATGGCAGAAAGTGACGATGAACTAAAAAGCTTTTTGATGAACGTGAAAGAGGAGAGTGAAAAAGTTGGCTTAAAGCTCAGCATTCAGAAAACTAAGATCATGGCATCTGGTCCCATCACCTCATGGGAAATAGATGGGGAAACAGTGGAAACAGTGTCAGACTTTATTTTTTGGGGCTCCAAAATCACTGTAGATGGTGATTGCAGCCATAAAATTAAAAGACGCTTACTCCTTGGAAGGAAAGTTATGACCAACCTAGACAGCATGTTAAAAAGCAGAGACATTACTTTGCCAATAAAGGTCCATCTGGTCAAAGCTATGGTTTTTCCAGTGGTCATGTATGGATGTGAGAGTTGGACTACAAAGAAAGCTGAGCGCTGAAAAATTGATGTTTTTGAACTGTGGTGCTGGAGAAGACTTTTGAGAGTCCCTTGGACTGCAAGGAGATCCAACCAGTCCATCCTGAAGGAGATCAGTCCTGGGTGTTCATTGGAAGGACTGATGCAGAAGCTGAAACTCCAATACTTTGGCCACTTCATATGAAGAGTTGACTCATTGGAAAAGACCCTGATGCCAGGAGGGATTGGGGGCAGGAGGAGAAGGGGACAACAGAGGATGAGGTGGTTGAATGGCATCACCGACTCGATGGACATGGGTTTGGGTGGACTCCAGGAGTTGGTGATGGACAGGGAGGCCTGGCGTGCTGTGATTCATGGGGTCGCAAAGAGTCAGACACGACTGAGCGACTGAACTGAACTGAACTGAATATTTCCTATGATCATTTGAGATACCAAATTCCAATGTTGGCTCATATAGAAATTGTAGTCAATGAAAACCTTAGATTGTTTAATTTTGTTATGAATTGCTGGTTCTCTAAACTTGGCTCCACATCTGCTGGAATTTCCATACAAAAATTAAGGGAAAAGTAGAAGGAAGCTGACAGAAGGGCTAAGAATAAAAGAAAACAATGCAGTGAATTTCAAGTGTGACATATATTAAATTATCTATTTATTGTGTATTAAAATACAATTATCAGAGAAATCTGTGGTTTCATAGGTATTTTTAGTTAGAATTAGTCTATGTTTTAAAAGACAATTGAGCCACCAGCTATCAGGAAAATGCAATTCAAAACCACAAGAGATAGTACTTTACATCTGCTAGGAAGTGCTGTAATCAAAAAGTCAGGTAAGGGGAGAACAAGATGGCAGAGGAGTAGGTGGATGTGGAGTACATCTCTCTCCATGGGTACATCAGGAATATACCTCCAGACACAGAAGTGCATGCAGAACACCAGCTGAGAGAGGACAGGAGTACCTGACCAGTGGAAAAGAATATATAGAACTACGCAAAACTCAGTAGGATGAAGGAACTAGGGGAAAAAACAGGAGTGTTAGAAGGACTGGACCTGCCCTTGGCAGGTGGGCGAAGTGAAGCAGGAGTCTGATCCTCATAGCAGGGCAATTGTCTGAATCAGAGGAGAAACTTTTAAGGCTGAGAGTGAAACAGGTGATCTGTGGAAGCCTAAATGGAATGAGAATCAGACAGTCCTTGCCACAGCCATACATACCCCGGGCAGTAACAGAGTTTCTCCTCAAAGGAGCAGCAGCTGGGAGCTGGAGTTAAGGGGTTGTGGAGCAATCCCAGGGTGAGGGCTGCTGTTGACTGCAGAGAGTTGGATTGAGGGGATGTGAGGGCAGAGATTATGGTGAGAAATGAGGTGGAAAAAAGCCAGGCAGCCATGGAAGCAAGGCGATACTGCTGAGTCACACGTAGGGGGTGGAGCCATCACCATAGCTTCTCTCTGAGGACATGCCAGCTTGCGCAACTGAACAATAGAGAGGCTGGCCCATCAAATGCCTGACGCACTGAACTACAGAGCAAGACCCCACACAGGGTGCTCATTTCAGGGACTGATTTGCAGATCTACAGGGTAGGACCCCAGTCAGGGGGGCCCCTGTATGTGCCTGACGTGCTGGACAACAGAGAAAGACCCCAGGCGAGGGAGCCCTCTAAATGCCTGAGCGGGCAGAGCTACAAGAAAGACTGGCCAAAGAGGCCTTCTGATTGCCAGCCACAAAAGGGTCAAAAAAAGACTCTGATAGGGCCATGACGCTTGCAACAAAGGCAGTCTGTATCCCTGCACACTTGGCGCTGCCAGGGTCCCTGCAAGCCAAGCAGCTGCACCATCTTCACACTCAACTCTCACTGGGGCAGAGCTGCCACAGGCAAAAAAAAAAAAAAAAAGTCTTGTGTTTATGCACATAGGGTCACTTCGGTCATGTCCGACTCTTTGCGACCCTGTAGACTGTGGCCTGCCAGACTTCTTTATCAGAGAAGGGGGCTCTCCAGGCAGGAATACTGGAGTGTATTGGACAAGATTGGTTGCTATACCCTTCTAGAGCACTATATTTCCTGCTACCCCCCTGCCAACCCTCCTGAGTACCTGGTGCTGCCAGAACCCCTGTGACCCAAGCAGCTGCAGCACCTCCACACCTGGCTCTCAGAGGGGCAAACCCAAGTCCTCCAGGGCAGCCTCAGGGCAAAGCCCAGTGGACAACACACGTGTAGAGGTGGAAATAAAACCACAATTGAAACCCAGGGCTAGTGTGGCTAAAGAAGAAGATCCAAAACCTTCCCACTAGCTGTACAAACTGTAGATTAAACCCATATGATCAACTAAGCAGACTCCATGTCTATGGAATATATAAAAGGCCATTGAGAGTGCCCACAAAAGAAAAATGCACTAGCTCTGATACCTGTGGACGTTGGAGACAAGAACACATAGGAGTAGGAGCAGATTAAAATCTGAGCAGCCCCTAGAGCAGGTCCAGAGATCAGCACAGTGTTGGAGGGCATCCTAGGGAGGTTAGCTGAACTGCGATTCCAGCACGGGAAAGGACTCTGACAGCAGTAACTCAAGAAAAACATTTATTATTCTTACTTTTTGACTTGTTCTATAGATTCTTTTGGATTTTTTTCTTTTTTTCTTTCCTTTTTTTCTCCCTCTGTTTTAGCTGTCAGTTTTATTGGCACTAGAAACCCAGTTAAGCTTTTGAGCTTTTTTATTTCCTCAGTCACATTTTTTACTGTTGTCATAAACCTCTGCCTCTATGTTGGGCTTTTGTAGTTCTGTGGAGTTTTCCTCTTTTCTTCCCCCTCTCTTTTTAAAATTTAAATTAAAAAAAATTTAAACCTATTATTATTTTTTCTACATTTATTCCTTTGTTTGCTTTTCCTACTGTTCTTTCCTCTTGCAGTTAATCTTTAATGTATATAAATCTACTTTTATTTAACTTTGCACATCTTTCTTTCTTTTCTTTCTCTCCTTTTTTCTCAACATATATGTTAGTTTTATTTTCATTCATTTATTCCCCAATTGGCACCTTGCTTTAGTTTTGTTTTCCAGTTTGTGCTTTAATTAGTTTTGTTCTGGTAGACATAATTTTTGGCATTCTTTGTTCACCAGGTCAATCCAGTGTACTTTAATTTTTTGAACTGTTTTGATTTTGCTTATGACTGTATATGTATATGTGTATATTCACTAATATTTTCTATTGTTGGTATAAACCTCTGCCTTTATATTGGGCTTTTGCAGTTCTGTAGAATTTTCCTTTCTCCGCCACCCCTTTTTGCTTTCTTCTTCCATTTTCTTCTCTTTTCTCTTTTTTATAATTTTAATTTTTTATACCTATTATATTTTTTCTACATTTATTCCTTTGCTTACCTTTCCTACGGTTCTTTTCCTCTTGCAGCCAATCTTTAATGTATATAAATCTTCTTCATCTACCTCTATTTAACTTTGCATATCTATTATTTCTTTCTTTCCTTTCCTCTCAACATAGTTGTTAGTTTTGTTTTCTTTGCTTTATTCCCCACTTGGCACCTTGCTTTAGTTTTGCTTTCCAGTTGTGCTTATTTTAGTTTTGTTCCTAACTGGTAAATATAATTTTTGATTTCCCTTATTTGCCAGGTGAATCTATGGTACTTTATCTCTGTTGGACTGTTTTCACTTTGCTCATGGGTGAATATGTATATGTGTATATTCCATTATTTTAGCTATTATTTGCCTGATTTTGTAACCACCATTTGTCTGGGGTTCATCTTTGGTTTCTCGTTTTTGGATATTTGCTTTAATCTCACTTAAGGCCATATATATCAATGATTACTTTAAATATAAATTGGTTAAATGCTCCAACCAAAAGAAACAGGCTGTATGAATGGATACAAAAACAAGACCCATATATATGCTGTCTACAAGAAACCCACTTCAGACCTAAAGACACATACATACTGAATGTGAGAGGATGGAAAAATATATTCCATACAAATGGGAAGCAAAAGAAAGCTGATGTACAATTCTCATATCAGACAAAATAGACCTTAAAATAAAGATTACAAGAGATAAGGAAGGACACTACATAATGATCAAGGGATCAATCCAAGAGGAAGACATAACAATTGTCAAAAGGGAAATAAAAAATTTCTAGAAACAAATGACAATGAAAACATGACAAATCAAAACCTATAGGATGCAGCAAAAGCAGTCCTAAGAGGGAAGTTTATAGCAATATAATCCTACCTCAAGAAGCAAGAAAAACATTGAATAGGCAGCCTAATGTTACACCTAAAACAACTGGAAAAAGAAGAGCAAAAAACCCCCAAAATTCATGGAAGGAAAGAAATAATAAATGTATGAGCAGAAATAAATGAAAAAGAAATGAAAGAAGCAATAATAACGATTAATAAAACTAAAAGCTGGTTCTTTGAGAAGATAAACAAAATTGACAAACCATTAGCTAGACTCATCAAGAAAAAAAGAAGAATCAAATCAACAAAATTAGAAATTAAGAAGGAGAGGTTACAATAGACAATGCAGAAATACAAAGGATATAAGAGACTATAATGAACAACTATATGGCAATAAAATAGATAACCTGGAAGAAATGGACAGATTTTTGGAAAAGTTCAATCTTCCAAGACTGAACCAGGAAGAAATAGAAATTATGAACAACCCAATTACAAGCAGTGAAATTGAAACTGTGATCAAAAATCTCCCAAAAAACAAAAGCCCAGGAGCAGATGGCTTCACAGGAGAATTCTATCAAACATTTAGAGAAGAGCTAATGCCTATCCTTCTAAAACTCTTTCAAAAAATTGCAAAGGAAGGAACACTTCCAAACTCATTCCACGAGGCCACCATCACCCTGACACTAAAACCAAACAAAGACAACACAAGAAAAGAAAACTACAGGTCAATATCACTGATGAACATAGATGCAAAAATCCTCAACACAATTTTAACAAACAGAATTGAGCAACACATCAAAAAGCTCATACACTATGATCAAGTGGGTTGATTCTAGGGATGCAAGGATTCTTCAATATATGAAAATCAATCAATGAGATACACCTTATTAACAAATTGAAAGATAAAAACCATATGATTGTCTCAGTAGATGCAGAAAAAGATTTTGACAAATTTCAGCACCTATTTATGATTAAAACTCTTCAAAAAATGGGCATAAAAGGAAACTACCTCAATATAGTAAGGTCCATACATGGTAAGCCTTGATAAGCCTAGAGCAAACATTATTCTCAATGGTGAAAAACTGAAAGCATTCCCCCTAAGAAGACAAGGGTGTCCACTTTCACCACTATCATTCAACATAATTCTGGAAGTCTTAGCTATAGCAATCAGAGAAGAAAAAGAAATAAAAGGAATCCAGACTGGAAAAGAAGCAAATCTCTCACTGTTTGCAGATGACATGATAGTGTATACAGAAAACTCTGAAGATAGTATCAGAAAATTACTAGAGCTAATCAGTGAATTTAGCAAAGTTGCAGGATACAAAATCAATACACAGAAATCACTTGTATTTCTATATACTAATAACAAAAAATCAGAAAGAGAAGTTAAGGAATCAATCCCATTCACCATTGCAACAAAAAGAATTAAATATCTAGGAATAAACTTACCTGAAGAGACAAAAGAACTGTACACAGAATGTTATAAGACACTTATGAAAGAAATCAAAGATGATATAAAGATGGAGAGATATTCAATGTTCCTGGGTAGGAAGAATCAATATTGTGAAAATGACTATACTACCAAATGCAATCTACAGATTTAATGTGATCCCTATCAAATTACAAATCGCATTTTCCCCAGAACTAGAACAAAAAATTTCACAATTCATATGGAAACACAAAACAAACTAAATAGCCAAAGCAGTCTGGAGAAAGAAGACTGGAGTAGGAAGAATCAAGCTTCCTGATTTCAGATTATACTACAAAACTACAGTCATCAAGACGGTATGTTACCAGCACAAAAACAGAAATACAGACCAATGGAACAAGATAGAAAGCCCAGAAATAAACCCATGCCCCTATGGGTACCTTATTTTTGACAAAGGAGGCAAGAATATAAAATTGGGAAAAGAGAGCCTCTTCAATAAATGGTTCTGGGAAAACTGGACAGATACCTGTAAAAGAATGAAATTAGAACAGTTCCTAACACCATACACAAAGATAAATTCAAAATGGATTAAAGATCTAAATGTAAGACCAGAAACTATAAAACTCTTAGAGGAAACTATAGGCAGAACACTCGATGACATAAATCAAAGCAAAATCCTCTATGACCCACCTACTAGAGTAACAGAAATAAAAACAAAAGTAAACAAGTGGTACCTGATTAAACTTAAAAGCTTTTGTACAGCAAATGAAATTATAAGCAAGGTAAAAATACAACCCTCAGAATGGGAGAAAATAATAGCAAATGAAACAACTGACAAAGGATTAGTTTCCAAAATATACAAGCAGCTCATACAACTCAATACAAGAAAAACAAACAACCCAGTCTAAAAGTGGAAAAAAGACCTAAACTGACATTTCTCCAAAGAAGACATGCAGACGGCTAACAAACACATGAAAATATGCTCAACATTGCTCATTATTAGAGAAATGCAAAGCAAAACTACAATCAGATATCACCTCACATCGATCAGAATGGCCCTCGTCAAAAAATCTACAAACAATAAGTGCTGGAGAGGGTGTGGAGAAAAGGGAACACTCTTGCACTGTTGGTGGGAATGTAAATTGATACAACCAAAGGGAAGACAGTATGGAGATTCCTTAAAAAACTAGGAATAAAACCATAATATGGCCCAGCAATCCCACTCCTAGGCATATACCCTGAGGAAACCAAAATTGTAAGAGACACATGTATCCCATTGTTCATTGCAGCACTATTTACAATAGTAGAACATGGAAGCAACCTAGATGTCCATCGACAGATGAATGGATAAACAAGTTTTGGTACATCTACACAGTGGAATATTATTCAGCCATAAAAAAGAACACATGTGAGTCAGTTCTAATGAGGTGGATGAACCTCGAATCTATTATACAGAGTGAAGTGAGTCAGAAAAATAAATACTATATTCTAATGCATATATACAGAATCTAGAAAATGGTACTGAAGAATTTATTTACAGGGCACCAGTGGAGAAACAGACATAAAGAAGAGACTTATGGACATGGGGACGGGGGAGGAGAGGGTGAGGTGTATGGAAAGAGTAACAAGGAAACTTACACTACCATATGTAAAATAGATAGCCAACGGGAATTTCCTGTATGGCTCAGGAAACTCAAACAGGGGCTCTGTGTCAACCTGGAGGGATGGGATGGAGAGGGTGATGGGAGGGAGGTTCAAAAGGGAGGGGATATATGTATACCTATGCCTGATTCATGTTGAGGTTTGACAGAAGACAGCAAAATTCTCTAAAGCAATTATCCTTCAATAAAAAAATATATAAACTAAAAAAAAACCTTGAAAGTGTTCTAAAATTATTATTTTCCTGATCATAGGGTTTTAAATGTTGAAATATTTCAGGATATATCCTAAGGAGTGACATCAGTGTTAATAGAACTAGTTTTTGTGTTTTTATTGATTTTTAAAATAAAACTTCAATGTTTTTTCTTAAAAAAAAAAAAGAGTCAGATAGTAACAAATATTGTTGAGGATGTTGCAAGATTGGTATCTTTATAGACTATTGATGAGAATATTAATATTAACATTTGAAAAACAGTCTGGAAATTCCTCAAAAGGTTAAACATAGAGTTACTCTATGACCCAGCAATTTTACCTCTAGATATGAAAGGAAAATAAGAACATATGTCTACACAAAAACTTGTACATGCAAGAACATAGCAGTAATATGCATATCACACCCAAAGTGGAAACAACTCAAGTATATTCAAGGTTTTCAAGGGGAATAGTGACTGCTAATGAATATAGAATTTCTTTTGAGAATGATAAAATATTTTAAAATTGATTTTACAGCTCTGAATGTACTCAAAATACACTGAATTTTACACTTTAAATGGGTAAATTATATGATATATGAATTATATTTCAAAAAGTCATAAAGTGGAAGTTGATTCTAAGTTGATACATATTGATGTAACAAAAATATATATATTACAAATTCAGTGAATAGATAGTATACCTTTGTAACAGTTTAGAGATATTTCACTGCAAGTGAGAAAAAACCCAAATAGTTGTGGTCTAACAAGTGGTCCAATCAAGTAGGTATTAATATTTATACATAAGAAGACTTGCTGGTGTTTGGTGGTTCACTTGCTGGAATTCTATCAACAAGGACCCAAGTATCCTTTTGCTTTCCATTTGTGGTATGTTAATGGTTCATCCTTAAGCTCATGGTTACATAGGGGCTGCCATCTATCAAAATGCTCCAGGTTGTCCTACATTGTCTCCTTCCTGTTCCTCTGAATGAGAAGGAAAGAGTTCATGAACCTATATAGGTGAGTCACTGTTCAGAAGAGGTCCATTCAGAATAGCCCAATCAGGAATAGCCACACTGGACTTTGTGAGAATGAGGAATACATCTTTGTTTGCTAAGCTACTGAGCCTTAAAATTTTACTTTTTTCCATGAGATCATGTAGCCTTCTTTAACCAGTGCAGTATGGGAAATATGAGTAGGGAAGTAAGTTCGTTCTTCTGCTTTGAATATTTTCCTTGATATCACAAGGGTAGGCTTTGACCAAATTTTATCACTTTGGTCACTAAGATGATTTTTTTCTTTCTGGAATAGTGAATACCATTAAGCTTGCTTCTCTTAATCTTCCCCACTTTATTTTTCCAGGGCATCATTTTTCTTTATTAATAGAGTCCAGCTCTTAGAACACTGCCCAGAATCTAGAAGACACATGATAAGCAAATGGTGAAACAAAGAAGGAAGAAAGGAAGGATGACAAGTCATGAGCTGAGCATACCAAGGCAGGGAAGCATCATGGTCAAGAAGAATAATTCTGGAGCCATGTTTTCTGGCTTCAAAAATACAGTTCTTAAATAAATATTTACTAGCTGTTTGGTCTTGGAAAAATAACCTCTCCATTCATTCTCTTCCTCATCTCTAAAAGAGTGAGAATAATTGTGCCTGTATCATAAAATTGTTTTGAGGAAGTGAGTTGTATGTAACATTCTTGGAAGAGACTTGGCATTTAGCAATGTTATTAATATATAAGTGCTAGCAATTATTATTATGGTGTGAAATCCAGAAGTACTCTATCTTGATTCCAATGGAATATTCCACAGAGTTTCTTAAAAATCAATCTCTCTTCTTGTTATACCAATAAAGTGTTAGTCACCCGGTCATCTCCGACACTTTGTGACCCCATGGACTATAACCCACAAGACTCCTCTGTCCATGGAAATCTCCAGGCAAGAACACTGGAGTGGGTTGCTATTTCCTTTTCCAGGGGATTATCCAACACATGTAAGGAACCTGGGTCTCCTGCAGTGCATGCAGACTCTTGCCATCTGAACTCTATATGACTCTATGGACTGTAGCCCACCAGGCTCCTCTGTCCGTGGGATTCTCCAGGCAAGAATACTGGAGTGGGTTGCCAAGCCCTCCTCCAGGGGATCTTCCCAACCCAGGGATTGAACCCATGTCTCTTACCTCCTGCATTAGCAGGTGGGTTCTTTACCACTAGAGCCATCTGGGAAGCCCTGTTATACCAATAAAGTCATAACATAAAATAGGTAATGAAAAAAATAGTTCTAAAATTTTAATCATTCATGTTCACTATATGTATTTTCCTTTCTTCATTCTATCTGTAATTAAAGCTTTGTTGTCAGCTTTAGGGCCTCCAGAAAAAGAGAGAATAAGCACTGTAAAAGTCATTGCCAGAGAGTAAGCAAAAAAAGAAAACTGGTCCTGCCAGCTGGCAACTGTGGGAAGGAAAAGGAAGAGTTAGTAGGAAAAAGTCTGATTGTCTTCCCAGGGGAAAGAGAGATGGTAACCAAAGGAAAGATATAAGCAACAGTGCTTTGATGAGCTCCTCCTTCTGTTCCTCAGAGTTCTCTGTGTTATCTGGCCCTCTTCCAACCTGCAGAAGCAGAATGAGAGCCCAGGTTAATAATCCAGAGCTGGACACTGAGATCCTGAGTGGAAAGAGCCTGTAATAGGTCTGGAAATGAAGAGCGCTCATGGACTGGTTAGGAAACCTAACAAGGAGTGTGCTGTGACAGGAGGATATTACACGATGTCTGAGGCAACTGAGCAGCACCCAGACCAGGGATGGTCTAGCTGTCACAGTCTGGACTCTGGAGGCAGCACTAGGGAGAAGTAAGATGGGGCTGAGAACCTGATCAAGTCAAAGAAACAGAAAAAAAGAGCCCCGGCAGCAGATAGCAGCAGCTCATCCCACAAGGGACCCCAGAGATGGGGGCAGATGTACGTTTCAAAAGATGTCCGACAATGCTCACTCAGAGACCAGCTGCCTGGATGTGGAGAACAGGAGCCAGAAGTGAGATATCACTTCATCACCAGCACCTACAGGCTGAAAGCTCTCTCCTGTTCTCAGACACTATCTTGGTAAGGAGCAGGGGAAAGGAGGGTGATCTTGATGGGATATTTGCAAGACATAGATGACCTTAAGGAAGAGGAGTATATTTGCAATTAATATGTTTTGTAAACCTTCCTGACTATCCATTGATCAAGGTCTTCTGAAAATGATTAGATTTTTACAGAAAAATAAAGTTCTTATTATCCATTTGTTTGCTTGTTTAACCTCTGTTATAATAATGTGGTCAATTTAAAGTGCTTATTCCATATGCATGTATTTAACTGTCAGATTCATTTTATTGAAGGCCGATAGACCAAAGTAACACTCCTTTTTTACACCTTTCTTGAGGCATCTGGATATTACTTTCTCATTGTCAAACGGGAAGCAGGCCTGATGGTAGATCGATGAGTCAGTCAATCAAGTCTCTTTAGTTATGTCTAAAGAGGCTCTTTGCAACCCAACGGACTGTAGCCCACCAGGCTCCTCTGTCCATGGATTTCCCAGGCAAGAATACTGTAGTGAGTTGCCATTTCCTACTCCAGGGGATCTTCCTGACCCAAGGATTGAACCCTCCTTTCTTTCCTCTTGCCTCCTGCATTGACAGGCGGATTCTTTACCACTAGCACAACCTGGGAAGCCCCACAGCCGGCAAAGCCTCTGGAGAGAGAGAGCTGAAGGAAAGGTATTGTGTGTGCTGCCTCCAAGGCAGGAAGAAGGCTGGTCCCACGTGGAGGGATGGGAGAGACCAAAGGAAGTGGCAGTTTACAGAGAAAACCCAAGGATGAGATCTTTCCTTCTCCAAATATGACTGGAGAAGATTTTGGAGAACTGAGATACGATGGCAGTGGAGATGAGGACCTGTTGAACCAATAGTGTGAGCTCCACCCAGCAGGAAGCAGGGCCCACAGGACAAGACAGGTGGGGAGAAGCAGGAAGGCTGGGGAGCAGAAGAAGCCACTTGCTTCTCTGAGCTCCTGGAGTGAGTCTAGAAAGTGGATCTGCTACAAAGAATGTTCCTTGAGGGAGATTTTCAGCTTTTGAGGTAATCTATAGATTTAATATTTTTTCCATTATATTCTATTGATTAAACTTCTGTGATAAATTTGTATTTCTTATGTTTGCAAGCAGAGAGCTTCAATATAACCTGGTAGATTTTATTTTAGCTCAGCTTAGTGAGAACTTTGCAAATTGAATTGTAAAAGTCTCTTTCAAAAATGATGCATTAAAAAATCTCTATACTCTTAGAATGTAGTTCTCATTGAAAATATTAAACTGTTGATTCAGTACTACTACCTACTAGTCCAAATGAATGCTAGCAGATACACTATTTGAATGCATAGTAGTTAAATACTAGACTTGCCTTGGAGTTAGTGAGCTCATTTTTTGAGATCCACTTTAAGGTCACAATATAAATTAGATAAAAGTTTATAACATCAATATATAAGTTGCATCACTAATGCTAATAGAGAAAAAGTTGGAAACAATCTAGCAGATTATATATATATAAACTATTTATATACACATGCATTTTACATACAAGTATTAATATATTTACGTATATGGGCATCCCCTGTGGCTCAGCAGAAAAGTATCTGCCTGCAGTGTAGGAGACACAAGTATGATCCCTGGGTTGGGAAGATCCCCTGGAAGAGGAAATGGCACACCACTCCAGGATTCTTGTCTGGAAAATCCCATGGACAGAGGCGCCTGGCAGGTTATAGTCCATGGTGTCACAAAGAGTCAGATACAACTGAGCGCACACAAATGAAGGAATTGAATCCACTTCCCTGTGCTACGCAATAGGGCCTTGTTGTTTATCCATTCTGTATACAGCAGTTTGCATCTGCTAGACCCAAACTCTGAATCCAACCATCCCCTGCCCCCTTCCCCAGCTTCAATTTCCTTTTAATACCTCTTGAATCATTTCCTCTCTTTCCAGAAATCCTCTTTCCGTCCAGGAAGAAATAGCATATTCTACAATGATGTTCTAATGTATCAACGTATGAATTTATACTTACCGTCTGATACAATGAAATAAGAGAAGATGCACTTATTACAGGAAGTAATTTTCTGTACTTGGCATGTGACTTACTGATTCCTGTTATAGTTTGACTGAGGCTTACATGTGAAATAAATGTATATTTTTAAAACCAGTTTCCCTTCTAATCTGATTGAATTATTTATTAAAAATTGAATGGTTAATAATTGAGAGACTCAGAAGAGTCACTTATTTTAGGTTTTAAAATTTATCTGACTGGATTTTCTTTTGAATACCTTGTTCTTCCTAATGGCATTTCCCTAATATTAATGCTGAACTGAAACCAAAAATAGCAAGGGGGTAAGGACTCAGAATAGCAGGAACTGAGAATATCAGTGTAATCAGCAAATTAGGGCTATGTACAAATCATGCAATTGGCATCATGGGAGCAGCAAGGACCCGCCATGTGGAGAAGAGAACACTCGACGTTGATAACTTTGATTAGCATTTACATTGATCGCATAATTCAGTCACTGCCAGGATGTTTCATGATGCTAATAAATAAAAGATGACACTCTTTAAGAATGGTGGCTTCTATAGTATTGTAGCCAGAGATAGCTGAAATGCAGGGTAAGGTGATAACTTATTTCACCAGAATTCTCTTGATGGAGCTCTGACTGGCAAACCCAGATAGAGCTGTTTCTCAAAAGGAGGGTGGGAGAGATGTTGCTAGAAGTCTCAGGTGGATTTATGCAGCAGATCGTTTTGTTTCCAAGATGTGGAGCTCCTCCATTTCTGTGCTTTAATATCCTAACTCAGCCTCTCCAGCAAACCAGTGTCCTCATGGTTCTCTGCTTGTTTAGCTTTAGCTCATCCTGGGCGGTGTTTCACACTCTAGGCCTTAGCTGATTCCTTCTTTCTCATAGTAAATGAAACCCTTATCTATAGTTCTTTTTACATCCTAAGTTATATACCATACCCCAGAGCATCTCCCTCCCTCCCTATGTGTGTGTGCGTGAGAAATTCAAAGCAGTTAAGGAATTTCCCCAAATTGCAAGGTCAAAACCTCTGCTGACTTAAGCCTTTGTCTCTTTTCAGCACAGCTCACTATTTTAACTACTTTAGTTCTTCATTCTCTTGTACTAACTGGCTCTAATGTGGCCATCATAGATAAAGATCACAAAGGGTCACAGAAGCATAAAATCTCCTAATTAAACATCAGTTTCTAGTGAGCTGGCCTGAAGTGATCCAGTCAGTAAGACCTCTCAGAAGTTATACCAAATCTCAGTTTCTTGGATGCTTCCAATGATGAGGAGCTCATTTCTCCTAGTTCCACCTTTGGACAGTCTTTTTTTTTTCTTTATTTTTTCTTTTATTAATGTCTATTTAAACCAGACTTCCACTTTGACACGTAAAACAGCCTCTTTCTTTCATACTTTCAAGCTACCCTAAAAGTCAACATAGTTTAGCACTTTTTTTAAACAGACACATTAAAGTTTAGATAAAAGGCAGGGCATTGGGTGAAGACAGAATGCTCTGGTAAATTTGGGCATTAAGCGTCTATACTAGAATCAGGCTGTCCAAATTCCTATTCTGATTTTGCCTGTCTACTAGAAGCAAAACACTGGACAAATTATTTAGCCTATCCATGCCTCATTTTTAAGGTGAATATAATAACATATCTAACTCAGGATTTTTTAGCTTAAGTCAAACACTTGGAATATTTCCTGGCACACTTTCAGCACTCAATAAATATTAACTATTATTTTTAATACTGACATGATTAAATAATATTGGCAACTATCCTGTGACAGTTCATGCTGCTTAGAAATCACTCAATCTATATTAACTTTTATTATTCTGTTTACTACTTTTATTTTATGCTTTCACACATTTTTTAATATCCAAGGTCATAAAAAAATGAATTTGGAATCTCAGGGTCCATAGCACACCCTGTAGGTAAATCACTTCAGGTATACAGGGAAGATTTTGTGTTATCCTCCCAGTAAACACCCAATATCTCCTAACAACTTCACTTATTGAACACATTTTAGGTTCAGTTAAGATACCTGTACCCATTTTTTCTTTCCTTAGAGAGTCAGAGATTCATCTTCTTTTCTTCAATTATCTAAAGTGACAGCTACCCACAGTAAGTTCTTAAGATGCCCTATCTTTTGTGATTACAATGGCAACCCTCTAACATATGTACTTTTACTCCATTTCACAGCTGAGAAAACTAAGGGTTGGAGAGGCTATCCAAGTAGCTGAGGAAGTAACTCAAAGGGAATTTAAAAACCAGATTCTTAATAGCATGCTTCATATTTGCAGGTACCATCAGAAAAACAGCTCTCAGTGCCCATCTTAGCTGGAATCCCAGTCACAGAGTCTGATACTGTGCTGTCTCTCCTGACCTAGAGACCAGGTAATGTGCCTGGAGCATCTGTCTTAGTAATATACACTTTAGATATCCAAGACTAAAGATAAAGCAAAATAAAGATGTACTATAATATGGAATAAAAATAAGTGTATCCTGAAGACTACAGATAGTGGGATGTGCTTATATTTCCACGAAATTAATGGATATTTTGATTACCCATTGACAAGGCCGGATTTCCCCAGGAGAAGAGTTTAGTCACTGTGCAGTTGAACTTAGTGAACTACCAAGGTGGTAAGTGATATAAACTTGCTTATGACCTTCTCCTCATAAGTGACAGCCTCCTCTGTCACTCTCCAAGTCTCAAGTACTATGAATGAGAATACTGAAGATTAGAGACCAGAAATAACAGTTTTCAGGCCAAACTAAATGAAGTTGAGAGACTTTCCAGGAATTCCAAAATTTACATAAATTACAAACATCTCTTTGGGAAAGATTGAGGGCAGGAGGAGAAAGGGGCAACAGAGAATGAGATGGTTGGATGGCATCACCAACTTAAGAACATGAGTTTGAGCAAGCTCTGGGAGATGGTGAAAGACAGGGAAGCCTGGCATGCTACAGTCCATGTTGCTGCAGAGAGTCAGAAAAGACTTAGCGACTGATCATCAACAATAAACATCTATGATAGGTATTCTGAAGTTAATTGACTGGTTTGGCCCCAAATGTAACTTTATTGGATATTTCTGTATACCTGGAAGTGAGGAACCAGATAGCATTTGTGATTAGGCATGCTCATACACACACACACACATAAAACATTGAAATGGATTAAATCTTCTATAGGCATGTTGTCACATTCCTCCAAACACAACATTTAAATACCAACTTGCTTGATTCCCTTTGAGAGTTAAAACTGACTCCCTTACCTTTGATAGTAGAGCTGTACTTAGAAGCCCTTTTATACCCTGAGAATCTCAGCCTATTCCATTAATGCTGCATAACACACCACAAAATACCAGGAGATCAAACCAAGTAGCAATTACTGAAAACATTTTCCTGATACCTTCCCAGATTTTCCTATGGGGAGTGCTAGCTCAGTAAGTGTTCACTATACATAAACAAAACATATGCTATAACTCTGCAAAGAACGTACTACAATCTTTTCTAAAGGGTTTGGCTTTGTTTGACAAAATAGCCTTTAGGGGAAACTCTAATGGACTAAAGCGAAAGATCCAAAGAAAGGAAACATGATCCATTTGAAAGTATAGGGGGCTGCGGAGCAAGGTAAAAAAATATGCTTGTGCTGACTCAAAAAGTGCTGACTTCCTCTGGTAGGTCATCTTATAGGTCTACCTTATACCACATAAGAGTGTAATTAAAAAGCGCTGATGGTGGGTGCCAGGAAGAACATGCCCTCCCCAAACCTTGTTGAAGCTGCAATGAGTGCAACCGTGAGAGTCACTGTGTTCCGTGGCATTGCAATTTCATCAATAGCCCAGGATACAATCAAACCTCATTAACTCGGATTTTGATTCTGAATTTACAAGAATTTCGATATGACTTAAGAATTGATTCTTGCTGAGCTAAAATCTCCAAATAATTTCTTCTTTTGTGAGTATCAGAGTCTTATTCACAAGACCAAGATAGTCCAATGTTGTAGTGTTTGCATCAACAAAGAGCTTCCTATTCAAAGTTTTGCTGAAGTTTTGGAATCCTTATTTCCCACAGAAACTTATTACTATGGGAAGCAGAAATGTTAGGCAGGCCTAGTTACGTCAAACACAAAAATTGCTATTATTGAAATGATAGTGCTGAATACACCACAAGGTGATTTAGTGTTTGCATTTAAATTCTGGGATTATGGATAATTTTAGATTCTACATTTGTTTATCTTCCAATTAAAAAATATAGCAGATATCATCATAAAATGTGTAAAATCATCAAAAAGCATTCTTTAGGAGTTGGAAAATAGTAGGTATCTACAAATATGACTAATCAGAGGTGTGATTCCCCTCATGCCTAAGTTCAATAAGTATATCCATTTCATCTTAGTTTATAAAAAATTGGTAAGTGATCAAACACATTTCTTTTATAACATATATTTATAAATATGTTATATCAATATAACATATAATATAATACATATTATATATATAATATAATTATATATTATAATTATATAATAATATCAAAATATAATATATTTATATAATATATAAATAATATATTTATAATTATATATTATAATAAATTACAATAATATATTATAATAAATTGTAATATATAAAATTATAATAATATTATTATGATATAATAATATATTATGTAATTTATATAACATATAATATAGTACATTATATTTATAAATATGTCATAAGATAGTTTATTAAATTTGTCTTTATGAAAGATGACTCTTAAGACATGATCTGATTTTACATGGTTGATAATCTTTGGGAACAAAATGAACAACTTAAAAAAAACAGTATTAACTTTTTCAGGAAAATGATTAGTAAATATTCTGTTTCATATATATTAGGATATTTAGGGTACTAAATATTGCTGTATATATATGACTACTATCATCAACCCCTTACCCTACTCTCAACTGAAATCTAATTATTTTCCATTTATGTTTCTGAGTCTTTCATAAAAGCAAGTTGAAAACTTCCTCCCTCAACTTTCCCACACAACAGCTGCAAAACTTTTATTTACTGTGGAGGGTTCAATGGACCTGAATGAAAGAACACTTTATTTGCTGTGGATATAGATGCACATTAATGTTCCTAGTATGAACAGGGTGCAAACAGTAGACACTCTATATAATACACAAGTCATTAGAATAGGAAGTTTTCTCCTCTTCCGCCTCCACTCATTCCTTCACAGTAGCACCAATGCACATGGTAGGCTTATTCCCATTTTAATGTAATTTACATCAGAGCTACTAGCCATGTAATCTTCACAGGAGTTAGTACACCCACTGTTTGTAGCTGGTATACAAATGAAAAGTGTCTAGAAACTTTTATGGCAATTTGCTATCACTGTAGCATTCAAGCTCGTAGTCTACAGCTTTGTGTCACTGCACTGGTTACTAATTGGTTTTAGTGTTGTCTATCTTGTGTGATGGATTGTGTGTAGTGTGAACTACCTATTAATATCAACAGGTTCAAAAACAAAACTGGTCCTTCAGCCCTCACAGTTTGAGAAACATTGGTCCACACACAGAGGATATAATATATACATACAAAGTAAACTTCAGATTGTATCTGAAAAGGTCATCTACAATAATATTGAATATAGAGGAAGGATATCAAGATGTGGAGTAGGAGGAAATGGAAGTCATTGCCATGCATGAATGTATCAAAACATTTACATGAAGAGCAATCCTCACTGAAAATAAACTGGAGACTGGCAGAAAGACTCATATAATCAAGGCTATAAAGAAGATACATACAAAGTCAGGAAGAAGAAGAGCAGTGAGTAGATTGGGACCTGTACCTTTCTTAAAAAGGGGTAAGTGGCAAAGAAAGACGAGATTACAAAAGTTCCAAGATCCTCCCTAGGGAGTGAGTGGCTCAAATCACACATTGAGCACCCCATCCTTGGAGTCTGACATCAGGAAGACAATTTCTCTTGGCTGGTTTGAAGACCAGTGGAACTGGCAAGGAGACTGTGAGAAACTCAAACTCTGCTCATGGAGTGTATGTATACACTTGCTTACTCCTAAAACCAGGTGGAGGAATTAAATTGAGATTGCCTGTTACACTACACATGGACATCACCAGATGGTCATACTGAAATCAGATTGACTATATTCTTTGCAGCCAAAGATGGAGAAGCAAAAACAAGACCAGAAGCTGACTATGAGTCAGATCATGAACTCCTTATTGCAAATTCAGACTTAAATTGAAGAAAGTAGGGAAAACCACTAGACCATTCAGGTATGACCTAAATCAAATCCCTTATGACTGTATAGTGGAAGTGAGAAATAGATTCAAGGAATTAGATATGATAGACAGAGTACCTGAATAACTATGGACAGAGGATCGTGACATTGTACAGGAGGAAGGGATCAAGACTATCCCCAAGAAAAAGAAATGCAAAAAGGCAAAATGGTTGTCTGAGGAGGCCTTACAATTAGCTGTGAAAAGAAGAGAAGCTAAAGGCAAAGGAGAAAAGAAAAGATATACCCATCTGAATGCAGAGTTCCAAAGAATAGCAAGGAGAGATAAGAAAGCTTTCTTCAGTGATCAATGCAAAGAAATAGAGGAAAACAACAGAATGAGAAAGACTAGAGGTCTCTTCAAGAAAATTAGAGATACCAAGGGAACATTTCATGCAAAGATGGGCACAACAAAGGACAGAAATTGTATGGACCTAACAGAAGCAGAAGATATTAAGAAGAGGTGGCAATCAGAACTATACACAGAAGAACCACAGAAGAACTATACAAAGAAGATCATGACCCAGAAAATCACAGTGGTGTGATCACTCACCTAGAGCCAGACATCCTGGAATGCAAAGTCCAGTGAGCCTTAGGAAGCATCACCACGAACAAAGCTAGTGGAGGTGATGGAATTTCAGTTGAGCTACTTCTAATCCTAAAAGATGATGCTGTGAAAGTGTTGCACTCTATATGTCAGCAAATTTGGAAAACTCAGCAGTGGCCACAGGACTGGAAAAGGACAGTTTTCATTCCCATCCTAAAAAAAGACAATGCCAAAGAAGGATCAAACTACTGCACAATTGCACTCAGCTCACAGGCTAGCAAAGTAATGCTCAAAATTCTCCAAGCCAGGCTTCAGCAGTACATGAACTGTGAACTTCCAGATGTTCAAGCTGGATTTAGAAGAGGCAGAGGAACAAGGGATCAAATTGCCAACATCTGTTGGATCATTGAAAAAACAAGAGATTTCCAGAAAAACATCTACTTCTGCTTTATTGACTATGCCAAAGCCTTTGACTGTGTGGGTCACAACTGCGGAAAACTCTTAAAGAGATGGGAATACCAGACCACCTGACCTGCCTCCTGAGAAATCTGCATGCAGGTCAGGAAGCAACAGTTAGAATTGGACATGGAACAACAGACTGGTTCCAAATCAGGAAAGGAATACGTTAAGGTTGTATATTGTCACCCTGCTTATTTAACTTATATGCAGAGTACATCATGATAAATGCTGGACTGGATGAAGCACAATCTGGAATCAAGATTGCCGGGAGAACATTAATAACCTCAGATATGCAGATGACACCACCCTTATGGCAGAAAGCAAAGAAGAACTAAAGAGCCTCTTGATGAAATTAAAAGAGGACAGTGAAATGTTGGCTTAAAACTCAACATTCAGAAAACTAAGATCATAGCATCTGGTCCCATCACTTCATGGCAAATCATGGGGAAACAGTGGAAGCAGTGACAGACTTTATTTTGGGGGGCCTCCAAAACCACTGCAGATGGTGATTGCAGCTATGAATTTAAAAGATGCTTACTCCTTGGAAGAAAAGCTATGACCAACCTAGACAGCACATTAAAAAGCAGAGAGATTACTTTGTCAATAAAGGTCCTTCTAGTCAAAGCTATGGTTTTCCCAGTAGTTATATATGAATGTGAGATTTGGGCTATAAAGATAGTTGAGTGCCGAAGAATTGATGCTTTTGAACTGTGGTGTTGGAAAGACTCTTGAGAGTCCCTTGGACAGCATGGAGATCCAACTAGTACATCCTAAAGGAAATCAGTCCTGACTATTCATTGGAAGGACTGATGCTGAAGCTGAAACTCCAATCCTTTGGCCACATGATGCAAAGAACTGACTCACTGGAAAAGACCCTGATGCTAGGGAAGATTGAAGACAGGAGGAGAAGGAGACGACAGAGGATGAGATAGTTGGATGGCATCACTGACTCAATGGACACGAGTTTGAGTAAACTCTAGGAGTTGTTCATCAACACAGAGGCCTGGAGTCCTGCAGTCCTTGGGGTCACAAAGAGTTGGACACAACTGAGTGACTGAACTGAACTGCCTGTTACTCTGGCTGATTTCCCATGCCTACCCCAGCTTGCATCCTGGCCCAGACCAAGTGCTTGCCCTGGCCCCTCTTACTCTCCTGTGCAGCTCCCAGCTAGAGTGAAGCCTGTCATTGGTGAGGACAATGCACAGTTGTAGTGTGAAGGAGCTGGCTTGGACCTGGCATTACATCTGAACGTGGCAAGGGCAACCATTGCTGATGCTCTTGGAACGGTCTGGGGCTCTGATTGTGTGCTGAGACTGCCTCAGCAAGTGCTCTGGCCCAGACTGGACTCCCACTCTGCCCCTCTTGCTCCAGCATTGCCACCTCTGGGCCAATGATGCCATTGCTGAGAGTGAGGAGAGCACACACTTGAAATGGAACAAGCTAGAATCCAGCCCTCAGGGCTTCTGCTCCAGTACCTTAGGACCCAGCCCAACCTCTTATAGGGTGTTGTTGACCACTGAGCATAGCAGAAATCCCAAGCTCATGCATGGCTCTGGCTCTAGCCCCTTTATCTCTGTCCCTACCTCCCAACAAGATAATAGATGTCAGCACACCTTGCAAGAAGACACAACTCATTCTTTCTGCAGATTCAGCTCTCCCACCAAAGCCAGAGGTCACACACAGAGCAGATAATGATTGTTGTTGTTGTTTAGTCATGTCTGACTCTTTGTGATCCCATGGACTAAAGCCCTCCAGGCTCTTCTGTTCATGGGATTCTCTAGGCAAGAATACTGGAGATAGGTTGCCATGTCCATCTCCAGGAAGATAGGGGTGCTTCCACTCAAAAACACAGCTTAAAGACCAGAACTGATAACTGTTTCACCTAGTTTAGTAGAGACCAAGAAAGTTAAAGCAAAAGCAAGGGCACAGAAATTTGTTTCAAGTGAAAGAACAAGAAAATAACTGAAAAAACAACTAACGGAACGGAGATAACTAATTTATCAGATAAAGAGTTCAAAGTATTCGTATAAGAATGCTAACTGAACTAGGGAAAAGAATAGATGAACACAGTGAGAATGTAAACAAGGAACCAGAAAGATAAAAAAGAACGTCAGAGCTGAAGTATACAACAGCCAAAATGAAAAAAACAAATTAGAAAGAATGAAGGGGAGACTATAAGATATAGGAGAACACATAAATGATCTGGAAGATAGAATAATGGAGAACACCCAATAGAACATCAAGATGAAAAACAAAACAAAAAGAACAGTTTAAGGGACCTCTGAGACAAAATCAAGTGTGCTAACATTCACATTCTAGGGATCCCAGAGGGAGAAGAGACAGAGAAGTTTGAAAAAGTATTTGAGAAAATTATGGTTGAAAACTTCCTGAACCTGAAGAAGAGAACACATATCCAGTTATAGGAATCATAGAGCTCCTCAAACAAGATGAACTCCAAGAGATTCACACCAAGACATATCGTAATTAAATGGCAAAAGTTAAAGAGAGCATTCTAAAGGCAGCAAGAGGAAAACAAAGTCACACACAAGAGAACTCCCATAAAGCTATCGATATGTATCAACAGAGAGTCAGGGGTTGGGGTGTGGGCACAATTGCCACTAAACTGTAAGCTCCATGACACATTTTGCAGCCCTTAGCATACCCAACAGGGGCTCAAAAGTGTAATTGACTTGAATTAATGCTTACGTTATATCAGCATTATAACTGGGCTTCGTGCTTTATACGCACAGCCCCACAGTAACTTGTAGAGGAAAGCACATTTTAAAATTTGTTTTATAAATGAGGAAAGTGAGACTCAAGAAGGGTAAATAATTTGCCCAAGATCATCCAGTTAGTAACTGATTGAATAGCTTTCCACATGTATTCTGTTTCACTGGAGCCTGTATTTCCAACCATGCTATTATCCTGCTTAATGGTATCCGAAACTTTAGCCCAGTGGGGGACCCAATTTGTTACACTCAAGCTGTAGTTACTCTTTATGCCAAGAAATGAAATATAAAATCCCTTTCTTCACTCAGAAGCAGGGTGGACACACACAGAAGCAGTTAGATAAGAAAAAGAACTAAGGACTTTGGGATTATTTTGACAGAGGTCATTCCCAGGGTAAAGCAATTAGCATCTCACACCAACCATGGCTTCCAAAGCAGAAGATCAGTCACAGATAAAAGAAAAGAAACAAAACAAAACAAAGCAAAACTCTGCATGAACAAAAGTAGGGGAGAAAAATAATAGCTGAAGATAGAATTTCAGGTGGTGTTTCAAGCCATTTTGGCTCAGTATTCCTGAGTATCTGTCATGTGTAAAGGAAGCATATGTGTTATTAAACTTGTTTGTTTATCTCTTATTAATACCTTTTATTACAGGAGGGTCTCAGCCAAGAACCTAGAATGGAAGAGAGTAAATTATTTTACTTTTCCTACAATAATAAACAAAGAGAATATCCAGAATTTCACAACCACTTAATGAAGTGGGATTAGAAATAAATATCAGAGACTTATTTGCCATATTTGGTATATGTATTTTCACTTATTCCAATTGAATATCATTTACCATTTTAAGTCTATGAATATAGTTTTTAAGTAACCATTAATCTTTCTTCCATGATAAAGTCCCAAGTTAAAACACCTCTTAGAGTCTTTTGATAAATAGCTATAAAAATCTAATGAACCCCAAGTTAAAATTAAAATCTAGTTCTGTGCTATTCTTATTGGTAGCCACCAGGCATGCATATATATTCACAATTAAATTAATTAAATTAAATTAATGAAATTGAAATAAGTTAAATATTTAGTTCCTTAATCATATTAACTACATTTCAAGAGATCAATAACGACATATAGTCAACATCTGACACTCTTTGGACAGATTCCACATACTGGACACATGAAAATCGAACAATTCCATCCTTCAATCGACACTGTTCTTGTTGTTTCTGCCTAAAGTGGACAAAGCCAGCGAACAATGCCTTTTGTATAATGTTGTCATTCTCAAGATTATTGCATTCTTATATACTAAGGATATGATAAACCAAGGATACTCCTATTTAAGCCTGTGGTCTGAGCAAAATAGTAATGGCAAGACTTTCACTCTCAAAAATGTTCTGATTTGGTCAATAAACTATGGCCACCCTAACTGACTCATTGGACAGTGCTCATGATTTTCATTTCTTTTTATTCAAGCTGTGTAATGTGGTGTGTTATATGACTTTTGTGGCGTCTCCTTCCTTGTATGTAACTCAAGCCCTGTTTTTGGTTTTTGGTTCTATCTTGTACTTCTTTTTCTTACTTCCTGCAGTAATTAAATGTATAAAATAAATCCCTAAAAGGCAGAACTTCCAAAAGCTTTGTGGTGTTTATTATATAATGTTAATATATATTATATAATATTTTTATATAATAGACACTCAAAAGTGTTTGTTACATAATAGACATTAAGAGGCACATGCTTCCTAAGGAAAGTTTCAGGTGACATATTCTGCCTCTCTGTCCTAGTACAATGATGGATGTACATTCAATTTACCATCAACCAATCAGATGTTCTCTCCTGGTACTTTGACTCTTGGTCATATGGTAGGTACTGGTTAGAAAGTGTGCATTGCAGCTGAAATGAGAGTACATTACCCAGGACTGAGGCTTCCCTGATAGCTCAGTTGGTAAAGAATCCTCCTGTAATGCAGGAGACCCAGGTTTGATCTGGGTTGGAAAGATCCACTGGAGAAGGGATAGGCTACCCACTCCAGTATTCTTGGGCTTCCCTTGTGGCTCAGCTGTTAAAAGAATCCACCTGCAATGCAAGAGACCTGGGTTTGATCTCTGGGTTGAGAAGATCCCCTGAAGAAGGGAAAGGCTACCCACTCCAGTATTCTAGCCTGGAGAATTCCATGAACTCTATAGACCATGGGTTCGCAGAGAGTCGGACATGACTGAGAGACTTTCACTTTCACTTTACCCAAGCTATTCCTGCTGCTTTGCCTTACTCATTTTTACAGTTCTATCCTTGTATCCCCCAGTAATGCTGTGAGCCCCTTGTATCTCTCCATTAAATTCTATTTTTGCTTAATGTAGACAGGATCTCTTTCTGTCCTTTGTACCCAAGACCCTAATCAGTACTGCAAACTTGAAGAAAACTTTTAACTTGAAACTATCGGTGGTACTAGCTGTACTAAGCAATTCTACACATTTTTATTGCAATTTGCTCAATGCTGAGGCTCATAAAGATATCATACTAACTCCACTCCAGATGTACATAATAACATCTACGTAATCATATGTTCCTCCACAAATTAAGATTGTAAGGTTAAGATTAGAGAGTTCCCTTCTTCAGAATATTCTTCTTCAGATATCATCACAGCTTCTCCAGATGTTTATTAAGCACACATTCCCTTTATAATCTGTTTCCAAATGCAAGCCCGTTTCCGTCTTTGCTGATGCTCAGCTGTATTATTATGTGGGTCACAGTTAACTCTCCACATTTTCACTATCTAATTATTGTTTATGGTTTTACTTTGAATCCTGTACTTCAATTACCTACTCTGTATTGAACAAACATACTAAATTTCCCTCTATTTATTATATCTTCCATAAATTGTATCGCCCATCTAGGATAATGGGTATTGCTTGCACATTTGTAACATTTCAAATAGACTAAATTTCTTGATAGCTTAAGTGTAGGGTGTGCTACTGTGGGGCTTGAATACTGCATATTGGAAAAATGATAGACTTCTTGAGTTCTCCTAGCTGTGTGTTTTTATATTTAAGTTAATATCCCCCTTGGTAGAGACTGCCACACAGTCATGACTGTATCATTGAAAAGTCTATGAAATAAAGGCGTACTATCCTCTCAAATAAAACTCCTAAACATTTCTATGTAACTCCATGGCTGATTCATGTCAATGTATGACAAAACCCACTGCAATGTTGTGAAGTAATTAGCCTCCAACTAATAAAAATAAATGAAAAAAAATAAAGGAAAAAATCTAACTACAGAGAAAAGCACGTTTGCAAACAGAAATTTCATTAGCGTCTGACTGGTGAAAAGGGGTCATTTCTTTCTTTGAAGGGACATAGAAATACGGCCACAAAGACTCAGGGCATCACATTATCCTTCTTATTCTTGAGATTTGTAAAGGCAGATCTGTAACTGCCAGGAAGTCCCTGGGCTGCCTATTATAAACAGTAATCAGCTAGAACTGATTACTCATCTCTGGTCATTTTCATCTACAAACAAATTCACAACTTTCCCAGACAAATATGGATGGGCTGGCAAATTTAAATTTCAAATGAAAAAATATCCTCCTGTAATGAGTTCACATATCTTTTATTCAGGCTTCCAAATGCCAGCATAATGTGATTAGTTTTGATGTTGTTTCTTTCCACCTCTTATGAGAAATCACATCATCAATCATATTATCAAAATTAGATGAGAAGACCTAGCATGTCACCAGGACCCTCCCCTGTGCTAGTACAGGCTCATTTTAGTCTGCTGTACCTTTTAATATTTTCTTCAATCTTACATTTAACTTCCCCTGTGATCATGCATCTACCATTTCCATTGTAATGACATAAATATAAAGAATGAGAGTTGGTTTTCTTAAGAGGATATATCTATGTTTATTTTCTCTGGCTTTTAAATAAAGAAAACTCAGGGTAAATGTTTAGGAAATAAAGATAAATTCAGTATAGTTTGGTCAATAAGTTCAATTATGATCAATAATAATCTCTAACATTTGCATAGAATTTGCACATATGTTAGGTAAATTATACACATTATGGTAGTTGTCATATGAGTAACATTCTTTTAAGAAAAATTTACTAGGTGCCCTTATAAGTGTTAAATTTGTTTCACATATATGTGTGTGCTTTTGTTGTTTAGGCACTAAGCTGTTTCTGACTCTTTTGCATCCACATGGACTGTAACCCACCAGGCTCTTCTGTCCATGGGATTTCCCAGCCAAGTATACTAGACTGGGCTGCCATTTCCTACTTCAGGGGATCTTTTTGACCCAGGGATCAAACTAGTATCTTCTGCATTGCAGGTGGATTCTTTACCATTGAGCTACCTGGGAAGCCCCCATATCCATGTACACACACACACACACACACACACACACACACACACACACACAGACATATAAGGTGCTTCTCTGGTAGCTCAGTTGATAAAGAATCTGCCTGCAGTGCAGGAGACCTAGATTCGATCCCTGGGCTGGGAAGATATCCTGGAAAAGGTAATGGCTAGCCACTCTAGTATTCTTGCCTGGAAAATCCTATGGACAGAGGAGCCTGGTGGGCTACACTTCATGGGGTCTCAAGAGTCGGACATGGCTTAGCGACTAAACCACTATCACCATATATATATATACATATATATGCATATATATGCATATAAAATGCATGTATATTATATATCATCTATATATATTTTCCTATGCTTTTAAAATCATGAGAGTTTACTGAGCAGTTTTAACTCATTAAGGTATAACTATGAGATGCTTCTATTCTTCTCCAGGATCTGTCTTCACACTTTGTCATATTCTCTTCTCACATCCTTCAGTAAAAACTTGTGTACATTTTTTAATTAAAATTTCAGTCCTGATTACAAATTTTGAACTCATGTCTGGGAATGCAGATGCAGGAGCCATATTCTATTGATTTCAATCACAGAACCTCCAACTACCAGTTTTGGTTCCTTAAGGAAGTCACTCAAACTCAAATAGGCTTCATTTCCTTAGCAAGCAAATGGAGGTAATAAAATAACCTACATTATACAGCTCTTCTATAAATGGAGGAGAACTTGGAATATTGCCTGGAGTAGAGTGAAAGAAATATGGATTACCTATTAATATAATAACTGTTATTTTTATTGTCATTTTAATCACTTAATACACACTTTCTTTTCAAAGAGATCTGATTTGGGGATGGGCCTTTAGTTTCCTTCTTCATTCTGTTCTAAAGCAACTGCCCCTTTTCAAAACTTCAGGCATGAGGAATGGGCAGAGGGATAAATGAGAAAGAAATCATTTTCTCAGACTTGGTTGCAGGAAAGTTTCCCTAATTTCACTCTGGCTTGAGTGAAGTCGCTCAGTCGTATCCAACTCTTTGTGACCCCATGGACTGTCGCCTACCTGGCTCCTACATCCATGGAATTTTCCAGGTAAGAGTACTGGAGTGGGTTGCCATTTCCTTCTCCAGGGGATCTTCCCAACCCAGGGATTGAACCCAGGTCTCCCGCATTGCAGGCAGACGCTTTACCATCTGAGCCACCAGTACCTTGCATTCATTGTTGGTGTCTCTGCCAATGTATTGGTCTCCACATGGAGAGTGTGTGTATTTTACTACAGCAGTGATCAGCTGTAACCTGAGACTTTCTATTATTGTGGCCCATTTAGAGATGAAATTCCTGCCTCTCTCCAGCTCTTACCAGCAATTCATGCCTCTAACATGTTTTCTTAGTTTTGAACATTTGAACAGCCCAGGGTATCTGCTTCTACCTCAGAGCACTGGACTCCTTGGAATCTGAAATAGTTGTTTTCTTTTTTTCTTTGTTAAATTATTACTAGTGTATAGTTGCTTTACAATGCTATGTTAGTTTCTACTGTAAAGTTAAGTAAATCAGCTCTCTTCCTACACACACACACACACACACACACACACACCCCTTCTTTTTTGGATTTCCTACCCATTTAGTCACCACAGAGCATTGAGTTCCCTGTGATATGCCATCAATTCTCGTTAGTTATCTATTTTATACATAGTATCAACAGTGTATATATGTCTATCCCTGTTTTCTTTATCAATATTCTTTGAGGGCTGCAGAAAATGGGATTGGGTAGAAAACTGTCCCTGTCTCATTTCTGGGCGTACTACATTGACATTCCTTTTTGCCACGTTGTCAAAAGCATTTCTCACTTTTAGAAATCTCCAGACAATAACCAGACCTCAGTATCAGTGCTCTTGTAAGCCTCTAAGCTTCAGAAAATGCAAATAATTCTCTCTCAGCAACTGTTTTACGCTAGTTAATCAATCATCTAACAGGAAATGGAGATGTAAGTCCTTCCTCCTTTCAGACAACACCAGCCTCTAAGAAGAGGTTTCTTCCTAACACCATGAGTTAGCTTTGCAAAGGAGTGGAAGGACAGTTCCTTTCAAACCTTAGACACTACCTTCCCCAGGGTGTCAACTAACTTTTCCTCTTTCCAGTATTATTTTTTAGCTAGAAGTGAATTGTGGAGCATCTGGTTTTGGCAGCTGGTGGCAGAGCCAGTTTTGCTGCCTTAAAGTAAGACACAGAAGGAGCTGTTAGGACAGGACAGAGTTGTTACAAGTTCTCTTTTGCATGTGGGAGACTTAATACCAATTTTCTTCAGCTTTGGACCTCAAGCACTAAGCCTAGGAAAAAGGAAAAATCCCACTCAATTTTCTGTTCTATTTTTATGTGTGACTGATAAATCTTTACACAATCATTAAGCATATGCCTTATGTTTGTACAGATTAATACCAACACTTTAAAGACTATTAGATGGCTGGCATTGTAGTAGACACTCTACAAATGTTCCATGCTTAATCATCAAATCAATGTTATTAATCTTTTTTATACAGAGGAGACAGCTGAAGCTGAAGAGGTTTAGTGTTTATTCTTGGTCATGTGATCAATAAATAGTAGAATAAGGACTTAGATCCAGGGTACCCAGTTCCAAAATTCAGATTTAGTATAGCACTTCCATATATATGTAAAAAATTAGCAAGAATAATATACAGGGATAGATTTTAAAAATTTTATAGCTAATGCCCCATAACTAATATTTATATTTTGAGATTCACATAAAAGAATCAAGTCAATGGATCTCACCAAGATGCTTGGTTCTGCTGAGTTTCTCAGCGGCCTTTAATAAATGCCACAGCATCAGCCTCTTAGGCCTTGATGGCTGATGATAGAGTATCTGTGTTCTCAGGCACCATAATCACCATAAAAGTGAACACAAGGCCCAGTAGCCTCCTTTTTCAGAAACAAGAAATAGGAAGAACTCATCTTCCTGATCATATTAGGAGAGGGACCCTGGTGGCTCAGGCATTAAAGAATCCTCTTGCAACGCAGGAGACCTGGGTTTGATCCCTGGGTTGGGAAGATCCCCTGGATGAGGGCTTTGGTGATCCTCTCCAGTCTTCCTGCCTGAAGAATCCCCATGGACAGAGGTGCTGGGCTGGCTATAGTCCATGGGGTCACAGAGTTGGACAGGACTGAGCCAGTAAGCAAAGATGGGAAAGGTTTCCTTTTGGCAAAATAGGAACACCATCAGGACGCACATCGGGGAGTGAGAGTGAAGGGCTTCCTAGGTGGCACGGTAGTAAAGAATCCGCCTGCCAATGCAGGAGATGCAGGTTCAATTCCTGTGTCGGGAAGATCCCTCTGATGAAATGGCAACCCACTCCAGCATTCTTGCTTGGAGAATCCCATGGACAGAGGAGCCTGGCAGACTACAGTCCATGGGGTGGCAAATGAGCATGAGTCCATGGCTGAATGAGCATGCATACATGTGAGAATGAAGGGGATTTTTCCCATTGTTATAGAATGTGATGCTCTTTATGAATAAATAAATACATATATTCTTATAACCAATGTAAATGTCACATTTTTGGCTTCCCAGATGGCTCAGTGGTAAAGAATCCATCTGCCAATGCAGGAGACCTGGTTGGATCCCTGAGTTTGGAAGATCCCCTTGAGAAGGAAATGGCAAACCACTCCAGTATTCTTGCCTGGAAAGTCCCATGGACAGAGGAACCTGGCAAGGTACTGTCCATGGGGTTGCAAAAGAGTTGGACATGACTTAGTGACTGAACAACAACAACAAAATATCACATTTTATCCCTTGGGACAGAAAGAAAATGCAGATACAGAGCTTTGTAAGCCTGGTGATTTTCAATAAATCATAATTATACAAGCAAATTCATGAATAAATTTTAGGTAAGCAATCAAGCAACAAATAATCTTGCATATATAATTGAGTGCTCAAAGAGATGGCCATAATCCCCAGCCTATGGCCAAAAGAGTGCTTGGCGGCTCATGCCAAAGTAAGAGTTAATTTCATTTCTCATGGGTCTTACCTGCTGGAAATGCTGATATGTTGGCAGAATACAATCATGTGCCCAATTAGGCAGGCAATTGCCAGCTTTACCCAATGCAATACAGGTGCACCTTCTTGAAAACAGAACAATTTTGTCGTTTATTCATATCACAAGGATACTGTTGAAATTCAGTCAAAAAATGAAGAGGGCAGAGAAGGTTATCAGAAGGCCGAACCATTAAGTGAAAGAAATCTCCAAGTGGGGTGGTTTTTTAAGTTAATTTTTTATTGGAGTATAGTTGCTTTATAATGTGGTTAGTTTCTGCTGTACAGTAAAGTGAATCAGCTACATGTGTGAGTATATATATATACATCCCTTCTATTTTGGATTTCCTTCCCATTTAGTTTACCACGGAGCACTGAGTAGAATTCCCTGAGTTGTCCAGTAGGCTCGTGTTAGTTACCTCTTTTATACATAACGTGGGTTTGATCCCTGGGTCAGGGAGATCCCCTGGAGGAGAGCATGGCAACCCACTCCAGTATTCTTGCCTGGAGAATCCCATGAACAGAGGAGACTGGTAGGCTACAGTCTGTAGGGTTGCAAAGAGTTGAACACGACTGGAGTGACTGAGCACACAGGCACATCACTAGTGTATATACCTCAATCTCTCAATTAACCCCACTGCCCTTTTCCTCCCTTGGTGTCCATACATTTATCCTCTATGTCTATGTAAGGATTAGAATGTATACAACGCATCCAGCATACAGTAGTTCCTCAACAAATGATGGCTACTTTATCATCTCATAGCTCAGCTGGTAAAGAATCGGTTGCAATGCAGGAGACCCTGGGATTCCTGGGTCAGGAAGATCCCCTGGAGAACAGATAGGCTACCCACTCCAGTATTGGACTTCCCTGGTGGCTCAGACGGTAAAGAATCCACCTGCAATGCGGGAGACCTGGGTTCGATTCCTGGGTTAGGAAGATCCCCTGAAGGAGGGTATGGCAACCCACTCCAGTATTCTTGCCTGGAGAATCCCACGGACAGAGGAGCCTGGCGGGCTGCAGTCCACGGGGTCACAAAGAGCCGGACTCGACTGAGGGTCAAAGCATAGCACAGCATTGTTTTGAGTTTGTATAACCTAAGTGATATAAACATATATTTTCATTTTAAGAGAAACGGTTATAGAAGATCCCCTCATTGCCCTTCTGGGTAATCCAGAGGTAAGTCACAGAGGAAATTGCTGTGGAAGAGGTACTGCTTACTCCATTTTACTGATGAAAAATTCAAATAGGAGTCCATTTAGTCCTTTAGGGCTCCTAGAACAAATTACCACAGAAAGGGTAGCTTATAAATAATAGACACTTAAATCTCATAGTTCTGAAATTCAAGATCGGGGTGCCAAGATGGTTGGGGACTGGAGAAGCCCCTGTCCCAAGATGCAGACTGGTGACTTCACACTGTTACCTCACACGGGGAAGGCATGAGGGAGCTCTGTGGGGTCTCTTTCATAAGAACATGAATCCCACTCAGTGACTCCCATTTATGTGCAGAATTACCACTCCAGGGCAGTGTAGAGAGCTCTTCATACTCTGGCCTTGCTTTCCTTCTAAGATAGTAATCGTCTACCTTTCACGCCATGTTCATAACCCTCTATGTTTCTCGTCTGTGTCTTTGTGACAAAGAAGCTGGTGTCCACTTAAGCTCATATTGCTCCTTGCACAATATGTAGTTATCACTAGGATGTCGCTTCCTAGATAAGATCAATATTTCCTGGTCCATCTGCATCAGGATACAACGTGAGACCAGTGTTTACCCATGGAACATAAGCAGAAGTGTTTGGTATCACTTCTTGGCTAAAGCTGTTAGAAGCAGATGTGTCTTCTCCAAGCTCTTTCCCCTTCCACTTCTGCATGCAGAGCCCTTGAAGTCCCAGGGGATGCTGAAGTCACCAGTTGGAAGGACCCTTCATTTTAGAAATGTCAAGTTAAAAATAGTTAACTCCTGATCAGGAATAGTCGCTGTAGAATATATTGTGTGTGAGAGATTAATTTCCATTTTGTTAAGCTCCTAAAAATTTAGGATGTATATTTAGTTACAGTAGCTGGTATTACTTAGTAAATATCCTGTTCCATCTATCCAATCTATCCAGCATGTTCTTGCCACTTTTGGTTTCCATCATTCAAAGATGAGCTTAAATACAACTTCTTTTGCATCTCCTCCTGAATTCCTCCGTCAGTTACTATCTTCCTCCATTACATTTACCTAGGTGTTTGTCTTAGGTTATAATTCTGTCCATGGAAGTATACACCACTAAATTATGAACTTCTATCAGTGGAAACTCTGTCTTAATCACTTCGTACCCCCTGGAGTGTCAAACACAGTATCTCACAAACAGTTGGTGCACAATAAATGTCTGTTACATTAAACCAAATGAAATTGAATTCATATATCTGAATGATTAATATATTTCTTTCATTCAAGATCTTAGGGCTAGGATAAAAAAAGAAATCTATTACTTCAGTCTTACTCTTTAACTTGGCAGATTAGAGTGAAATAAAAATGTGTCCTGAATAAAATGAAAATGCTTTGTTTTACATAAGATATAGCAATTTTGAGAAATACATTGATTTAATGTACTTAGGCCAGTGAAAAATCTGTTGGTTTAAGCTAACCGCCATTAGTTTCAATTAAAATGTATCGATTTGGGTAAATGTTGGTTAGGATAAATGTTGCCTGACTCTGGGGAAAAAAAAAACCAAAAAACATTTACTTAAGCTTGCCTTGGAGCACAAGCAGAGAGAAAGAAGGAGGTGGCAGAACAGTTGTGGAGGAGCTAGGGAGGGAGTAGGGGGTCAAAAGCCAGATAGAATTCCTCCCTGTGCCTTTCTCCCAGGGGAGAGGGCTGATGGGGTGGCCAGTTAGGGGGTCACTGTCCTTTGACTTTATATCATCTACAATCCATATGTTAGTAAAGTGGCACTGAAACAAAAATTTACTTAAATTAGAATGCTTCTACAAAAGACCCAATCAGGTCAATTCCATTAATTCATTTAAGAAGTGAAATCATTCAAAAGTGGCAAAACATCTGGGTGTAGCTGGGAGACATTTCTCACATTTTGATCAATGGTTTTAATGCTTTTATTAGATTGAGCAATATGACAAAGCTATTTTTGTGGTTATGAAAAGTGGAATATTGGCAATTTCATATGGTTCAGCCCAGTAGATACTGCCTAAGGGTCATTAGAGAAAGAAATATTGATACAATAGCTTGCATTTTTTAAAACTTTTTATTTTGTTTTGGGGTATAGCTGATTAACAATGTCATGATAGTTTCAGGCGAACAGCAAAGGGACTTGGCCGTACATACACATGCATTTATTCTCCCCCAAACTCCTCTCCCATCCAGCTTGCCACATAATATTGAGCAGATTTCCATGTGCTATACAGTAGGTCCTTGTTGGTTATTCATTTTAAATATAGCAATGTTTACATGTCCATCCCAAAATACACATGATCTATCTATCTGTCTATTATCTGTTTATCATATTTGCATTTACCATCCCAAAGATGTAAGGGTCTGGAGCAGCAGAGAAAATACCCAGTAAATATCTGAGAATGGAGGGCAGAAATGAAGACATGAAGATGTTAGATGATGGTAGATCAGATTAGGATAAAGGGAACAAAAATAATGAAGAGTTTCAATTTATTTAACCATTTAAATGTTTGTCATTAGAAAATGAATACACTTCTTTTTCTATGTTTTTTGATGACTAGAAGGAACCAGATGTCTTGACAATGAATACTGTGTAAAACACACATAAATTAAACAAATGCATACAAGGAAGTCTCACTGTCAAGGGTGCAGAGATGTCAATGAGAATTGGAGAAAATGATGAAGACATCTGGGTAATGCAAAAGTAGGAAGTGGGTGGGTTGTAACTGTAAGGATCTATATGTGGGGTATCTGGGCAGGAAAAGGTCATTCAGGGAGAGGAGTCATAATGTACTTAAAATATATGAAGTAAATTATTGCAAATAAAAAAGGAGAATATTTCAAAATATGAATAGGAAAAGAAAAAATTAAAGGCAATATGTTAGTAAATTTAATTTCTTACCTCAATCTTCTGTTTCTGCGATGGGATGCAGTTACTGTTTTAGTTTATTTGTTTTCATTCTGTTTAATTGCAGAGACTATTTCACTTGCAAATCTCTCAAGCCTACAAAAAAGGTGTTATCTTAACTGGTTGTAAATGTCAAAATGGTTCATCAGGCCCAAAGTTTATCTCCATAGTTACTAAAGAGCAACATCTCTCTCTGAACACTGATGAGACATAAGTTCTACCATTTCAGGTTCTGACTACCTATTTCTTGTTAAAAATAATTGTACAGTGGAGTAGAAATTAGGAGGTCTCACTTTTTATCATAGATCCTGTTGCTAATTTCTGGGCAACATTTGATAAGTCCCTCAAACTCTGAAGTTTTTGATCTAAAAATTAGAGATAAACATAATTCCTTTGTTTTTTGATTATTATAAAAATAAAATGACGTTCAGTATTTAAGAGTATTCAGTAAATATAAAAATCACCACTGAGTTCCCATACTGAGCAGGTAATATGCAGGACAATTTCACATACTTTGTCTTATTTAATCCTAATGGTAGCCCTGTGATAGACATTATCTTCATGTTTAAAGAAACGAAGCTCACTTGTCAGAAGTTAAGCAATTTGTCCAAATGTAAGATAGGCATTTAGCAAATACTTTATGAATCAATTGATGAATTACTCCCTAGTCCTCTTCTTTGACATTCCTCATATTTAATTATTTACATAAAGTAGAACCTTGCCAGTATAATATAGTGTGTCTAGGGCGAAATCTATACTAAACAGAAAAAGTCCAAATGAAACATTTGATGAGGATAAATTCACCAAAACTTCCTTCCAACTTTAGAGTTCTACTTATTGGATAAATTTTATGGTGTACATAGTCAGAGGATGCACATGGTACATACTGATATCAAATTTGGATTTTTATTATCATTTTAATTATCATCCAAGATTATTTAATGTTTATTGACTCATTCAACCAATACACAAATGTTTGAGGGGTATTGTGTTAAGAAGTAGGAATTCAGTGGGGGACAAAACTAGGTAGTCCCTGACTTCAGAGGGTTTTTAGAATAGTGAAAGAGATGGCTATTACTCAAACTGTCATAAAGAAAAAAAAAAAAACTTGTGAACTTGCTATTGTGGTAAATGTTAACTCTGCTGAAAGAGGACATAAAGGAAGGTTTACCTCAGTGAAAGAGAGAAGGGAAAACTTGAACGGCAATATGAGAAGTGATAAGAGAAAGGAAAGATGTCCAGGGCAGAAGGAAAAGCATAAATAAAGATCTACAGCAGGGGAGAAAGATGGAGTGGTGAGGAAAAAGAACTTTATGCTTCCATGTTAGAGGCTTAACAGTGGTAGCCTGTCTTTTTCTTTTCCACAGAACCAATCAAGAGATGCAGAGGCAGCAGACAGATGGAGATCAGAAAGAGTAGGAGTGGCACAAAAGGATGGAGTGCTACTCACAGAAGAGTGCCCTTCACAAGGAAACAGATGAGCAGGGGATGAATAGTCCTCTGCACCCAACAGTGAAGGAAAGTGTTTTCAGGTAGAGAATGAAGAGGCAGGGCTGGACTGCAAAGTCTTGCAGGTGACTTTAAAGAAAACTACCTTTATCTTAGGAGAAATAAGAAATTAGTGAAGGATTTAAGAGTATAGGTTGTAAATGATATTTTGAAAGTCAATTTTTAGCTATTGCAAGGGGAAAAAAAAGATTGGGAAGAAGTTAGGAAATTATTGTGGAAATACAGGCTAAGAGAGTAGTTGAACTAGGATGGTGATGGTGGTGGCGATGGGGAGACATAGACAGGCATGAGAGCGGTTTAGTACATAAAATAGCCAGGATTTGTTAAAGGGTTTGGAGTGGGAAATAATGGGGATGTTGAAAATGATGTGTCATGGAAAATGATGGATGGTGGTTTGATTTAATGAAACAGAAAACTGAAAAAGAACCAAGGGAGGGAAGGGAAGATTATTTGGAGAGGGAAGATTGTAAGTGAATGTTTGAGTTGACCGAGTACTAGATGCCTTTGAAATTGGTCAATATCATTTGCCTCCTTGTTAATATTTCAAAATTAATTCACACACTTGATTTATCCCAGCCATATTGTTTATACTAGCTAATTACATGGCAATTTTTTTTCAGATCTATCTGTCAAGTAATCATTATAAACTTTATAATAGTGGAATATAAATCAATGTACCTTTAGTGTGCTTATAACTAAATTGCTGCTTTATTTGAAATTATTTTAGATTTTGAAAGCTGATTTTTTGCGGTTCTTACTTAGATGTTTTATTTCTGTGATATAATCACCACTCCTTCTCAGTAGCTCTTATGGAAATCCTATTTGAAATAGCATGGTGGAATTTGATGGCAATCTTTCTTGAGTCTAAACAAAGGTAATTTCTTTTACACTATCATGCATTTGAGGATTCATCAGCAATGTTGGGAAGATTTTACAAAGGCAGGGAATCATGTGCAGTCAAGTTTTTTCAAGAAAAGAAGCTTAGAATGATTTGCACAGGACCACTGAGTTTAGAAGGAGCTGCAATTTCCTTGCCTTCCAGTAAAGCCACAGTAAAAACATCCCGTTAAAGTAGAATGTGCCCTGTATTTACATAAGGTTTATAAGAAAACTCCTTTCTTTCCCTAGATTTTCCCCAAAGTTTATCCACTATTTGTCACCCCAAATGTTAGTCTTTACTTCAAATCTAAGATCTAATTGCTGATGGTGAAATTTAACTCTTTTTATTTTCCTTCTCCTTCCATTTTTTCCCCCTGAATGAGTAGTTTTATAGAGGTAATTTTCTAAGTTCAAATCTATCAACTGTTCTAAGGCAAATAGACAGAGCTGAAGGATATTGCACTTTAAGCAGAATCTAAAGAAAATTTTTCACTCATGGTAATAGCTTAAAATATTTTCATGGAATTTTGAGGGGAATATTCAAGTGCAAAGAAACATCAATTTCTAAGTAGTTCATGGAACTCACAGAGAAGGCAATGGCACCCCACTCCAGTATTCTTGCCTGGAAAATCCCATGGATGGAGGAGCCTGGTGGGCTGCCGTCCATGGGGTCGCACAGAGTCGGACACGACTGAGCGGCTTAGCAGCAGCAGCATGGAACTCTGACATAGGCAGCACTTAATTATACCTACTAATGGAGGAAAGTCTAGAGATATGAAACCCTCAACCAGTAATTTCAATGTCTTCACTAAAATTTCCACTAAATTTCACTAAATTGAACTGATTTTCAAAGCTCCTTTTCTTTAGCCTCTGCCCTTCTTGTTAAAGAGTTTCTAACAATCACATTGGCATGGTTAATATCAAGAAGAATAAAAGAAGGAAAGTGAAAGAAGGGACACAGCTTGTAAATTGAATTATATACAAAAATCGATCTTCAGATCTATTTGTTTTTATTCAGTCACAGAATCTTGTTGGACTCTTTGAAACCCCATGACTGCACCACTCCAGGCTTCCCTGTCCATCACTATCTCCCAGACTTTGCTCAAATTCATATGCCCTGAGTTGGTGATGCTATCTAACCATCTCATCCTCTGCCACCTCCTCCTTTTGCCTTCAGTCTTTCAGAGTATCAGGGTCTTTTCCAGAGAGTCGGCTCTTTGCATCAGGTGGCCAAAGTATTGGAGCTTCAGCTTCAGCATCCATCCTTCCCGTGAATATTCAGGGTTGATTTTCTTTAGGATTGACTGGTTTGATCTTGCAGTCCAAGAGACTCTTAAGATTCTTTACCAGCACAATTTGAAAGCATCAGTTCTTCAGTGCTCAGCCTTCTTTATGTTCCAATTCTCATATCCACACACGATTACTGGAAAAAACCAAAGCTTTGACTATACAGATCTTTGTTGGCAAAGTGACATCTTTGCTTTTTAATACACTGTCTAGGTTTGTTATAGCTTTCGGTCCAAGGAGTAAACACCTTTTCATTTCATGGCTGCAGTCACCATCCTCAGTGATTTTGGAGCCCAAGAAAATAAAATCTCTCACTGCTTCCACTTTTTCCCCTTCTATTTGCCATGAAGTGATGGGACTGGATGCCATGATCTTAGTTTTCTGAATATTGAGCTTTAAGCCAATTTTAATTTTTAAGCCAACTTTTCACTCTCTTCTTTCACCTTCATCAAGAGGCCCCTTAGTTCCTCTTACTTTCTGCCATTAGAGTGGCATCATCTGCATATCTGAGGTTGTTGGTATTTCTCCGGGCAATCTTGATTCCTGCTTGGGATTCATCCAGCCAGACATTTTGCATAATTTACCTTGCATATAAGTTAAACAAGCAGGGTGACAATATACAGCCTTGTGGTACTCCTTTCCCAATTTTGAACCAGTCTGCAGTTCCATGTAAAATTCTAACTATTGTTTCTTGACCCATGAACAGGTTTCTCAGGAGGCAGGTAAGGTAGTCTGGTATTTCCATCTCTTTAAGAATTTTCCACAGTTTGTTGTGATCCACACAGTCAAAGACTTTTGTATTGTAAATGAATTTTTCTAGAAATCCTTGGTTTCTGTATGATCCAGTGAATGTTGGCAATTTGATCTCTGGTCCCTCTGCCTTTTCTAAATCCAGCTTGTACATCTAGAAGTTCTCGGTTTACATACTGCTGAAGCCTAGCTTGAAAGATTTTAAGTATAAGCTTACTAGCATGTGATATGATCTCAGGTGTGTGGTGGTTTGAACATTTTTGCACTGCCCTTATTTGTGACTGGAATGAAAAACTGACCTTTTTCAGTCCTGTAACCACTGCTAACTTTTTAAAATTTGCTGATATATTGAGTACCGCACTTTTTTAAAATTTGTTTTTTAATTGAAAGATAATTGCTTTACAGAATTTTGTTGTTTTCTGTCAAACATCAACAAGATTCAGCCATAAGTGCACCCATGTCCCCTCCCTGCCAAACCTCCCTCCTTCCTCCCTCCCCATCCCACCCTTCTAGAAGGTTACAGAGAACCTGCTTGAATTCCTTGAGTCATAGAGCAAACTCCCATTGTCTATCTATTTTACATATGGTATTGTGAGTTTCCAGGTTACCTTCTCCACACATCTCACCCTCTTCCTCCTCCCCTCCCCCTGTGCCCATGAGTCTGTTCTCTATATCTGTTTCTCCACTGGAGTGCAGCACTTTAGCAGCAGCATCTTTAATATTTTAAATAGCTCTGCTTGAATTCCATCACCTCCAGATCTATTTATTAGCTCTATTTGCAAAATGCTTAAATATGCAATTTCACATTAAATACAAAATACATTACAACATTATTCTCTATCATGTAGAAATTGATGTGAGAAGATACATTATTGGGCCTAATAATTCCCACCCAGTGGCCTGAAACTTGAGGGGAAAGAAAAATAACAACTCAGCTGTGCTGTAAAGATAATTCTACATTGGATTTAAGTAATACTTCCTCTTAAAGTCTTCTCAGGCTGGAAAATGTACGGTACTCCCATTGTTCTATTAGGATAAACACATTTTAGAAACACTTCGGCTCTGTTTTTGTTTTGTCAAAACAGCAACAAAAACCAGTAACAGACAAAAATAGAAAGTGTGGCTACAAGATTACTCAGGATGCAATTATTCTGATTGTTATTTCAAGGGTTATGATAAGTTATCTGCAGTTATATGGAGACTCTATTGCTACATAGGCCAGGAAATTTGGTCTGTCTTAAAGACACACTTTACATTGGTAGTGAAAACCATTGCCAAGAAAATGATAATGAAACAGTACTATTTTACCCTACTGATACTGATTAATGTGTCTCATCCATCACATTTGAATCCCATTCAGATCCAAAACCCATGAAATCTAAGATTTCAAGCTTTAACAGCACAGAATCATGATATCTTAAAAACAGAGTACACTGGTTTCCCTTCAGTGCAGTAATTCTTTTTGAAACATCCAGGGGTAAAAGCAGCTGAAGCTTCTGTTTGATAGTCCCACTGATGGAGAACTTACTACTTCACCAAGCTAATTGTTTTTCTGCAGGATTGCTATGCGTCAAACACTCTACTTCATATGCATGCTAGTTTATCCTATCTGTTGGTCCTATTCCACTGGGGCATCACAGAATATAACTTTATTTTCATATCTCATTTTCAAATGTCAGAAGACAGCTAGTCTAGTTCCTCCAATCATTTCCTAGAGAAATAAACACAATTCTCTCCAGGATTTTATGTAAGATGTGGTTTTCAGCTTCTTGGTCATTCAGATCTTTTCTGATCTAGACATGTGTTATTTGGTCACTGTCATTCGTGGTGGCCAAGATAATACCCTGGAAGTGGCTATAACTATAGGCAATATTTTGAAACTGTGATCTCCCTTACATTTTGTTGTTCAGTCGCTCAGTTGTATCTGACTCTTTGTGACCCCATGGACTGCAGCATGCAAGGCTTCCCTATCCTTCACCATCTCCCAGAGCTTGCTCAAACCCATGTCCATTGAGTCGGTGATGCCATCCAACCATTTCATCCTCTGTCGTCCCCTTCTCTTCCTGCCTTCAATCTTTCCAAGCATCAGTGTGCTGGCTAGTGAGCTGGCTCTTTGCATCAGGTGGTGGAAATATTGGAGCTTTAGTTTCAGTATAGGCCTTCCCAGGAATATTCAGGGTTGATTTCTTTTAGGATTGACTGGTTGGATCTCCTTGCAGTCCAAGGGACTCTCAAGAGTTTTCTTCAACACCTGGGCTCAAAAGCATCAATTGTTTGGGGCTCAGCCTTCTTTATGGTCCAACTCTCACATCCATACATGACTACTGGAAAAACCACAGCTTTGACTATACAGACCTTTGTCAGCAAAGTGAAGTCTTTAATTTTTTATACGCTGTCTAGGTTTGTTATAGCTTTTCTTCCAAGGCACAAGCATTACATTAAAATGTCATTAATCATAAAAAGTTGACATGACTGAGCAACTAACAAAATCCTCAGGTGGTTTTAAAATTAACACTTTTCAAAACAGGATTATCTTTTATATTTTTCTTTTTATAGTTCCTTTTTAAAATGATGTGAAATGTACATGCTTTAAAATGTCTAGATACTAACTTTGCAATTTTGCCAAGGTAGCACAGCTGTTTAACCAATGCCCTCTCACAATATCAATATTTCCATCCATCAGAATGTATCCTGATGTCTTTTTTGAAACAATTTCCTCTAGTCCTACTACAGGGACAATCCCTGTTCTTATATATTTTTCTTTATCTTAGTTTTTCCTGTTCTTGAGCTTCAGATATAGTAAGTTTGTTGAGTCTTATTTCTTTTGGTCAAAATTAGATCTGTGAGATACATCTATGATGATATTTGTATCAAAAGAGTTTTCCTTTTGATTGCCCAGCAATATTGCGTTGTATGACGATATCACAGTTTGCCAGTCTTTCCTCTAGGTGATAGAATTTGGGTTGTTTATAGTTTTCCACTATTGTGAATAAAGTTGCTATGAATTTTTGTATACAAGTGTTTGTGTAAACATACATTTTCTTCTCTTGGAAGCGGCAATGCTCGATAGTATGGAAAGTGTATGATTAACACACAAGAATGACCAAACTGTTCTCCAAAGCATCTGTACAAGTTTGCATTCCCACTATTATTTATGAGATTCCAGTTGATCCACATCCTCAGCAGCATTTGGTAGTGTAAATCTTTTTAATTTAGCCACTCATTTGTTTGGGACAGTTCAGAGTTATGCTTGATGTCCAAATTTCATTCTCTTTCTCTCTTCAGTGAGAATATTTGAATTCTACTCTCTTACCAAATTTTAGTTATAAAATATAGTGTTAGCAACAATAATCCCCATGTTATCTATTATTAATAGATTCTCAGACCTCATTCGTCATATATCTGAAAGTTTATATCCTTTTACTAAGCTCTCTCTATTCCCCTTTTTATCCCACAGCCCCTGGCAACCATTTTTCTACTTTATTCTCTATTTCTGTAAATTTGACTTTTTAATTTTTTATTTATTTTTTATATTCCACTTATAAGTGATACTGTGTTGTATTTGTCTTTCTCTGTCTGGCTTATTTCACTTAGCATTAATGAAATAATTACAGGTTCATGTATTTTGTCACAAATGGCAGGGTTTCCTTCTTTTTAAAGACTAGTATTACATTATATACATTACTTTTTTCTTCCATTGATGGACACTTAGATTATTTCCATACCTTGGTTATTGTGAAATCATGAATAATGAATGCTTCAATGAACCCAGGAGTACAGATAATGCTTTAAGCTACTTATTTTGTTTGGATTCCCTGGTGGCTTAGATGATAAAGAATCTGTCTGCAATGCAGAAGACCTGGGTTCAATCCCTGGGTCAGGAAGATCCCCTGGAGAAAGGAATGGCAACCTACTCCAATATTCTTGCCTGGAGAATTCCATGGACAGAGGAGACTGGTGGGTTGCATGGGGTTGCAAAGAGTCAGACACAACTGAGTGATTAACACTTTCTCTTTCAGAGGTGGGATTGATAGATCAAATGGTCATTCTACTTTTAATTTCTTGAGGAACCTCCATACTGTTTGACATAGTAGTTGTACCAGTCTACATTTCCACCAACAGTATACAAGTGTTCCCATTTCTTCATATCCTTGTCAACATTTATTATCTCTTCTTTCTTTGTAATGGGTATCTTAACTGGTGTGAAGCCAGTTTAATTCTTAATAGTGCTCCTTTTGTTCTTAAGATTGTTCCAGTTTGGACAGTGAATTACATGGTCAATCTGGCTAATCAGGGACTCTGGTACGACCTATGCCCTAGTGGAAGTGGTAAAAGGGTCATGACTGCAAGTGCCAGGAGCTATTTGAGGGCAGAAGAAACATGGAAGGTCATATAATCCAGATATGCTACTGAGAGAAACAGTTTCTGCACACTTTCTCCAGTGAGAGTCCATGCTTTCTCCAGTGAGAGTTGGAAGCAGCTGAGCAAACTGCTAACCAATTTATGTCATTAAGAGTCATCACTATTAGAAGAAATATAACTAGAATCAACAAATAGTGTAAGGTTGGAGATTCCTTAATAGCTAAAGCTCTTTGTGAGTTTCCAGCATGGCAAACATGTTATTTATGCTGCATAAAAAATTTCCAAAAGCTTGGTGGCTTGAAGTAACACATAATTATTATCTCACTGCTTCTGAGGGCAGGAGTCTAGGCATTACATAACTGGATTTACTCCGTCAGGGTCTTACTAGGCTGCAAAGTGCCGGCAGACTGACTTCTCATCTGAAGACTTAACTAGAGAATTCACTTCCACATTCACTCAGGTTATTGGTAGAATTCATTTCCTTGTAGCTGTAGGACTTGCACTCTGCTTGTATTGCTCTTATTGGCTGGAGGTCACTAGATCTAAGAGACTGCCCACTCTTCTCTGCCAGACAGATAGGCAGCTTACAACATGGCAGCTTGATTCTTTAAGGCCAGCAGGACAGCAAAAGCTATCAACTGGCAAGCTGAAGTATTATATAATATAATACAGGAGTGATATCTCAACATCTTTGCCTTATTTTACTGATTATAAGTAAGTCATGGGTCCCACCTACTCTCACACTTGAGCTACACAAAGACATGAATTTCAGGAGGTGGGAATCATTGGACCACCTTAGAATTAGTTCTTTTCCATATACCACAATATTATGTTAACAGGGCATTAAAATTACTAATTTTTTGGTTGTCTACACTTCTCTTAGGAGGAAAAAAGAACAGTTTTCAAGATGGAAATTGGGATAGAGACTTGAGCTTTGTATTATATTTTTAATTTTAACCAATGGCTTAGTTTTCCAGGGAATTCTATCTGTGTGTCTATCTATCTATTTTACATTTTTTCCATACTTAGTATCAATCTTATTCTTCCAAATGTCTTCTGATATTTCTTCTATTAGGCCATGGTCAAATTGCATTAAACTTTTCTTGATTATCTTAGTTCACAGGAATTTCTCTCTTCTCTTCAAGTCAGAAGCATATGGTTTTGGATTCTGACTATCACTGTCAATATATCTGGGTGATATATGTAATGATGATGCATTGCATTTTGTTGGGTTGATAATTTGAAGGTGATTTTCCAGCTATAGTGATGGATTTATACTGGTCCATTCACAGTCTCTTCCCAATCCCCAGAATAAGTTACAGCAAATCTATGAGATGGCTACTAGGTTACTTTTATCCAATATTTGACCACTTTGTTATAGAATTCTTTTATAGTGTCTGTCCTTATTATTCTGAAAGTGAAAGTGTTAGTTGCTCAGTTATGTCTGATTCTTTGAGACTCCATGGGTTATAGCCCACCAGACTCTTCTGTTCATGGTATTTCCCAGGCAAAATTACTGGAGTGGGTGGCCATTTCCTTCTCCAGGGGATTTTTTCCAACCCAAGGATTGAACACATGTCTCCTGTGTCTCTTGCACGGCAGTCAGATTCTTTACCTGCTGAGCCATCAGGGAGCCTATTATATTCCAAATATAATTATTATTCTGGGTCCTGTTATATTCCAAATTTGGGGCCTCTTTCTCTCCCATGTTTATTAATGGCCTTATGAAACTCTGCAGGGGGAAAAATGTTCAGGGTCCTAGTTTATATTTTTAGGTAGCAGAAAGCTTTTTTACAATGCCTTCCAGAAAAGTTTTAATTATGCAAGTTCCTCATTATATAACTCCAATGGGAAAGCTATATTCTTTAAGGGACACTCTGGTACTTCATTTTTAAGGTCCATTTCCCTAAAATTAATATGAAATAGCATAACATATTCCCCTTCAAAGAATTACTTTCATGAATTTTCCCTGAGAGTATTTTAAAAATTACATATCATTACATAAATAAAGGCATAGGCTTAACCTTGTGACTTTGTAATTTCAAACAAAATAAATAAGATATAGAGACCTACATTCTAATTCTGGTTTTACAACTGTGCATCTGGTTAGTCAACTACTGAAATTTGTTTTTATAAAATTGCATTCACTCATATTTTATTGTAACTCTAAGTTTTCTTTCTTCATTCTCAAGCTTGTATACGTGCTTATTTGAGAACAGGATAAGTCTGTTAAATTCACACCAGGAGTTTATACATATAAATTTGTGCTGGTCAGGAGGTATCGAAAGATGGAGAATTCCGACTAAGAGTAGTTAATTAGGAATCCCTTTTGAACAGAATTACTTCAAAGAGAATAGAGCCTCTCTTTGTTATCAACACCAAGAATACAAACCAGGACACCAAAATCAATTAACAAGAATTTCAGGACTGACTCTAAAGAAAAAAAAAAATGTAAGTTACTTTCTCAGAAGTAAAAAGAGGTAGTCGTGAGGGAAGACCATAGTCTCTTTTGACATTAAGGTGCCGGAGGTTTGCATTTGAAGATCAAAATTGTCTAGCCAAATCTGAGGACATCCAGTACCTGACTTCTAAATTCCTGAGCTACAGACATTCTTCCTGAATGCCTAGAATATTAGTGGATGGGAGATAGCAAGCGTATGTCCATCACTATTCTCAGTAGTGAACGTGCACACATCTGACAAGGCTGCTATCCAATCATTCGAGTGTGGCTAAAGGGGCTCATTTCTGACCTGCAGTCTGTTCCATACTGACTGCAAATATAGTTTGTCTTCTGGAGTCAGCAGGGCCACCCGTGGAGCCTGTCACTCAGCAATCGGCAGAGACACAATCACTTTGCCTTCAATGTTGCATCACATTTTAAATCAAATTTATGCTCTCTACTTCTGGGAAACTTATGATCCCCCTACTGTTCATTTCTAAATTTCAGAAGGGCATCCCTGTCTTCTTTGCTCTTTTGCCAATTGATAAGGACCAGTAGAATCTTCAAGACCACCAGCACTGGCCCCTAGGCAACTGCTTTCCACAGTGTCCTTATTTCAGAACAAATGAAGAAAGATTCACACAAGGAAGTGACTTGCTTAAAGTCAAACATCAAAAGGCAGAGCTAAATGGTAACTCTGATTTCTAAACTTCTAGTTCCAAGGGCTTTCTCTGACTCCATGCTACATCAGTGTGATCCCTTGGGTGAGCTTCATTCTGATGTTTTTTTGTAAGCATCCTACTATGATTGGCCCAATATGACCTTCTCAGCTCATTATTATCATTGACCCTTATTTGATGAACTTCATAAATGAGCAAAAAGTAAGGTAAATAATTATGGTTAGACATGTTGTTTTGAATTTGCTCAAATTAGTAATCTCATATTGTAAGGGTACTTTATAGAATTAAAAAGCACATTTATATATTGGACCATTTTGATATATATATTTTTTCCATTAAGGCAACTTGGTGAACTCAGCAAAATGATTGGACCCAAAGGCTGACAATGACTGAGGTAGCAGATTCACCTTGTCTTACAGAAATATCTATTTATTCAAGTGTAAGTGTGAAATGTTTAATATAACATCCTAGTTAACAGTGATGACTTAGATATACTATCTAAACTTGCTTGCTTGTTTTTGCTTTAAACTTTTAAAATGCACATATTTAAAAAAATTATCCAAAGCCATTTCAAGTATAGGATTCATTCAAATTCCCATTCCACTCTACAATCCAGTTATCAAAGGTTTTGGGTAATGCTGAAGTAACAATATTTAACATTGAACTGAAGTGTCGGACATTTAATTTAGTATACACTTTACTTATGTCATGAAGAATTTTAAGCTTCTTATGACAGAAACTATAAGTAGAAAATCAAGCACATGCAAAAATTTAAAACCACAGATCTATCAAGGCCAGGTTAGATGTTAATTGAATTTCACATTTACCTCTCAACTTCCAGGAAACAAAAGCCAAAAAATAAAAAAAAGGGAGAGAGAAATCATGTGTGCATTATATAATGTTTCTAAAATATCACTATCAAAAAGAATCAGGCGATATGAAAATGTTTTAGGCTTCTTAAGACAAGGATACATGGAAAGACTCGACAAAAATGTATTGGAAATGGTTTACTCTTTCTTCCAGTAATTGAAAGGTTCTTTGGAGTATGGCAAAGTGGTAGCATGTTGTATTAAATATCTCCTGGATAACTGCAATATGGAAGCCACATACTCCATATGCCTACTTAACCAAAATATTGGCATTTTTGAAAGACTAGAATAGATAATTTCTAATGTCTCTTTTAGTTCTAATCATTGACTCCGATTCATATGGAAGATATGAGTGAATAACATTTGTGAATCTCAGATTTAGATCTCTTTGATCCAGGCCTCCAAACACGGACAGACCTACCTGAGCAGGGATCCAACAAATGAGGCATTGATGGGTTTAGTGACCTCCCTGGATGGCTCTTGCCTTCTGATGTTGCACTCAGTAAAATCAGGGTCCTCCTACTTGGAGTTTCTTCATTTCTGGCAATTCCCAAAGTCCTTCCTCCCTAGGATGCTCTCCTTCATTGCTCCAGAAGGCAAGCTACGGAATAAGTGCTTCCCAGAGGGAGGGAAAAGTTATTTGGAAGAGGCTGGACTCTGTCAGATAAGTAAAAACTTTTATAAACACCTGGCTTGGAACTGAGAGAGAAGAACGTTTTCAAATCAAAGTGCTAAATTAAGAAGCTTAATTTTGGTACTTCAGCTGACTGAGTTGTTTATGGGAGGGTTTATATTAACAATTCCCCCGAATCCACAGGGGATCAAGAGTGGAAACTGATAAGATAGCTTCAGCGGGAGGAAAGGACTGTCTCACGCCAGTAGCTCTGTCTTCAGAGAGCCTATGAGGAGTGCTGAGTGCAGGTCTGTTTTGGTCCCACGCTGGTACACAGATAGCTACAGCATACTGCCTTTCTCCATATGGTGCTCTCCTTGGAGGGGCAGAGCCTATACTTATGTTTCTTGACTTCTCCAATTTATCACTATAAATGCAAAAATGAAGAGAGAATTCTTTGCTGGGGGAAGGACATTGGTTTTGAACATAAAGGCATTAAACTGGGATTTATACTGTGAATCTAATTTCATATTCTAACAACTTGCAGAGGAAATTATTTGCTTATTCTGAAGCTGTTTTTCCCATCTGAAGATAGGAGTTAGAACTTTTCTATGGTCTCCATCATACTTTGTACTCCCAGAAGTTCCTTATTATATCATCTTAATGTTAAATATATTTCAAGAATAGCCCAGTATATGCATGTACTGAAGTCCTAAAAATCAAATTTGGCACTGGACTTAATAATTTTACTTTTTGGAAATTTACATAAAATAAGATATTTGCATAAGTATTTATATGTCAGAATGTTTATTTCAATGTTATTTAAGTGGTAAAAGTTGGAAACAAACTAACCTCACAATAAAGTGATTGAATGTATAAATTATTGTTTACCCATATGAAGGCCTAAGAAATATTTTTTAAATTCAGACCACTGAAAAATATTTAATGACATAGAACATGTTCACAGAACTCCAAATATTAAAATCAGATTACCATCAGTAAGAAAGTATCTTAATTTTTTTTAAAGATAAAAATGAGTGTTAAAGATTTAAGTGTGTGAAATGGAATAGAAAAAACCCTAAGAACTCTATTTCAAAATTTCATCTGTGTTTATTTCTGTTTTGGTAGTTGTTGGTAGTTTTTATTTATTATTAGAGTTTTCTATAATTTTCAATGTTTTTACAAGGAAGGTTGATTCCTTTTGCAATCAGAAGTAAACATGAATTAATTTAATTTAAATGTTGCTGAAAAAAAGAATGTATACACCCTCCATTTCTTTACTTTCCTACCTCCTAACAGGCTCAGAAACTTGAAAAAAACTTAAAGTATTATGACAAATAATATGCTCCCTCATAAGTTTCAAAACGTTGAGATCACCTCCACTTATTTTTTGAGTGAACCATAGATGTCAGGGCTAAAAGATACTTCAGAAGCCCTCTGGTTTTCTCAGTTCATGTTATTGGGTCTCAGGAAAACTAATGGCTTGTCAACTATTATAAAACAATGATCCAAGTAGTTACAAATATGGAGAATCTAAATTTTACAGACCCGATTCTCAACAAGGTATATAGCATAAACTCATCTGAAAGGAATGTAGTAACGTAAATGCTGCTGCTGCTGCTGGGTCGCTTCAGTCCTGTCCAACTCTGTGTGACCCTATAGACGGCAGCCCACCAGGCTCCCCCATCCCTGGGATTCTCCAGGCAGGAACACTGGAGTGGGTTGCCATTTCCTTCTCCAATGTAAATGAAGTGAAACTAATAAATGATCTAATATTAAGGTACTTAAAAGTCTGGGACCATTCCTATCAATGTCAAGCAAAAAGCCTCACATGACTTTCTAATTACAAAGAGTACAAATGGAGTTCTTTGGCTTCATAACCCTTGGTGAATATGCAATGGTCCATTCCTCTAGTTTTCTGCAGAAGCTTACCTGGATATCATGGTACCTAAAATGCTTTCCTTTAAATCATTTAGCAATCTAACTAAAAAGGCGGCTTTTCATTATTGAGTTTGGACAATTCTGTGAACTTACCTCTATCTATAAGCTCATGATACATTTCCTGATCTTGAGGTGTTGCAGCTCAATGACGGTGCCTTGACCACTGTGGCTCGTGTTTGTCCCTGGGACACAACTCACATGGGGCGCAGTGTGGCAACATCCAGAAGGATCACAAGAGCCACACAACTGCTTTGGCACCCCTTCAAGAACTGCTTAGGAAGGCGCTCATGATTGCTGACCATCTGGTTGGAAACCCTGGCAATAATTTGTTTAATAGTATAGTTAATATGATGTCTGTTAGAAGGAAGAATTTTGCGGGATTGTAATCACCAGGGTAGTCCATGTTAGGTAGACTCCTACTATTATCTTTGTTTTCACTTGCTCATTAGTTTCTGGGAAATTAATTCTGGGCTATCATCTTTCATAGTCAATGTTTTCTTATTAGAAATTAGAATTCAACATAACCTTAATTTATAATCTTAAATGTTAGGAGACAAGATGAGTTAAAAGGATAACATAGAATTAACAAATTTTAATGCATCTAAGGATTTTAGAAATTATAGGAGCCATTAGTCCTGATATTTTTCAACATGATTCCAAATATGAAAAGTTTTCAAGGACCTAAATACTTCAAAATATATTTACTTATTATAGTGACTAGAAATAATGTGTACCTTAATTAAATGTTATCTCGGCTAGCATCTTATACCAAAGATTGAGAAACTGAAGCTTAGGAAGAGGAAGGAACATTCCTAAGGCCATATTGGCAGAATGGGACCCAGTGTCTCATTTTTAGACCTCAGTTCCATCTGCTTTCTTTTAGGCTAATCATACTTGCTCACACTTGAAAGGTTTTTGGCTCCTGGGGGCTGGGGGAAATACAAAAACATTTTTTGTTATTGTTGTTGCAATTTTTAGCACTCTTCACTTTACATATTTTTATACAATGTTTAAAGGCTACACTCTATTTACAGTTATTACAGAATATTGACTATATTCCCCTATATATTTTACTATATAGTAAAATATGTCCTTGTAGTCTATCTTAAATCTGTTAGTGTGTCCCTCCCAATCTCCACCCCTATATTGCCCTACCCTCCAACTGGTAGTCGCTAGTTTTTCCTGTCTATGCGTGACTCTGTTTTTATTTTTGCTATGTTCACTTGCTTGTTGTATTTTGGGATTCCACATATAAGTGATATTATACAGTGTCCCTTCTCTGTCTGACTTATTTCACTTTGCATAATGCCCTTCAAATCCATCCACTTTGCTGCAAAGAATAAAAATTTCATTCCTTTTTATAACTGACTAGTATTCCCTTGTGTGGAATATATATATATATAACATATATATATATATATAAAATATATATATATATATAACATCTTCTTTACCCGTTCATCTGTTGATGTATACTTAGGTTGCTTCTATGTCTTCCTAATTGTACTAATGCTGTTCAGAACATTGGGGGTTGATTATGTTTTTGAATTAGTGTTTTGGTTATTTTCCCTCAGATATATACACAGGAGTGGAATTGTTGGGTCATATGGTAGTCCTGTTTTTAGTTTTTTTACCTCCATATTGTTTTTGACAGGGCTGCACCTATTTACATTTTCACCAACAGTATTGCAAGGGTTCCCTTTTCTCCACAGTCAATATCTGCAAATCAATGTGTGATACATCACATTAACAAACTGAGGAATGAAAACCATATAATCATCTCAATAGATGCAGAAAAGTTTTTTGATAAAATTCAATATCCATTTATGATAGAAAGTCTCCAGAAAGTGGGAATAAAGGAAATGTACCACAACTTAATAAAGACCACATATGAAAAACCTCCAGCTAACATCATTCTCAACTGTGAAAAGCTGAAAGCATTTCTTCTTAAAAGAGGAATAGGATAAGGATGCTCACACTCATCACTTTTATTCAGCATAGTTTTGGAAGTCCTAGTCTTGGCAATTAGACAAGAAAAAGAAATAAAAAGAATCTAAGTTGGAAAGAAAGAAGTAAAACTGTCAGTATCTGCAGATAACATGATACTATATATAGAAAGATCCTAGATAGCACTAGAAAGTGACTAGAGCTCATTAATGAATTTGGTAAAATTGCAGAATATAAAATTAATAGACATAAATTTGTTGCATTTCAAAAGTAACCATGAACTTCAGAAAGAGATGTTAAGGAAACAGTCCCATTTCCATTGCATCAAAATGGATAAAATACCCAGAAATAAATGTACTTAAGGAGGTAAAAGATTGTACTCCAAAAACTGTAAGGTACTGATGAAAGAAATTCAAGGCAATATAAGCAGATGGAAAAATATACAGTGTTCTTGAACTGGAAAAATTCTTATTGTTAAAATGACCATATTGCCCAAGATAATCTACAGATTCAATGCAATATTTATTAAAATTCCAATAGAATTTTCACAGAACAAGAACAAATAGTTTTAAAATTTGTATAGAAACGAAAAAGACTGAATAGCCAAAACGATCTTGAGAAAGAAGAACAGAACGGGAGGAGTCATGATCTCTGACATCAGAATATACTACAAAGTCTACAGCAATCAAAACATTATGGAATTGGCATAAAAACAAGCACATAGATCAAAGGAAGAGGGTACGGAGCCCAGATATAAACCCACACACTTATGGGCAAGTATTAATAATATATAAGAAAAGAATCAACATTTACAGGGGAGAAAAGACAGTCACCAAGTTCCTGATTTAGGTTTCCCTTTTTAAATTATTTCAAACGCAGAATAGAAGTGGTGGTGATGAACATAATCTATTGCATACTCTCTTTTGTTCTTATGAATTCTCTCAACATATGTAGGAGTATCATGACTAGGCCCTGACAGATACGGAGAGAGAGGCGGGTATGGAAAATAGACGTGGTCTGCTTTGCGTTGTTTTGAAATGTCACTTTCAGGTTGCCCTGCCACAGCGGGTAACTTCGGCAAAATCTCTCAAGAAATCTGAACAAGGTAAAGAAAATTTCTTGTGGAAGAGAATGGAGGAAGCACAAAATAAAATGAAAGAAGAAAGAATGTTAGGTCTCTTAATGATTGCAGAGAGTAAAATAAGAGATTATTCTTTTGATGTAGTGGTCACATTTTTACAGTTTTGTTAAAAGATTGTTTTCCCTCAAAGAAGTTGGTTGATACAGGCACTCCCACTCCCACTCAACTGAATCTACTTCTCCTTGATGGCTTAGGTCTTAGTCAAACATATTTTATCAATATAAGCCATGAAAAAAACACTAATTCACATTTCTCTAGATGTTAATCTTAAAATAATTATAGACTTTCTGATCATTAGATTTGGGATACAAAACAGGAGAGGAAAATGACATGAGCAATTGGAATGTGTCATTCTTGTGACAGGAGCCATTAAAGGTGTTAGAGACACAGATGTGAATAACGGAGACTTCTGTTGTATAGTTCAGAGGAAAAAGTTATCCATGCAGTTAGTTTTCATTGACTTCTGAGCATTGCGGTAAACAATTTCTATGCATTATTTTATTTGAGCATCAGAAAAATATTATGTGGTTGCTATTGTTTTCACTATTTTGGGGGGTGAAGGAACTAAGACTAACAACAGTTTTAAAGAACATTCAGAGACACACGGCTTATGGCAGACCTCAAGTTCAAACCTTTCTGATTCCACCATTCATGTCCTTAATAATTCTGCAATGCAGCGGTTTGTTGACAGTGGAAGAATGTAAAAAATACTGGTTGGTTTTTAAGAATTAATAAAGCTGTTGAACTTATCTCAAGTCTAAACAAGGTGGTGCATAGTAGTAAATTAAAGTATAAGAGAAGGAAGCAAACAGTGATATCAAAACTGAGCTTTGAAGAATAAGAAGATCATCAAGCATTGCAAACAGGGTCAAAGGCATGTGCAAAGTTCTGAAATAACATGGTGTACTTGAAGAATGGTCAGTTGTGAATATGACATAATAAGGTGCATGTTGAGATCATGGTGAATGTGAGCTATGAATTTTTCTTGCATTGTGACTTAGGATAAGTCAATAACCACTGGAAAAGTGAATCCTTTACTGGCTGAATTTCATGGTGTTAATCCCACAAGGTCCTTTTGAAATATATTTATACATCATTTTCTTTCTCCTCTTCTGAAGAAAAAGACAATATCATATGCAATCCTCTCAGTTATCCTGGTTCTTATTATGCCATTTCTGGATTGCTTTGGTTCTCTACTTTTTCACTATTTCTCTTCTATTACCAGTCAGGTAACCATTTTATTGCTCATTTGCACCTCCACTAGAGGGAAAAGATGTGAGCCAAACCAGTCAACATTTTATTTGCTTGCAATTCTTGTAAAAAAGTTTAGTAAGGGAAAAAGCATTAAAAAGGTAATGAATACAAACAAATCTGAGAATGTTTTGTACATTTTATTTCTCTGTACTTGGTTTCCTCCCATTAACCTCGTACAATCAAGAGTTTGATTTAATTATTTTACCTTAGACATTATATTATATTGTTTTCCCTCCCTTCTCTATTTCATTTTTCAGATAATGCTAACTGAAATATATTAAATGTTATGTGGCTTAAGTAAATATTACAAGTTATTGGAAAAACTTCAATTAGAATCCAAAACTAAATTCTTGATCAGTTCAGTTCAGTCATTCAGTTGTGTCTGACTTTTTGCGACCTCATGGACTGCAGCATGCCAAGATTCCCTGTCCATCACCAACTCCTGGAGCTTGCTCAAACTCATGTCCATTGAGTCAGTGATGCCATCCAACCATCTCTTCCTCTGTCATCCCCTTCTCCTCATACCTTCAATCTTTCCCAGCATCAGGGCCTTTTCCAATGAGTCAGCATCAGTCCTTCCAATGAATATTCAGGACTGATTTCCTTTAGGATGGACTGGTTGGATCTCCTTGCAGTCCAAGGGACTCTCAAGAGTCTTTTCCAACACCACAGTTCAAAAACATCAATTTTTTGGTGCTCAGCTTTCTTTATGGTCCAACTGTTACAAGGCTTTGACTAGATAGACCTTTGTTTGCAAAGTAATGTCTCTGCTTTTTAATAAGCTGTCTAGGTTGGTCATAGCTTTTCTTCCAAGGAGTAAGCGTCTTTTAATTTCATGGCTGCAGTCACCATCTGCAGTGATTTTGGAGCCCCCCAAAATAAAGTCTGTCACTGTTTCCATTGTTTCCCCATCTATTTATTTGCTGTGAAGTGATGGGACTGGATGCCATGAATTAGTTTTCTGAATGTTGAAATTTTTGTTGTTGCTGTTTTTTTTTTAAATTTTGGAGGCTAATTACTTTACAGTATTGTGGTTTTTGCAATACATTGACAAGAATCAGTCACTGGTGTACATGTGTCCCCCCCATTCGAACCCCCTCCCATCCCCTTTCCCATCCCATCCTTCTGGGTTGTCCCAGCGCACCAGCTTTGAGTGTCCTATTTCATGCATCGAACTTGGACTCGTCATCTATTTCACATATGGTAATACACATGTTTCAATGCTATTCTCTCAAATCATCCCATCCTCGCCTTCTTCCACAGAGTCAAAAGTCTGTTCTTTATATCTGTGCTTCTTTTGCTGTCCTGCATATAGGCTCAGTGTTTTCATCTTTCTAAATTCCATATATATGCAATAATATACTGTATTGGTGTTTTTCTTTCTGATTTACTTCACTCTGTATAATAGACTCCAGTTTCATCCACCTCATTAGAACTGACTCAAGTGCACTCTTTTTTATAGCCAAGTAATATTCTATTTGTATATGTACCAAAACTTTCTTATTCATTCATCTGCTGATGAACATTTAGGTTGCTTCCATGTCCTATCTATTGTAAACAGTGCTGCAATGAACATTGGGGTACAATTCTTTCAATTCTCATTTTCTTGGTGTGTATGCCCAGCAATGGGATTGCTGGGTTGTATAGAAGTTCTATTTCCAGTTTTTTAAGGAATCTCCACACTGTTCTCCATAGTGACTGTACTAGTTTGCATTCCCACCAACAGTTTAAGAGGGTTCCCTTTTCTCCACACCCTCTCCACGATTTATTGTTTGTAGACGTTTTGACGGCAGACTTTGTTCTGACCAGTGTGAGATGGAACCTCACTGTGGTTTTGATGTGCATTTCTTTGATAATGAGTGACATTGAACATCTTTTCATCTGTTTGCTAGCCATCTATATGTCTTCTTTGGAGAAATATATGTTTAATTCTTTACCCCATTTTTTGATTGGGTCATTTATTTTTCTGCATGAGCTGCTTGTATGTTTTGGAGATTAATTCTTTGTCAGTTGTTTTGTTTGTTATTATTTTCTCCCATTCAGAAGGCTGCCTTTTCACCTTGCTTATAGTTTCCTTCATTGTGCAAAAGCTTTTAAGTTTAATTAGGTTCCATTTGTTTATTTTTGCTTTTATTTCTGTTATCCTGGGATGTGGATCATAGAGGATCTTGCTGTAATTTATCATCAAGGCAGTATGGTGTTGGCACAAAGACAGAAATATAGATCAATGGAACAAAATAGAAAGCCCAGAGATGAATCCATGCACCTATGGACACCTTCCTATGACAAAGGAGACAAACATGTACAATGGAGAAAAGCCGATCTCTTCAACAAGTGGTGCTGGGAAAACTGGTCAGCATCTGTAAAACAATGAAACTAGAACGCTTTCTAACACCATACACAAAAAAAACTCAAAATGGATTAAAGATCTAAATGTAAGACCAGAAACTATAAAACTCCTAGAGGAAAACATAGGGAGAATACTCTCTGACATAAATAATAGCAAAATTTTTAATGTTGAGTTTTAAGCCAACTTTTTCACTCTCCTCTTTCACTTTCACCAAGAGACTCTTTAGTGTTTCTTCACTTTCTGCCATAAGGATGGTGTCAGTATCTGAGGTTATTGATATTTCTCCCAGCAATCTTGAGTCTAGCTTGTGCTTTATCCAGCCCAGCATTTTGCATGATGTATTCTGCATATAAGTAAAATAAGCAGGGTGACAATATACAGCCTTGATGTACTCCTTTCCAAATTTGGAATCAATCTGTTGCTCCATGTCCAGTTCTAACTGTTGCTTCTTGACTTGCATACAGATTATTTAGGAGGCAGGTAAGGCGGTCTGGTATTCCCATCTCTTGAAGAATTTTCCACAGTTTGTTGTGATCCACACAGTCAAAAGTTTTGGCATAGTCAAAAAAGCAGAAGTAGGTATTTTTCTGGAACTGTATTGTTTTATCTAAGATCCAACAGATGTTGGCAATTTGACCTCTGGTTCCTCTGCCTTTTATAAATCCAGCTTGAACATCTGGAAGTTCATGGTTCATGTACTGTTGAAGCCTTGCTTGGAGAATTTTGGACATTACTCTGCTAGCGTGTGAGATGAGTGCAATTGTGCAGTTTGTTCATCCGTTTGAACATTTTTGGCATTGCCTTTTTTGGGGATTGGAACAAAAACTGAACTTTTCCAGTCCTGTAGCCACTGCTGAGTTTTCCAAATTTTCTGGCATATTGAGTGGGATATTTTAATAGCATCATCTTTTATGATTTGAAATAGCTCAACTGGAATTCCATCACCTCCACTACCTTTGTTCATAGTGTAGCTTCTTAAGGCCCACTTGACTTCACATTCCAGGATATCTGGCTCTAGGTGAGTCATCACACTATCGTGGTTTTCTGGGTCATGAAGATCTTTTTTGTATAAGTCTTCTCCATATTCTTTCCACTTCTTCTTAATATCCTCTGCTTCTGTTAGGTCCATACCATTTCTATCTTTTACTGTGCCTATCTTTGCATGAAATGTGCCCTTGGTATCTCTAATTTTCTTGAAGGGGTCTCTAGTCTTTCCCATTATATTGTTTTCCTCTATTTCTTTGCATTGATTGCTGAGGAAGGCTTTCTTATCTCTCCTTGCTATTCTTTGGAACTCTGCCCTCAGATGGGTATATCTTTCCTTTTCTCATTTGCCTTTAGCTTCTCTTCTTTTCTAAGATACCTGTAAGGCCACCTCAGACAATCATTTTGCTTTTTGCTTTCCTTTTTCTTTGGGGATGGTCTTGATCTGCCTCCTGTACAATGTCACCAACCTCTGTCCATAGTTCTTCAGGCATTCTGTTTATCAGCTTTAATCCTTTGGATCTACTTGTTACTTCCACTGTATAATTGTAAGGGGGTATGATTTAGGTCATACCTGAATGGTCTAGTGGTTTTCCCTACTTTCTTCAACTGGAGTCTGAATTTGGCAATCAGGAGTTCATGATCTGAGCCACAGTCACCTCCCAGTCTTGTTTTGTGCTGATTGTATAGAGCTTCTCCATCTTCCACTGCAAAGAATATAATCAATCTGAATTCAGAGTTGACCATCTGGTATCCATGTTTTGAGTTGTCTCTTGTGGTTTTGGAAGACAGCGCTTGCTGTGACCAGTGCATTCTCTTGGCAAAACTCTGTTAGCCTTTGCTCTGCTACATTTTGTACTCCAAGGCCAAATTTGCCTGTTATTCCAGGTGTCTCCTGACTTCCTACTTTTGCATTCAGTCCCCTATAACGAAAAGGACTTATTTTTTGGGTATTAGTTCTAGAAGTTCTTGTAGGTCTTCATAGAACCATTCAGCTTTTTCAGCATTAGTGGTTGTGGCATAGACTTGGATTACTGTGATATTGAATGGTTTGCCTTGGAAATGAACAGAGATCATTCTGTTGTTTTTGAGATTACACCCAAGTACAGCATTTTGAACTCTTTTGTTGACTATGAGGGCTATTCCCTTTTTTCTAATGGATTCTTGCCCACAATAGTAGATATAATGGTCATCTGAATTAAATTCTCCCACTCCAGTCCAATTCCTTGATATTGCAGTTCTAAATTAGTTAGTTCAGTCGCTCAGTCGTGTCCGACTCTTTGCGACCACATGAATCGCAGCACGCCAGGCCTCCCTGTCCATCACAAACTCCCAGAGTCCACTCAAACTCATGCCCATTGAGTCGATGATGCCATCCAACCATCTCATCCTCTGTCATCCCCTTCTCCTCCTGCCCCCAATCCCTCCCAGAATCAGGGTCTTTTCCAATGAGTCAACTCTTCGCAAGAGGTGGCCAAAGTATTTGAGTTTCAGCTTCTGCATCAGTCCTTCCAATGAACACCCAGGACCTATCTCCTTCAGGATGGATGGGTTGGATCTCCAAGTTCTAAATTAGATCTACTCTATATTCTCTAAATCTGGGGGCTCAGATAGTAAAGAATCTGTCTGTAATGCAGGAGACCTGGGTTCAATCCTTGGGTCAGAAAGATTCTCTTGAGAAGGGAATGACAACCCACTTTGTAAGACTTGTATTATTCTTGCCTGGAGAATTCCATGGACACAGGAGCCTGGTGGGTTACAGTCCATGAGGTCACACAGAGTTGGACACAACTCCGTGACTAATACTCACTTTTCACTTTCTATACTCTAAATGTTCTCCTAGATTAGGCACATAAATCTAATAAGAAATGACTACAGCTTCAGGATAATCACCTAATTCATCACCCAAACAATAGCCCCTTTGGCAGGGAAAAGAGGTACAAATAAAAATGAATCCAGAAAAAAAAAAAATGAATCCAGGACAATCGTCATAAACCAGATTTAGTCTAGGCAATCTGGAGTGTATGGGTAATCTGTACTTCAGTGAAATCACAGGATACCCAAATATGTTGCCCAAATATGTAGATTAGACAGTCTCCAAAGCATAATACATGCTCACTTGATCCAGTTGGTATCACTCTATTCTGGTTAAAATTTTGTTTTAAAAAATGGCAGGTGACATGTAAAGATATTTCATAAGGGAGCATGGATCATTGGCATTCTGTTAGTGCTTTTAAAGGCTGGGGTTGTTGGTCTCTCATTTCCTTATACATAACCAAAACCTTCTACAAGTTCATCGGTGAACCAGGTACAGTTCCTGTCTTAGAGTCATTCACAAACTAATGAAGAAGGCAGATGAGTAAACAAATATTTGCTGTGCAGAGGAATACATGTCATCAGAGTAATAAACTATGGTTTGTGGAACACAAAAAATAGGTGAAAACCTTACTATTCCCTGGAAATTGTCCAAGACTGCAATAACGGATCCTCTAGATGGAGGGGAAAAAAGTAAAACAAAAGGATAGCTGTATTAAACAACCCCTCTTAGGTGCATTAGGTGCAGCCATGTAGGTTGCTTATCATATCCATTAGGTTGTGGCCAGGTTCTTTGAAGGGTTGGGGATTCTGGACTTTATCCTACAGATAATAAAGAACCATCAGTGCTCTTGTTTTTTCTTTAAAGCAGCTAAGTGATACAAACACAAATGTGTTTAAAAATGTAATTTCACTGATATTAATAAGGGCAGGTGCATCTATACAATGTTCTTCCCATGCTCACATGGGTCTTCGGAAGCTTAAGTGTAATATTGTGTTAAGTATTTAAACATCTCAACTACACAAAAGCTTGGTATTTGTTTCTTTTAAAATATGCCTCTAACCTCTTTTCTTTCACTTTGGTTCCTTCTATCTTTCATGCTCATATTTTCATTTTAAACAATTTTTTTTTTTTCCAGAATCCCATGTCACAGTGTTTCCTTTTAAGGTTATCAGCATTCCTTCTCTCCTTCTTTTCCAGAAACTACACTTGGGATTTCTCTTCCTTTGGTTTCTTTTTATTGACAAGATGAAGCCAAATGTATTTTTCCTCCTTTTTTCTTTTGCTTGATTTCCATACATTCTTGTAGTCTTTGATCAGGAAGAGAGAGCTGTCTGCATTATTATTAAATTTGCTGAATCATTTTTAATTTTCTTTGAATGCTAAGGGCTTCAGTGTCATTAGAGATGAGGTCCAGTCTGGTTGGTTTTTGAATATAATTGAGCCAAATTACATATTCTAATTGTACATCCTAATTTTTAATGAAGCTGAAATGAGAAGGGGTCATAAGGGTGCATGTAGTTACAAAATCTTTCATGAGGTAATAGGGAAATAGTGATTAATATCTTTCAATATTGTATTTTCAAGGAGAAAAGCTATTTTGAAAAGAAACCAGAAGAAAAACATTAATTGGGAGAAATATGGGAAAATCCAAGCTTTAAAATGAATGGTTTAATTATAAAAAATAACTAAAAGGTTTTTTTCCCATAAATTATAGAATCATTGTTTGCTTTACAGAAATAGAATACATGTATATATGTGACATTGTTGTACTCAGTAACCTTCCTTATGCCTTGTTGAACTGACTTTACATTTTTAATAGGTGTGGCAGATTTAAAAAGCAGCTACAACATTTTTCAGCTCTTGCAATTAGGGATATATTTGTCCTTGTCTTGAATCTTGGCTTGGACACACAACTTGCTTTGACCAAAAGATATTTAAGAAACATGATAGAAGCCAAGCTTTCAATTCTTCTTCCTTCTTCTGAAAACCAGTTACTTTGTGAAGAAGCTGAGGCAGCTTTCTAGGTTCTGCAAAAATGTGACTTAGTTGCCCCTTTTGCACCCCAACCCCAATCACCAGAAACCTGAGTGTGACCGTCTACAACCAAGATGTGGTGAACTCAACAGTTCACTTCAATTTTATGAGTAAATCCAGCTGAGGATTGGAAGAACTGCCCAACTTGGTTCAGTCTAAATTGCCAACCCTCAGAACCATAAGCTAATAATCAGCTATTTCTGTCTTAAGCCACTAAGTTGGAGGGTGGCTTATAAATATCAAAAACTAATAGAATGGGTTAACGTGTCTCTAACTGTGACAGGCTGAATTCTCAGTTCTCAAGATTCCAGCCCCATGCAGGCCCATTTGGAAATGGAAAGGGATATTACTCTTGTGATTAGACAAATATAAAGGGATATTGCAGATGCAGCAAAGGTCTCTGATCATTTAACTTTGAGTTAATCAATGGGGCTACTATCCTGGATGACCTAATAAATTGCATCCTTAAAAGAGGTCAACAGGACCTGAAGCAGAAGCAGATATGCTTGTTTTGTCTTTGGGAAAAAAAAAATAATCTGCAATCTTGTAGGATGATTCCATGACAAGGAATAGTGGCCAGCTTTCAGAGATAAGAATAGACGCAGATGACAGCAAGCAAGGAAATGGGAATCTGAGTTCTCCAGTTGAAAATTTCAGAAACTAAAAGTTTGGGAGAAGACCTTGAGCCACAGATGAGATCAAGGCCCCAGTCTGCCCCTGAATTTTAATTGATGAGGCCAAACAAAGCTCCCAGATTCCTGGACTTCGACTCATGGAAACTGTGAGATAATAATTTAAGTTAAATTTATGGTAATTTGCTATGCAGCAGGAAAAAACAAATATACCAATCTAGTCCTTTGACTTTTAAATATAATCAGAATTGTGACTTGCAGAGATGGTCTGCTTACAGGTTTCTTTGCCAGGTTGTAAATCTTAGTAAAAGAGCGAAGTGAGGTTCTTTGACTTGAAGAAAGCTATTTTCTCTTCCTCTAGGCTCACAGAAAATGCAGCCCCACTCAATGTCATGTGAATATAAAGCAAAGAGGAAGATTTTATCTATAAGTGATGATCTCTTCAAAAGCTAATGTTCAGTTGGAGTCAGAGGATTAGATTATATGACCTCTTGAGGGAATTTCTTGCCCCCATAATGTTGTGGCTCAGAATAATGTCATCTTTTCTTGCTCTTAAAAGTGCTGAAAGGCACTCAAAATTATAAGTTAAAGTGCATGACTGATGGGCTTGTTAATGTTGAAAAGGAAATGGCTTGTTCTCTATTATAACACAAACAAAAGGAGCACAACTTCCAGCAAGGAAAACAAAGACTAGAGGAAAACTGTCTACTGATAAAATAAATGGCATAATGAAGCAAGTGTAAGTCCCAGCTGGTTACAAACACAGATACAGACTAGCCAGATTTCCATGTGGCAGAATGGATGCAGCGCTTTCTCTGACAGAACAATGACAAGAGATTTCAGTGAATATGCATTGATTTAGCAGGGCTTCGGACAAATCCATCTTTACTGAGTGGCATATACAAGTTCCCTGTCATTAAGTACAAATCAAAGCATTTAAAATGCATGCAAGAAAAATTTTTCAATCCTGCAAGGCTTAGCACCATGCAGAGAGCACCGTAGGGCATCACATTTTTATAGTGTTATTCCTGTACCACTTGCCTGGATCCATCTGACTCTCCACACCCTAATTTGCACTTGATTCTTCTAACTTCTGACCTTTTGATATGTTCACCATGGCACTTCTGTAGTTATAGCCTTTGCTTCCTTTCTGGAATATGATTTACATTTTCCTGTGAATATGGCATCTTTGTCCCATAATGCATAATGCTGAGATTTTCAACTTTTTTAGGTGGCCATCTTCTTCATTAAGAATGCTTCCACTGAGTTCACACTAGCTTCTCAAACAAGACTGAGACAAAACTCAGACACTATCGTATTTCAGGAAAATACTGTTCTCTTTCTCACATAATCATTCTAATGCTTTGAAAACTTTTAAAGTTGTCTATATGGAGAATGAGGACTTTGAACTAGGACTAGCGGGAGGAGTCACTCATTCAGTCAACAAATTTTAATTAAGCGCCTGCTGCATTTTTGGCACAATTTTAGGGTGTTTTAATATTTCAGTGAACAAAACAAAGATCACTGACATCTTAAATTATTAAGATGCAATATTTATAGGTACAATGATACTATAAAATTGGTAGCAATAAAAATGGAAGATTGGAATCCATGAAAGAATTTAAGAGCAGAATTGAGGTTCTTATTAAGTATAATTGATTGAACTAGGAACTTTGTCTATGTTATCTATCTCTTTGAATCCTTCCAAAAACCACTTGAAGTAGATATTGTTATCTTCAAAGCCATACACACATTAAGTGATGACATTTGAATGTGAACCCATGAATAAAGTGTTCATTATAGTGGGTTTCCCTGAAACCATGAGTAAAGAGTGTGATAGAAATTAGAGAGCACAAAATTTCCAGGCAAGACCCAAAGTTAAAATTTTTCTCTGCTAGTTATTGGGAGTGTGAATGTTGTGGCCTTTTAGATAATATCCTCTGTTAACCATAATCTTCTGTGCCCTGAACAACATAGATTTGAGACAGTTATGCTTTTCTCTCCCAATAACTGGATTTCTAATTAGGATAAACTTGAAAGAGCTTATTATAGAAACTTAAAGAGCTTCTGATGATTCATCTCAACTCTAAAATAAGGGATTTATCCCCATTTTCTTACTCGCTATCATTCCAATCTGTACCTTCTTTTTCAATGATTCCCAGATTTGTAGTATGAGAATCATCTGAAATCCTTATTAAAACACAGAAGACTAAACACCACTCTTGGAGTTTCTGATTCAGTCTATCTGGGATGGGATCTTAGATTTACATTTTTAACAAGTTCCCAGATAACCCCAATGCTTCTGATCTGCTGATCACTTTGTAAATGAATGTCCTATGCATTTATTTTCTCTTCTCACCTCGTTCCCTTCTATGTATCTTCTAAGCCCTAGTTGGATATATGCAAACAATCTTCTGTTTGATGGTTCCAATATGCATGAACTTCAGTTACCATGATTTAGTTAAAAAATAACAGTCCCCAACAATATGGCTTAAATTTTAATTATTATGGTATATAATTGTGAATAATTGCATAAAGTACAGACTTCAATGACTAGTTTTTTAGTCCACAAATCACCATATGAATAAAAGATGTGCATAATGACCAATCATGTCAATTCTTTGAAAGTCTGTTGGTGGTTGTTCCCATGAGCATTGCTGGTTTACCTGCAGACAGCAAATCATAGAGTTGTTTTACCTTCTTGTCCTCCAGTAATAGAGCAATGTGGCATTTTACAAAAATGAATACTCAAAAGAGAATTGGCAAACAAAGATAAAAGTACAGCAAAGAAATGAAGTGATAACACTGGAAGTGAAATTGCAATCAAATTTAAATGGAGTACAGAAGAAATTGCTGACTGTGGAATATATACACTGTCACTGTTTGAAAGACTCTAGATAAGAAGTCAGGGGAAATTAGTGAAGATGAAATTATCAACATACATGATGAAGATGATTATAATGAAAAAGAGGACCATATCCCATAAAAGTAGTGCCAGAAGAAGCTTCACATTAAAGAACATCTCAAAGATATTTCATGACATTGAAAGCGCAAAAGGTAAAATTTTGGAAGGTGATCCAAAATTAGAAAGGTATATGGCAATTTGCCAAGGCATAGAAAAGATGTTCACTTCATATCTTAAATTATAGGACAAGAAGGAAAGCACTGTTCAAGCTATTCTTAATTCAAAGAAATAAAACACTTTAATTCTCAGTCTTTCCCATGTTTAAAATTACAATGTACTAAATAAGAACTAGTTTATTATGGCTTTTCTTTTCGTTCCTCTGTACATCTACAATAGACAGTAAGAATTTAAAAATTTTTGACAAAAATATTTTAAAGATTACAAAACAGCTATAATTTTCCATCGATTATTGTTTGCCTTACAGGGTTTCAGTTTGCATTACCTTTTTATGGTTCTGCACTGCCACAAATATCGAGAATTGTCTGTACCTGTTTCTCTCTTCCTTAGTACACAGAGATCTCTTTTTGGTTATAGTGGATCAACTGGTAGCTATATTTACAACTTTACTAGAGTTCCCTGTCTTCACCTCTTAATCATATTCCTCAGGAATAGTTCCATATAGTTGGAATTTATTGCTGTGGTCTAACCAATGCCCTGTTTTTGGGAACCTGCAATAATATATTTCTTACTCATCTTTATACTTTTGCACTCACCCTACATGAAGCACACAGCCTGGAGAGCACATTCCCCAACTGAGCCATTACTATATATTCATCTGGCTTCCCTGGTGGCTGGGATGGTAGAGAATCTGCCTGCCAATGCAGCAGACACATGTTTGATTCCTGGGTTTGGAAGATCCCCTGGGGAAGGAACTGGCAACATGTTCCAGTATTCTTGCCTAGAAAGTTCCATGGACAGAGAAGCCTGGTGGGCTACAGTCCATGGGGTTACAAAGAGTCAGCTGAGCACACATGACCACACACACACATATACTCATCACTTGTTATATTAGTTAGCTAGAACTTTTTAACAAAGTACCACAAATTGAGTGGCTTAAATTTATTATCCCACATTTCTTTTAGTTTATGAATACAACAATCAAAATTTTGGCAGGACTGTACTCCATCTGAAAACTGTAGGGGAATCTTTTCTCACTTCTCTCTAGCTTCTGGTGATTTGCTGGTAATATTTGACATTTCTTGGCTTGCAGTAGTATAACTCTAATCTCTGGCTTTGTTATCACATGGAGATCTCTCTGGTTGTGCCTGTATTCTCATTGCTGTCTTCTTATAAGGACACAAGTCATATTGGATTAGGGGCTCATATTATTCCACTATGAATTGATCAACTAGTTATCTTAATTAATAATCTGCACTGACCCTATTTCTGAATAAGGTCCCTTAGCATTTATATTTACTGTCAATGTATCTTATGAACCAGCCGTAGTTTAAATACTTAGTCCATGAAACCTATCCTCTCTTAGCCTCCATTACCTCAATAGTATACTTGGGATATTAATGCCTAGTCACCAAGTAGTTACAAGGATTAATAAACATATTTGTAATGCGTATGTCAAAAGTTCATGGCTCCTTAAATATTAATTCCTTCTGAATACATCCCAACCCAGCATTTAGAAATTAACATTCACTGGCACTTGACATTGAATGTCTTATATTACTGATAAATGCCACTGATTATATTGGGTCACCTAATAAGATTGCAAAAACACCAAAATAATTATGGGTAATCTTATGATTTTGCATCTCCAAAAAAACCTAGGAGATATGGTTGCACATGACAGGACCATTTAAAATAGTTTTATTGGCTATTCCACCACTGAATAAAGTTAATTACATATGAATATACATTATGATCCCAGTTCCTGACTAGAGTAATACAAAATCAAATTTCATAAGTGAAATTTAAAAAAGAAATAAAAACCAGTAGAACTACTGGATATACAACTATTTTTCCTTTTTCTTACAGGATAAGATGGGAATATGATTATTGAACTTTTTTCTGCAAAAAGCTTTTGTTCAGGTGAAAGTATACATATTATTACAGTTTTGAAGGATGACAGGTACCTTACAAGTGAATGATTTTGGGTGGAAGTATGAGAGAATCTGATTTCAGATCTTTCTGATTATAAGTGTTTCAAGACCATAGTTTGTCTCATACAGTGGAGTTGTAGGATTATTTACTGAGAAGCCTTAAAAGTCTAATGATAGAATATCTAGACAAATATATAGAAGATATTAGTGAGGCTAGATAAAGTCATTCAAAATAGCTTTGAGTGTATATGAGCAATTAATATATGAAAAACCTATCACTGAAACTTTGGAAGTGTTATAGTTTCATGTGGACTGTTTTGAGATTTAAATATTCTAAGAGGGTTCAGGGATGCCCCTACACGTCCATGAATTCTGCATCCAGGAGCCCTACCAGATTTGCAGAGTGATGGTCAGGGAAAATTTCCTTGTGCTTCTGATACTGCAAGAAAATAGCAATCATTTTCATATATACCCAGAAAATTTTATCCTTCTCAGTAAGACCTTTATTCAAAGAAAAACAGCCTCACTGAGGTTAGGCTGGAATTTCACCAGAGCGTAACTTACCTGAGGGAAGCGAAATACCCAGTAATAGTTCCGACTAAACTTGCTGTTTCACTCAAGAGTGGGAATTGGAAGCTCTTTTAAAGGTCACAGCCCAGGGGCACAGGCTGACTAAGAGACTGAGACCTACTCCAAGGGCTTTAGAATACTTCCCCTACCTCATATCTTACCACCATATCAGTCAGTTAGTCAGTCAGTCAGTTCAGTCGCGGTCGTGTCTGACTCTTTGTGACCACATGAATCGCAGCACGCCAGGCCTCCCTGTCCATCACAAACTCCTGGAGTTTACTCAAACTCATGCCCATCGAGTCGGTGATGCCATCCAGCCATCTCATCCTCTGTCGTCCCCTTCTCCTCCTGCCACCAATCCCTCCCAGCATCAGGGTCCTTTCCAATGAGTCAACTCTTCGCATGAGGTGGCCAAAGTATTGGAGTTTCAGCTTCAGCATCAATCCTTCCAATGAACACCCAGGACTGATCTCCTTTAGGATGGACTGGCTGGATCCCTTGCAGTCCAAGGGACTTGATTTCAAGAGTCTTCTCCAACACCACAGTTCAAAAGCATCAATTCTTCGGCGCTCAGCTTTCTTCACAGTCCAACTCTCACATCCATACATATCAGTAGGGCTCCTGTATAGCAACAAGGGATTAAATAGCTAGAATTATACATTGAAAAGAGTTTCCTAGGTGGCACAGTGGTAAAGAATCTGCTTGCAGTGAAGGAGACCTGAGTTTGATCCCTGGATCGGGAAGATCCCCTGGAGAAGGGAATGGCAATCTACTTTGTAAAATGTGAATTATTCTTGCCTAGAGAATTCCATGGACAAAGCAGCCTGGTGGGAAACAATCCATGGGGTTGCAAAGTCCATGGGGTCAGACATAACTAAGCAGCTAACACACACACATATACATTGAAAGCCTTATTCAAGAAGACATCTCTAAGATAATATAATTATGAAAGGGAAAACAAACATAAAAATGCTAGAGGAAATTATAGCCTCTGATAACTACAGATAAAGCAGACAGAATGCAGCCTAACTTTTAGTCACACACACAAAGAAACCATATAAATCCACCCTCAGTTCAGTTCAGTTCAGTGGCTCATTTGTGCCCAACTCTTTGCCACCCCATGGACAGCAGCATGCCAGGCTTCCCTGCCAATCACCAAACCCTGGAGATAGCTCAAACTCATGACCACCAAGTCAGTGATGCCATTCAACCATCTCATCCTCTGTCATCCCCTTCTCCTCATGACTTCAAACTTTCCCAGCATCAGGTTCCTTTTCCAGTGAGTCAGTTCTTCACATCAGGTGGCCAAAGGATTGGAGTTTCAGCTTCAACATCAGTCCTTCCAATGAATATTCAGGACTGATTCCTTTTAGGATGGACTGGTTGGATCTCCTTGCAGTCCAAGGGACTCTCAACAGTCTTCTCCAATACCACAGTTCAAAAGCATCAATTCTTCTGTGCTCAGCTTTCTTTATGGTCCAACTCTCACATCCATACATTACTACTGGAAAAACCATAGCTTTGACCAAGATGGACCTTTGTTGGCAAAGTAATGTCTCTGCTTTTTAATATGCTGTCTAGGTTGGTCATAGCTTTTCTTCCAAGGAGCAAGCGTCTTTTAACTTCATGACTGCAATCACCATCTGCAGTGATTTTGGAGCCCAAGAAAACAAAGTCTCTCACCATTTCCATTGTTTCCCCATCTATTTTCCATAAACTGATGGGACCAGATGCCATGATCTTCGTTTTTTGAATGTTGAGTTTTAAGCCAGCCTTTTCATTCTTCTCTTTCACCTTCATCAAGAGGCTCTTTAGTTTTTCTTCACTTTATGCCATAAGGGTGGTGTCAGTATCTGAGGTTACTGTTATTTCTCCCGACAATCTTGATTCCATCTTGTGCTTCTTCCAGTCCAACATTTCTCATGATGTACTCTGCATATAAGTTAAATAATCAGAGTGACAACATACAGCCTTGATGTACTCCTTTCCCAATTTGGAATCAATCTGTTGTTCCATGTCCAGTTCTAACTGTTGCTTCTTGACCTGCATACAGACTATTCAGGAGGCAGATCAGGTGGTCTGGTATTCCCATCTCTTGAAGAATTTTTCACAATTTGTTGTGATCCACACAGTCAAAGATTTTGGCATAGTCAAAAAAGCAGAAGTAGATATTTTTCTGGAACTGTGTTGCTTTATCTAAGATCCAACAGAGGTTGGCAATTTATTCTCTGGTTTCTCTGCCTTTTATAAATCCATCTTGAACATCTGGAAGTTCATGGTTCATGTACTGTTGAAGCCTTGCTTGGAGAATTTTGAACATTATTCTGTTAGCATGTTAGATGAGTGCAGCTGTCTGGCAGTTTGAACATTTTTGGCATTGCCTTTCTTTGGGATCAAAATGAAAACTGAACTTTTCCAGTCCTGTGACCACTGCTGAGTTTTCCAAATTTGCTTTCATATTGAGTGGGATACTTTAATACCATCATCTTTTAGGACTTGAAATAGCTTAACTGAAATTCTATCACCTCCACTACCTTTGTTCGTAGTGCAGCTTCCTAAGGCCCACTTGACTTCGCATTCCAGGATATCTGGCTCTAGGTGAGTGACCACACCATAGTGGTTATCTGGGTCATAAAGATCTTTTTTGTATAGTTTTTTGTGTATTCTTGCCACCTCTTAATATCTTCTGCTTCTTTATGTCCATACCATTTCTGTCTTTTACTGTGATCATCTTTGCATGAAATGTGCCTTTGGTATCTCTAATTTTCTTGAAGCGATCTCCAGTCTTCCCCATTCTATTGTTTTCCTCTATTTCTTTGCAGTGCTCATTGAGAAAAGCTCTCTTATGTCTCCTTGCTATTCTTTGGAACTCTGTGTTCAGATGGGTATATTTTTACTTTTCTCATTTGCTTTTGGCTTCTCTTCTTTTCTAAGCTATTTGTAAGCCCTCCTCAGACAGCCATTTTGCCTTTTTGCACTTCTTTTTCTTGGGGATGGTCTTGATCACTGCCTCCTGTACAATGGCATGAACCACTGTCCATAGTTCTTCAGGCACTCTGTCTATCAGATCTAATCCCTTGGATCTATTTCTCACTTCCACTGTATAATTGTAAGGGATTTGATTTAGATCATACCTGAATGGTCTAGTTCTTTTCCCTACTTTCTTCAATTTAACTCTGAATTTGGCAATCAGGAGTTCATGATCTGGGCCACCATCAGCTCCCAGTCTTGCTTTGCTGACTATATAGAACTTCTCCATCTTCGGCTTCAAAGAATATAAGCAATGATTTTGGAGTTGACCATCTGGTAATGTCCACATGTAGAGTCATCACTTGTGTTGTTGGAAGTGGGTGTTTGCTATGACCAGTGTGTTCTTTTGGCAAAACTCTATTAGCCTTTGCCCTGCTTCATTCCGTACTCCAGTGCCAAACTTGCCTATTTCTCCAGGTATCTCTTGACCTCCTACTTTTGCATTCTAGTTCCCTATGATGAAAAGGACATATTTTGGGAGACTTAGTTCCAAAAGGTCTTGTAGGTCATTACAGAACTGTTCAACTTTAGCTTCTTGGGCACTAGTGGTTGGGGCACAGTCTTGGATTACTGTGATATTGAATGGTTTGCCTTGGAATTGAGCAGAGATCATTCTGTCATTTTTGAGACTGCATCCAAGTACTGCATTTTGGACTCTTTTGTTGACTATGAGGTCTACTCCATTTCTTTTAAGGGATTCTTGCCCATAGTAGTAGATATAATGGTCTTCTGAATTTAATTGGCCCATTCCAGTCCATTTTAGTTCATTGATTCCTGAAATATCTACATTCACTCTTGCCATCTCCTGTTTGACCACTTCTAATTTGCCTTGATTCATGGACCTAACATTCCAGGTTCCTATACAATATTGTTCTTTACAGCATAGGACTTTACTTCCCTCATCAGTCACATCCACAACTGGGTGTTGTTTTCACTTTGGCTCCGTCTCCCCTTTGTTTCTGGAGTTTTTTCTCCTTTCTTCTCCAGTAGCATATTGGGCCTCTACCGACCTGGGGAGTTCACCTTTCAGAGTCCTATCTTTTTGCCTTCTCATACTGTTCTTGGGATTCTCAAGGCAAGAATACTGAAGTGGTTTGCCATTCCCTTCTCCAGTGGACCACGTTTTGTTAGAACTCTCCACCGTGACACGTCCATCTTGGGTGGCCCTACATGGCATGGTGCATAGTTTCACTGAGTTAGACAAGGCTGTGGTTCATGTGATCAGTTTGGTTAGTTTTCTGTGATTGTGGTTTTAATTCTGTCTGCCCTCTGATGGAGAAGGATAAGAGGCTTATGGAAGCTTCCTGATGGGAGAAACTAGTTGTGGGGAAATGGTCTTGTTCTGATGGGTGGGGCATGCAATATATACTATGCAATGGTATAGTGGTAAAACAAAAAACACAGTGAAACAGAAATTTGGAACCCTGGAAAAAACCTGAACATTAAAACAATAGGTAGTCAAATCATTTGTGGTAAACCTATACTATAAAATATTGTGCAATTATTATGAGTTAGCACCATTCCATATTTTTTGACCTGGGTAGATATCAATAAGAGTTTTAAGTGAGAAAAGAAAGTTCCAATGTTATATATAATATATGACCCTCAGGTTTGTAACTATAAACATTGATAACAATCATCCCTGTACAAAAATGTGTGTAGATATTTCTATACTAATATAGTGAAAGGCATAGAGAACATACCACAGGCTAATAACAATGCCCATTTCAGGGGAAAAAGAAAATCATGACCTACGTGTGAGTAGTGGTGGGTGGGTGATAGTCACATTTATTAACATAGGTCTTCAGATGCTGAATCCATTGCATGTTTTTCTGCCTCTCCCACTAGGATAAACCAAGCAAAAATTACATTCTTACCTCAATCAATAATTTAAATTACCTATACCAATTGTTATCTAAAAGTAGAAACAAAAACTAACTACATTTTTTCTGATATGTGGTAAGAGAAAGACAATACTTTATTTTTCTTCTGTTGATTGAGATGATTCTCAGAGAGTTTAGATATTGAAAATAACTTCATATTTAAAATATTTTATATTGAATAATATACATATAAAAAGTTTTTCACCTAGGTAAAATTTTCTCTTTTACTTTTTCACTGTGTCTGTAGTAAAATGATTTTCATTAAAAACAATGACCACACTGAAAAATCCCAAAGCATTTTATGAATAAAGCAAACTTTCAAATGTGTTTCCTGTGTTTGTAACGTTAAATATTACTTTTCTGCATAACACTTCCATATAACACTTCTGTTGAAATTTGATGAGCATGTAACTCTGTATTCACACATTCATTCAACAATTACTTGCTAAGTGTGTGTTAAGTCCTAGCGTCCAGCTTTTTGCTAGGGATATGATTCTGCCTGCATGGAGCTCACAATCAATCAGAGAAGATAGACTTTACACCAGAATTGTATGAATTGTGTATTAAGATATTAGAAGCATTGGATGTCCTGGCATTCATCATGAACTCAGATCTACAAACAAGAAAAATTTTAGAGAAAGAAAGTGAAGTTAAAGTGAAGCCCTGAAGGGTGAGTAGATAATAGCTAGAAAATAGGGTGACAGGGAGGAGGTTCCATGCAAAACCAACTGTACATGTGAAGGTCCAAAGGAGAAAGAGAACTAAGCACTTCTGAGGAACTAGAAGTAGTCAGAATGCCTTGAATCTAGAGAACAAAAAGAAGAATGAAGATGGGTGAAGCCAAAGACGAGGGTCCAATGTGGAGGCTACATCAGGTCTGTTAAAGACCTGGAACTTGAATGGCTATTTCCAAACTTGTTAATGGGGCTTCCCAGGTGGCACATTGGTAAAGAATCCACCTGCCAATGCAGGAGATCCAAGACTCAGGTTTGATCCCTGAATTGAAAATATCCCCTGGAGAAGGGAAGGGCAACCTACTCCAGTATTCTTGCCTCGAAAATCACATGAACAGAGGAGCTGGTGGGCTAGAGTCCAGGCAGAGTCAGACACGACTGAGTGACTAAGCAAACTTGTTAATTGACTAATCAAATATGCCTATATGAAGGATGTTTCTTGGCTGCCTTCTTTGAAGTCTAACAGGTATGCTAACCAACAGATTTAGCTTTGACTTCTACATTTTGTAGATGCTTGATACACTTTCATTGAGTTGAGTATTTCATGAATAATCTCCTTTGTTTTATATTTAGAGCCTGCCACCTTCCAAAAAGATTTGGGACACAGTGCAGATAATAAAGTTATGATAATGTTTTTATTTTCTCAAAAACTCATAGATTTCTAAAATCAGAAGACTTGCAATGAATTCCTTACTTTCTCCTAAGTGATGCTTGTGGATTTCTACTCATTGTGAGTTCTCTGAGCCTGGGGATGATGCTTAGTATTAATAGATCTCACTTAGTAACAAAGGAATAAATGAATGAATGTTTTATCGAAGGTGTAAAGTATAGAACATTTGCATGTAATGGCAAGTATTAGATAGAACACTGAGCAGCCTTGTAGTTGGGTGCATGACATAATCTGTTTGCAAAGGCCCTTGCAAACAAATAGGGGAGATTGGATGCCCCACAGACACATAAAAAGAAAACTCTATCACAAATGTACCATAAACTGAAGGATGAGCATGATAAGCCCTGTATAAGAGGAATAATGTATACAGTGGCTAAATCAAGACACAATATATTTTATTTTTCCTCAAATCAACCCAGTTTGCCAAAGTTCAGATGCTTTTCCAAACCGAATCCAAACTCTAAAGCTTTGAGGGTTTCTTAGTCATTGCTTATATTACAGTTTTGAAAAATCACTGCAGGATGACTTAATTAATTGTCCTGTCTTTCAGTTTTTCATCAAAAGTAGATGAATACCTATGGATCTCACAAATCAATGAGCCCTGGAACTTCCTACGGATAGATTAGCACATCTGTAGTTTAAAGCCAGTTTGCATTAGGAGGGAAAAATATATTCCCATGAGGAATGTTTAAGGGATCAATTCATAAGCAAAGAAAACATGCTATTCTCAGCAAGGAAACGATGTATTTTGCTTCTGTTGCTATGATTAATTACACACCATAACTCTGAGAATGTTTTTAAAGGGCCATAGTCAATCTTTTAAGACCCACAAGTTGACCTGCATTAAACGCTGAGGAGGAATTGCACACTAATTCTAAGCAGCTTTGGCTAACAGGCCTGTTGTGTGAGAAATTATGGATAATAATAAAAAGGCACAGCCTTTGTATAACACTTAAAGTCGGCAAAGTTGCCCCACCTTTCGTGACTGATGCCACTAATGAATCATAGGTAAAACAGTCCAAGCTCTTTCCAGAGAGTCCCACCAATTACACTGCAGTGAAAATGAGAATACAATGGGCTTCAGCAAAATTTCAGGGAGGCTCACATCCTTCCAGATTCCTCCTTCTAACCAATACATGCACAAATGAGTTTCTAAGAAAAAATAGAAGAAAAAATACTCATTTTGTTGTTTTTTTTTTTATCCTGAAGTGGTGTGTAAGGCCTTGTTCAATCAGTTACACTTTGCATCAATGACCAAAATGAAAAAGGAAAAAAAGCATAGTCTTTCAAAGCCAGGACCTATGTGCAATTTCTCTCTTTTCTCCTCTTCCTACCTGACCCTTCTATCTTTCATTTTCCCTCCTCTGCTGAACTTTTCACTCCCAGGTAACGAGTCAGAGCTCCCTCCAAGCGCTACACCTTGTCTTGAAGCAACCTGACAATCTGTTGCACCAACTCTGTGGTCTTCACATTTTGAAAATGAAGGCTCCTGGCCACATCTCAGTGGAGTGTTCCCACTGTGACCTCCTACCTGCTCTGTGCCGCCTTATATCATTTGTTCTTTATCGTGCTGTACTTGCAAGAGTAGGAAGTGGGCCCCAAGTGCCGATTTTTCACTCTTCACCACTGAACAACTTTCCCCTACCACACAAAGCTATGTTCTCCTACCTAGGACTATATAAATAATAGTCAATTTGGTTTCAATTTCAGGCAGATGAACCCTGCCTTTACACAGTGACCCCTGGCAATCATAAGAAATGAAGCATGTGCTCTGCCCACCCATTTGTGGAGAAAGGTTGGAGACACCTATTCTGTCAGCTTTTTCCCCCATCTCTCAAGCTCTGTTGGCACTGGCGCATTCCTAGCAATGACCTGGAATAGGACCTTGAAAAAATACAGAATCAATTCCCACTTGTCTACTTCACAGACATCTGGATAAAGGGAAATTATTTGAAAACCCTGAAGTTTTAAGACCTAAAACCTTACTACCATAAAGGCTTAAGGCTTCATTTCCTGCTCCTTCAAATCTACCATACTGGGGCAGTGTGGAGGCTGATAGAGAAGAAGGATTAGTGGCCTGAAGAAGTATCCTGTGCTGTGGAATGTTGAAGTATTTTACATTTCTATTACCTGATATCTTAGCACAAGACCCTCAACAGCTTTTGGTGCTCTATAGACTTTTGCTGTATAATTTAAGGTATGGGTATGGTCCTTGATTTTTCAGAATTTAGGATCAGACAAAAGCACAGATGCATGCAAATGCATAAAATACTCAAATTATCTGGCCTAATCTTAACATGAGTCTGAGAGATTTAAAGAGTGCTAAATTGTGAAGAAAAAAGATACATACTGGCAAGGTCTCTATTAATAATTTTATTCCTTCTTGCTTCACTGACCTTGCAAGTCTATCTAGCATGTTCTTCCTTTTCCCTCTACTTATCCTTCAGGAATTATCTTGGCTCTTTCTTTTTCTTAGGATTCTTCCTATTCATGTATTTGATTTACAATTTCCCTTTTTCCAAAGGGGCACTTCTCAGTTGATATAATCATCCTACAGTATTCCCTGGGAGTTGGTTCCAGAATATCCCCATGGATATCAAGATGCATGAATGTGCAAGTCTGTTATATAAAATGACTCAGTCAGTTGCCTATCTGCATCCACAAGTTACACATCCATGTTTTCAACTTTGATCTGCATTTGCTTGGATTTTCTGGCTTGGAAACCAGGGATGTGAGTGTGTCTGTGCTAAGTCATTTCTGACTCTTTGTAACCCCATAGATTGTAGACTGTCAGGCCCCTTTGTCCACATAATTTTCCAGGCAAGAATACTGGAGTGGGTTGCCATTTTCTAATGCTGTGGGTCAACTGTAATATGAGTGCCAAATTCTGTGCTGATTTCAAATTATAGACCTGAGAACCTTGAGGAAAGAAATTTTGTCTCATTCTTTCTTTTTCTTCTCTTTTATTGGGCAGTAATCTTCCCATATGTTACATTAATGAATATTAGTTGAAAGTACATCATGAAGACATGTAATTAGAACATGATACAGTAAATATTTAAGACAAGCTCAGTTAAGGGTTAGAAGTGGGAACCAGTAGAGATTAAATGGAAATGGAGATGGAAGAAGAATGCCGCTTTGTTAGTGTTGGAACAGAGGTGACATCCTTCACAGGATTGCCATTTTACTTTTTACCACGTTAAAGAGTATAATTCTTTAGTACAAAGATGAAAGTAAGAAATTTTGTCAAACTTGCTTTCTAATTATAATAACTCAGAAAACGGAAACAAATAAAAGTTGTAAAATGAAGGGAAGCCAAGGAAAATGTGAAAAAAATAAATCTGAAATTATTCTTCCATGGAGAGTGCGGAGAAAAAGTCCATTTGCTATACATTACTTTGTCAGTATTTTTTAATAAGTATTGGGAATGTAATTAGGCTGATGGGTTAAACACTCACCCTGGTAACAGGAGCATGGACAGGGCATAATATGGAGAAATTATACAACATATTTACCAAATGTAATGGGCTGATTCTATCACTGTATTTGTAGACCATAATAAAATGTGCGGTTGACTAACAGGTATTTTACCTTAAAGTGCTTTTCTTAGTGTATTATAAACTTATTTTCTGACACTGGTTATTACTTATTTCTACAGCTTTTATTATAGGAGCAGTTAAAGAGTAACTTCCACTCTTAAAAAGGTTGATTTGTTTTGCTCCAGGAAGGAGTCTGGTGTGAAATGTTGAGACAAACTCTAGTTAAGGGCAGCTGCCAGGGAACGATAGAAATCATTCATTTCTTTTGCATGCTACCCATTCTTTTATTTGCTCATCTTTCTTACACTGTAAGTAATTGGATACAAAGTCAATATTCTCACTTGCCTATTTTCAGTACTCTTTATTTAATTATTATTTTTTAATCCCCTCAATTCAAGAGCTGGCCAACGGTAGGCACAATCATGGACATCTACAGACAGAAGAGTAAAACGACACAGCATAGTGATTTCACCCATCTTAGTAGATTGGATAATTTCCTCTCATGCACTGAGCAGTTGGGTTAACTTATTTAATTGTTTGGTCATTGCTAAAACATTTACGTTATATGGACATCCATTATGTGCTTAGAGAAATTCTTGAGTTAATAGATGAAAAGACTTTTATTCTGCATGCTTTAATGTATTTTAAAATATTTTGGTTATTGAGGTTTCTTGTACTTAATCCAGTCTTTTACTTTTTCTTTCATGGGAGAAAAAAAGGGCAGGTCTAAATGCAAATTAACATTACTGTTTAAATATCACAGACCATTTTCTCTGAGCCCAGTTACAATAACTAGTAATTATAAAAATTGCTTGCCTTCGGCTTCCGGCTAAGCCAGTGCTAAACTTGTCCTTTTATTAGATCTGTCAGACTGAGTTAATTATCTTTATGATAATAGATGTGCCTTACCTCCAACAAAACAAATACACTTATAATTAGCTTTTTAGTTAGAATTTTAATTTATTTATAAAGAATGTTTGTTTTCCTTCTTTTTTGCTGCTTTGAAAGAGACAGGATAGAGAGTGGGGGTCTTTCTGTTTATCAGGTTACCAGCCTGCTTACTAGTTTATAAAGGAAGAGGGAAAAAAAAGGACTCATTGTGTTTAATCACCAAATTCAGTATTCTGTAGCACATCACGCCCCTTCCATGTTACATCAATTCAACTCCAAGGCATTTTATTTTATGTCACATACACAAAAAGGGACTCTTTTTATCTGCCTTCTTAACAAAGTAGTGTTATGGAAGCTATTATATGGAAATACTAACAAGTATGAATTGAAAAGCTTCCTGTATCACAGCATAGCTGCCTTAAAAATCAAATCATCTTATACTGTCCCCACATTTTTATGGCTCTTGCTCCTCTTTCATCTATGCCCAGCATGTTTCGGAATATTACACAAATGCCTGCAATGAATTCTTAGAGGACATCTGTGCCAAAACAGAGTATAAAGGGAAAACATTCTTTGGTGTCACATCAAGCAAAGCTGGGTTTTGTCCTTGGTTCTGCTACTCACAAACTGTGTGACTTGTATGAGTTATTTAACCTCTCTGAGCCTTGGTTTCCTCATCAGTATAATGAGAATAATGCCTAATTTAGTAGAGGATGTTGGAGGAATTAAAGAGAATGTATGTAACAGTCTCAGCAGGGTGCCTGGCAGAGTCTACAAGCTTAGTAAGAAGTGGTTGCTATTATTGGTATTAGAGTCATAGAGGAGTGTAGATGTCTAGAGAATGTGAAATTAATATTACAAACTAAATATCATTTCATAAGTTCTATTTTATATGGAGATATGTTTTCTACTGGATTGTAAAAACAGATATCCCAGGTTATCTAGAAATTTGCTCTAATGCAAATGAAATAATGAAAATAGACTGCAAAGAAACAATTTCCTACAGTTGCCATGAAGTCAGCCTGTTCTATGCTGGAAATGGACCACCTTCTTTCTCAACATTTTTACAGCAGAATACAACTCATTTCTTTTTCTGTCTGTAAACTTACCAACTCACTCATTTCACTTTGAAAATTTCCATTGGTGGAAAGTTCCCCTCCAGCTACTTTTGATCTGCCAAATACAGAGATCTTTGTTAGGATAGCAAAGATCTTTATTCATTCAATGTGAGTCCCAAAGATTCCATGTCAGATTTATCCAGAGTAATGCTCATTCTATTTGCAAGTCATTAGTAGTGAGTGATCATTACCCTGATTTCTGGCCAGAAGAGTGATCCCAGGTGATAAACCAGTGTTTTGACCTTGTTGCCAGGTGCTGGCATACTGACAAGAAAGTCTGGGTGGGATGTAAGAGAAATAGGCAGAGAGCAGTAGAGAGGCTCCTAAATTCTCTTAAGCCAAGCACCGATGCCTGCATGCCAAGTGTGGACAGTAGCCTGCCAGGCCCCTCTGTCCATGGGATCCTCCAGACAAGAATATAGGTCATCTTCCAGGAATCTTCCTGACCCAGGGCTCAAAACAACCTCTCTTACTTCTGCATTGGCAGGCGGGTTCTTTACCACTAGCGCCACCTGGGAAGCCCCTGAGCCCAGCATGCTGGCTAATCCTGGACTGATCTGTTTCTACAGCTGCTTTAGGAGTTTGGGTATCAAGAAGCCAGATGTGCCAATTCAGAGACCAGAAAATGTCTATGATATCAGATATCCAAGATTTCTGCACCCAGGTTCTTCTGCCATCTACATCATATTCTCATGAAAATAGTTGACTGTTTTTCTTGTAACTCGGAACCATAGAAGCTACTCTCAAATTATTCAGTTCATTCCATCATGAAATTGGGCTTCCTCAATGGCTCAGTGGGTAAAGAATATGCCTGCAATGCAGGAGACACAAGAGACATGGGTTCGATCCTTGGGTTGGGAGAATCCCCTGGAGAAGAAAATGGCAATCCACTCTAGTATTCTTGCTGGGAATTCCCATGGACAGAAGGGCCTGGTGGGTTACAGTCCAGTTTGTCACAAAGGCAAAGAGTCGGACATGACTGAGCACACACTGGACTGGATCATGAAATTATATGGATTTTTTTCTTAAAATCAAAGGTCTCTGTTGTTTCTTATTTTCCCTAAATAGGAACATACGTCTTTATTCCCAGGTCCTCTTCTTGGTGTTGACATTGTGACATTTGGGGGAACATTTCTGTAATCCATACTTTAGCCCTAAGCACGTAGAACTGTTCATTCATTTACTCAACAGGCTTTTTTTGTCAAATCAATGTGCTGGTTACAGGGTGTATAGCATTAAAACGTTACACACTTTCTGTGTTCTCTCTCTGTACCCCTACCCTTGCCTGTTTTTGAAAAGGATGAACTGTGACATAAAGAACATCCGGTAGCAACAACAACAGCGTGGTGGATACATACTTGATAATAATCCTGAGAAAAAGAATATTTGAGTTTTAGATAATGACATTAGAAGAAAATTTTATCAGACAGGTGCTGGATAATTGGAATTTGGAATGTTGTCAGTAACTTCAGCATTTTTTAATTAGCAAAATCATTTATAAAACAATATAAATATTTTAGCAGCAAAGAAAATAAAGCTAGGTGCCTAGTACAGATACCTAAATTTTATATTATCCTGAAAATGTATACATATATCATCTACTCAATTTAAAACATACCAATTAGGATTCTACTATATGTCAAGCACTTTTAGTCACTGGGTATTATTAGTGAACAAAGAGTTACTGAACCAAGCTGCTGTATCATCTCATAGCCTTTTATTATATCTGCATATAAGATGGCGTCATACAAAAAAAGTGAAAGTGAAAAGTGAAGGTGGAAGTCACTCAGTCATGTCCGACTCTTTGTGACCTCATGGACTATACAGTCCCTGGAATTCTCCAGGCTAGAATACTGGAGTGGGTAGCCTTTCCCTTCTCCAGGGGATCTTCTCAACCTAAGGATTGAACCCAGGTCTCCCGCATTGCAGGCAGATTCTTTACCAGCAGAGCCACAAGGGAAGTCTGAGAATACTGGAGTATACAAAAAAAAAAAACAAAAAACAAAAACCCCTCTCAAACCAAACCAACTTGTCAGATTAATCAGCCCCTCCATTCCTCTTTTAAACATACAGACCACTGCCCTCAGCACACTGAATGCTTACAATTGGCTGATAAAGAACCAATTGTGTGTATTTCTAAAAATTTTTTCTGTGCTTCTTGTGCTTTTTAGTATAATTATGTGAGTTAATTAAATTGGTAAACCAATTACACATGAGTGTAAAAAAGAGAACTGTAGATTCTATAAAGCTAATTGAAATGCTTTAAAGACTTGAGGAGGATGAGTCACTAAAATACACTTGGTGTTGAAATCAGCATGTGTACAATAAATGCTTGTGCACCATTACATGTATCTGGTGATGGGGGTAGCCTCTGGATATCTATGATGGCTAGGTCTACAGATTACTGAGGTCTGGAAGGTAGAGTATAGATCTTAGGGAGCTTGAAATATGGAAGCCTTCTTCAAGTAATTTTGATGAATATCCTAAAAAATGAAAAGTAATAATTCACATTCTCAGTTTCACAAGAAATTAAAAATGTCTTCATTTATCCCTCATGAATTAATTCATGAATTAAATATTTTGGTGAAAAGAATTTTTTAATAGCTGCTAGTAAGACTAAGTAAAGGAAATGTAGCTGAATGTAAAAAGGCCAATCTTGCCTTCCTTTTCTCTCTTTTGTGTAAATCATTTGGGGCTTTTCTTTGCTACTGCTGTGCTCCAATGAGCCAATCTGATCTCCAAGTCATTATTACCTTTTTTGCCTGAATGGCAGGGCTACATACAAATAGAACTTGTAGTGTAATGCTACACTTGTATTAACACTCATTCCTCTCCACTTTATTTAAAAGTAATGGTGCAGAGAGGCCCAAAAATAATATTAGACTCTAGTAGCTTACTGGCAAGACCATTCATTTCTTTGTGTCCTGCATTTCCTTAGCTGTCAGTCCCATGGGCTTAAACAGAGACTCAAGCTCCGGCAGCTAGTTCCACTACTGATGCATTTTAGAGATTTATTAGATAGAGGTGGGGGATGGTCTTCCACGTACTTTTAACAAGTCCCATCTCCCGGTGTCTACAATTTCTTTCTCAAAGCTAGGTCTGGCATCCTTTCTTTGTCTCTTTTACATTTTCTGGCTACTGCTTTTTCCTGTTATGTCATTTCCTGAAGGGCACTGTTGAGGCCCTTTGCAAATTTGTGGGACAACTTTCTGGTCTTCTGGAGACCTCATTAACAGAAGCTGGGTTCCAGGCAGTGGTGGGGAGAAAACTGCTTTCCCCTTTAATTCCAGGTATACTTTGTTATGTTGGTATCCATTCAGAACTCTTTGTGCTCCCAGGAAAATTCAGAATTGATACCAACCCTTTTGGTTTACAATTTTATTTATTTATTTATTTATTTTTGGTTTACAGTTTTAGTACCTGCCTCTCTACAAATTTCTGAGAGGAGTGTGATAAGATGAACATGAGACACATTTAAGCAAAAATTCATGCACCACACATTACTTCCTTGTAGAAAATGCCTCCTATCTGAGCAATGATTATCTACTTGACTCTCTTTCCAATGGCTAAGCATAACATGGACCTACAAAGTCTAACACAGTGGAAAAATGCTTGAGCCAGGCTGGGAGGGGGCGCTAGCAAAGAAAGAAATCCCTCTCTCTATTTAAAGGGAGTATCCTTCTATTTGAGCCAATTGTTGTCATGCTGGGATGTGAGCCAAATATAATCAGATCTAAATTTTTTGGTAAAGCTCAAATCCAGACTTTTATGTGTACTTGCTTGATTTTTGAATCTTGGCAACTAATTCAAAAACTATTAAAAGTCCTGGCCAAGCACAATGCATCACCATTTGGTTCCTAAGTACCTAGTAAATGATGTCTGACTTAGATCATTATTTCTCAAGCATTTCCACCCCAAATCCCTTAGTTAGAGAATCATGGAAGTTTTCTCCTGGGAGACTATGAAGTGATCGCCCCTCCCATTTTTCTATTTGGGTACAGTTGCTTTACAATGTTACATTAATTTCTGCTGTACAGCAACATGAATCAAACATATGTGTACATATATCCCCTCTCTCTTGAGCCTCCTTTCCACCCCTTCATCCTACTTGTCTAGGTCAGTCTAGATTGCCACAGAGCACCTAAGTCACTGTGCTATACAATGTGTTCCCACTAGCTATCTCTTTTATCCATAGAAGTGTATATATGTCAATCCATTCTCCTGATTCATCCCACCTCCTTTTCCCCAACCATGTCCACATGTCTGTTCTCTCTGTCTGTGTCTCTACTCCTACTCTGCAGTAGGTTCATCGGTACCATTTTTCTAGCTTCCACCTGTATGCACTAGCAAAATGATGCCTCAGGATTCTATAGTTTATCTCATGACCTCACACATACACCCTATAAGGGTCTTTACTCAGTTTTCTTTTAGGAGGCTCTTTACTCCTCTATAACTAGATTTCTTCAACTGGTCAACATTACCACTCAGAACAACATGACCATGCCCAAGGTCTTACATTAGTAAGATTAGCTTAGGGTTAAGCTAGAAGTGAATACATTCAATAAATACATCTGAAACAACTTTTTTGTGCAAATAACAAAATTTAGTTTGGAAATCTACTCCTTAAGGATTCTTTGGCCTGGTAGAATATGTAAGGATTTCCCTGGTGGCTCCAAGGTAAAGAATCCTTCTACCAATGCAGAGGGCATGGGTTCTATCCCTGGGTCAGGAAGATCCCCAGAAGAGAGAATGGCAACCCATTCCAGTATCCTTGCCTGGGAAATCTCATGGACATAAGAGCCTGGCAGGCTACAGTCCTTGGGATCCCAAATAAGTAGAACACAACTAACTGACTAAACAACAACAGTTAAAAAAGAGAGAAATTAAACTTTATCACATGCCTATTATGCAACCGGTACTTTGTAATTTCATTTAATTCTAGAAACTGTCTTATAAAATAGGTAAGATGAAGCCCCTTCGAAAGATGAGAAAGCTAAGTGCTAAGAATATTCAACCAGCATCAGACAGTATAATTGGAAGCCCAAATTTTCAGGGTTCAAAATATGCCACTTAAATGTTAAATACACATATATCTGGGCTTCCCTGGTGACTCAGATGGTAAAGAATCCGCCTGCAATCCTGGAGACCTGGGTTAGATCCCTGGGTTGGGAAGATCCCCTGGGGGAGGGCATGGCCACCCACTCCAGTATTCTTACCTGGAGAATCCTATGGACAGAGGAGCCTGGGGAGCTACAGTCCATGGGGGTCGCAAAGGGTCTGACAAAACTGAGCTATTAAGCACAGCACAGCACATAAGCATCTAAGTGGCAGATTTTGGACCCTAGCAGTTAATGTGCAGGTCACCAGGTAAATCACACCACATTCAGCTGGTGTGGCTTACCTGCTACTACAGGTAAATCCTCCTGCAATGTGGGAGACCTGGGTTCAACCCCTGGGTTGGGAAGATCCCCTGGAGAAGGGAAAGGATACCCACTCCAGTATTCTTGCTTGGAGAATTCCATGGACAGAGGAGATTGGAGAGCTACAGTCCGTGGGGCCACAGTTAGACACAACTGAGTGACTAACATACACACAAACCACAGAGGCTAATCCTTGACTGTGACTCCCTGACCCCAGGGCTGGAGTTTGTGTGCCTTAGAAACAACATATGTATCTAATCCAATGTCCTTAGGTATTTCTATATATCTGTCTATACATACGGAGAAGGCAATGGCAACCCACTCCAGTACTCTCGCCTGGAAAATCCCATGGACGGAGGAGCCTGGTGGGCTGCAGTCCATGGGGTCGCTAAGAGTCGGACACGACTGAGCGACTTCACTTTCACTTTTCACTTTCATGCATTGGAGAAGGAAATGGCAACCCACTCCAGTGTTCTTGCCTGGAGAATCCCAGGGACTGGGAAGCCCGATGGGCTGCCATCTATGGGGTCGCACAGAGTCGGACACGACTGAAGTGACTTAGCAGCAGCAGCATCTATACATAGATACAGACAGTAAAGATATATATGCATAGATAGAGGTAAACATGTGTCTTAAATATACCTATTATACTTATAAGTATTGTTATTATATAATAATACACACACACTTATAGGATATTGTATCCATTTGATTTGATGTCCTTCAGGCAGATGCAGAAAGGAATAATTACAACTTGAATAAATCACAAGAGAACTCTTTCTTTTCCTTCTTTGTCTCCCTTCCTTCCTTTATTCCTATTTTGGGTTGGGGATTTTTGAGAAAGTACATTCACTAAATATATGTAGCTTGATGATCATGGGTAGCAATATTTACTTCAAATAAAACTTTTGCATTTGTTGCAATAAACTGTGACTTTACAAAATTCAGGTTTTAAAGCATTTTTATCAAATTCCAATTCCATGCTCTGCAGGACTACTTCAGCACTCACATTAACTTCACATTATCAGCTTGCGAGTCCTTAAAATGAAAGTATCCATATTTTTGGTCAACTTAGAGACTGTCTTCATATCTGCGTTTGTTTCCACATAGTGATAAATGTGTAGTCAAAGTGTTATTGCAAGTTTTCTAAAAGCAATGATAATGCTTGATGCATTCTGGGTTCAATGAATTAGATTTAGAGATTTTGATTTATGTTATCATGGCTCTTTTTATATTTCTAGTGAGAAAGACATTTCCAACAGATGTTTTGCTAACTTTCTATGTGCCTCTCATGTACAAATAGCTCCTATAAATTAACCAGGTAGATGCTGAAGGTATATAATCCCCAATAAATATTACAGTTATTCTTTTGTTCCCATGTCTTCCTCTAAGCCTCAGTGCAGTTTAGATTTTAGGAAATCTTTGGTCATAATGGGCTCTTGCATAAAGTTTCCAGCCCACTTTTATTTACCAGGAGAATATCATTCATTTGTGTCTTTGCATCTAAGTAAGAGAAGATAGAACACAACCCAGAAGAATCCCTTAAAATCTGATTTCAGAGATTACAGGGCTTAAGACTCATCATTTCTCCTTCCCTCCATGTCACAAAAATAGGGACTAGACACAAGGATCTCTAGCTAAATGTGACAAGATATTAACTTTGCTAACGGCTAATCAGGTGCCCAATTGTCCTCCAACTGCAGGGCTTCTGATAAAGTCTGTTGGAGAATGCAGCTTAAAGCTAAAACCTAATGAAAACTTTTATTTTCATTTCAAAATTAGGCCTCTGAGGAGAGCTGGGTCAGCATAACACACTCTGATGATACAAAACCAGCCTCCTGAAGGAGCTTAGCCTTGCCACACACATGACTGCCCGAGAGGGAAAGAGAAAGAAAGAAGGAAGGGCAGGTCTCCTTCAGAGCACTTATCTCAGGGGAACAGAGAGGAGAGAGGGAAAGATCATGGCCCAGAAGTGCACGCAGTGCCAAGAGAGCAGAAGCCCATGCCCAGCGTGAGCGGTGATCTGTGCCCTCACAGTGACCTTGCTCATGAGGAACAGTGTAGCCTTGCCAACGCTGGGCTCTCATTGATCTAAGTTAGCCATTCCCCTCTGTGGGGGAAGCGGGAGTAAGAGTGATGTGACATGTGATGTGACTGACACGTGGTGTGAAGAGTTACAGGATGACGTGCACACTGCCACACACGTGTTTGCGTATTGCTGTAGGGTCCTTTCTTAGAAAGCCTTAGAACCCTTTGTTTTCATCAAGGATGATGACAACTAGGAGGAAAAAGGTGACGGAAGAGAATGAGGTCACTCGGTTCCTGTGACTTTTAACGGTTTGTTCTAGGTGTAGGGTATTGGGACTGGGACAGACAGATGGATAAAATATTCCTCAAGTTTCCATTGGCTAAATGTACCTAAATCCAGGGTTTCACAGGGCTTTATCTTCATGGGTTAGTTCATGCTGCCTTTATCCCCACCTGCTGTTCAGTCTCCCTGGTCCTTCTCTGGCTCTACTTTGGCTCCTGCCGTCTCAAGGCTGCGAAACATAGAAATTGAAATGAAATCGAGGACTCCCTATTGTCAGTGACTGATGAGTTGGGAAGGATTTGGGGAAGGGCAAAGTCCCAAATTCTGCCACAGGGAGAGCCATTCTCTGAGGAGAACTTAATCATTTGCTTATTCAACCAACATTTATCAAGTAGAGTGTAGTGATACTCAGGGGTCTGCAGACGCCAGTTTGTGAAATGCTGCAATAAAAGTTAAGGGCTGTCATTTTAGTTGTTCCCCTGATACCAATGTTGTTGAAAACAGACTCAAATGTGAGTTTTTGAAACATTATACCAGCACCAAGATATAAGGCGATCATCAAGGATATGTTATTTATATTTAATATCATCATTGAAACAAAAAATTTACAGAGATCACGTGGACCTAGAAAAATTTATCTTAAGAATCCCAAAGACTTTATTCTGCACTTTAGAAATGCTAGCATAGAGGGAAAATAAATAGTTTTGAGATTAAAATAGACCAGAATTTTAATCCTGGCTCTGGAATTTATGTTTTATTTTAGTCAGATTAGATGACTTGACATATTTATATATAAAAATGAGAATAATATTGCCTATATAATGGAGTTTTTAGGAGGAAGACAGAGTATGATGTATATATGTCACACAGTATTTTACACATATTAAACTCCTTATCAATATGGATTCTTTTTTCTTCCATAATCCCCCCTTCATTCCCATTGTGTGTAAGGAGGCAGCTGAGGAGATGCAGTGATGAATTAAATATTACATACAAGAAGATCTCAGACTGGTGAGACAATAGACATTTAAGTGTGCTTATAATACATTGTGATATATATCATACTAGAATATATTTCAAAAATAAATGAGATACAGAGGATGATTTTTTTCCTGATGCACCTAAAAGAAACTGAAAGTTGTTTCCCAAGGAGCATATTCCTGGTGAATATTCAGTTAATGATAATAGTGATGATGATGATGATGATAAAAATGAAGTTTATGATTATGCTGACAATAATGATGGAGATAGTTTACATTTATTGCGTATCTGCTGTGTTGTAGGAACTCAATTTGCATATATTACTTGATCCTCACAACACTCTCGTGAGGCAGAAATATAATTTCTGTGTTGTAGAAAATCGCAAGGTGACACAGGTAGCATGGGGAAAAGCTGGGGCTTGACCCAGTTCTGTCTGATTAAAAAACTCAAATCCTTAACCACTATAACGCATGCTCTTTCCATGAATTAATTACTGAATGATAATTAGGTTCTATTTGAACTGTAGTTCATTTGAATTTAAATAGGCTTCTGTGGGTATATTGAGCACCTTTCCCAACTCTATCCCTTTTACCAATTCCTTGGATTTAGCACCCTGAATGGGATTTGGGGAAATAACACTCCAACACTCAGTACATGTCCTTCAGGAGGTGAGTACTTAGCCAGAGATCCTAAATATGGAGCACATGAACACCCAGAGCAAGGGAGAGTATTATCTGCTCTGGGAACAGTGAGTGGTTCATCGATGGACAAGCATATGGCTCAACTCAAGAAGCAAACCCCATCAGAATCAATCCCAGAGGTTTCCTCTGTGAGATAATAAACAGGGGTCATTCCTGTTATCTCAGAATGGAACCTGAGAGATTACAAAATTGGAGATACTGCAGCTGTATTAGTGTCACAAAGAGGCTAAAAATGAAGCCAGTAGATTGGAGGAAGCAAGAACCAGCAAAGAGATCAAATCTCCAGAACATCATTTCCAGCCTGCAATTTCGGTTATCTGAACCAATGTATTTTATGATTATCTCTGTCACAGCTGGAGGACTCCTGAATGGTGAAGTAGGCTTGCCTTGAGGTCTAGTAAAAATATTTTTAATTATTATGTATGTTATATATAAGATATATAAATATATTTTATATTGTATGTGGCTATATATGCATGTATAATATTATGACAACCTTTTAGTAATATAGGCTGAAGAGGTTGCACATTATCAAGACCATTATAACATCATCTACTGCATGGATTTCTTCATCTCCATCTTTACATCCCAGAGATAAACATGTACTTAAATTTTGTTTATCTTAAACTAGATGTTTTTTTAATAATATCAAAATGCTACAATATTTTTAGAAATGTACTTTTTGTTATTTATTATATGAATAGTCTACATAATTTATTTTCACAGTTCTATAGTATTCCATTGTATGAATAGACCACCATTTATTTACCATTCCATTGTTAGTGACCTGGAATGTGTCTAGGTATGGGCTATTAATAATGGGCTTTATCAATGTTCTTGAACATGGTCTCTGGTTTAAATGAGTAAGAATTTTCCCATATATACCTAAAGGAAGCATTTTAGGACTATAAAATACACACATCTTCAACATTACTAAAAATATCAAGTTGTGTTTTTTTTTTTCCAAAAAATACTGGCTGTGGTAGTGTTACTTCCACCAAGAGTATGTGAGATTACCCATTACTTTATATCTTGCATACCTGGTGAATTGTCAAAATTTAAAAATTTTTGTCCAGTCTGTACATTGGAGAAGGAAATGGCAACCCACTCCAATATTCTTGCCTGGAGAATCCCATGGACAGAGGAACCTGGTGGGGCTACAGTAGATAGGGTTGCAAAGAGTCGGACACAGCTGAAGCGACTTAGGATGTTCAGTCTGTAAAATGATACTTATTGAATTTTTTTTATTATTTCTCTAATTATGCATCTTCTAATATATTTATTTACCCTGCATATTTCATTTTTTGTTAAGTCTTTGTTCATACATCTTACCCATTTTTCTATTGGATTGTTTGTGTTTCAATTATGAATTTATAGGATTTTTATTATATTCTAGTCCTTTGTATCTGCATTCATGCATGCTCAGTCACTGTGGTCATGTCCACCTCTTTGAGACCCTATGGACTGTAGCCTGATAGGCTCCTCTATCCATGGGGATTCTCCAGGCAAGAATACTGAAGTGGGTTGCCATGCCCTCCTCCAGGGGATCTTCCCGACTCAGGGATAGAACCAGCTGGCTCATGAATCTTCAGCCAATTTATGATTTATCTTTGACCTGTTAAGGTTGTTGTTGCACAGTCAATAAATTGTGTCTGACTCTCTGTGACCCCATGAACTGCAGCACACCAGGCTCCTCGGTTCTTCACTATCTCAAGGAATTTACTCAAATTCATGTCCGTTGAGTCAGTGATGCTATCTAACCATCTCATCCTCTGCCACTTCCTTCTCCATTGCCTTCAATCTTTCCCATCATTAGAGTCTTTTCCTGTGAGTCAGTTCTTCACATCATATATCAAAACATCAGAGCTTCAGCTTCAGCATCAGTCTTAACAATGAATATTCAGGGTTGATTTCCTTTAGGATCAACTGGTTTGATCTCCTTATAGTCCAAGAGGCTGTCAAGAGTCTGCTCCAGCACCACAATTCAAAAGCATTAATTATTTGGTGCTCAGCCTTCTTTATGGTTCAACTCTCACATCTGCACATGACTACTGGAAAAACCATAGCTTTGACTATATGAACATTTATGGGCAAAGTGATGTCTCTACTTTTTAATACACTGTCTAGGTTTATCGTAGCTTTTCTTCCACAGAACAAACATCTTTTAATTTAATGGCTGCATTCACCATCTGCAGTGATTTTGGAGCCCAAGATAAAATCTGTAACTGCTTCCACTTCTTTTCTTTCTATTTGCCATGAAGTGATGGAACCTAATGCCATGATCTTAGTTTTTTTAACATTGAGTTTCAAGCTAGCTTTTCTACTCTCCTATTTCACCCTCATGAGGAGATTCTTTAGTTTATCTTCACTTCCTGCCATTAGAGTGGTATTAACTGCATATCTGAGGTTGCTCATGTTTCTTTGCTGATATTTCTCCTGGCAATCTTGATTCCAACTTGTGATTCATTCAACCCAGCATTTTGCGAGATGTGAAAGTGAGAGTCGCTCGGTTATGTCCGATCCAGGCCAGAATACTGGAGTGGGTAGCTGTTCTCTTCTCCATGGGATCTTCCCGTATTGAACCCAGGTCCCCCACATTGCTGGCAGATTCTTTACCAGCTGAGTCATCAGGGAAGCCTTTGCATTATGTACTCTGAATATAACTGAAATAAGCAGAGTGACAATATACAGCTTCCTTATGGTACTTTTTGATAACCAGAAGTTTAAAAATTATTAATATTTACCTCATTAATTCTTCACTTTTATGTAATATATTATATATATATTAAAAATCCTGCTCTACACCAAGTCATGAAGATAAATTTTTATATTTTATTCTAAAGGTATAAAAATGTACCTTTAAAATTTTTCTCCTAAACCAAAGAAAGTGTTTGAGGTGGAGATATAATGGCATTTTTTTCCACATAAATGCCAATTGCCTCAGCAGATTTTTTGACAAGTGCACTGTTTTTTCAATGCTCTGAAATGTTCAATTCAGTTCAGTTCAATCGCTCAGTCATGTCTGACTCTTTTTGACCCCATGGACTACAGTAGGCTAGGCCTCCCTGTCCATCACCAACTTCCAGAGTTTGCTCAAACTCATGTCCATTGAGTAGGTGATGCCATCCAACCATCTTAAACTCTGTCTTCCCCTTCTCCTCCTGCCTTCAGTCTTTCCCAGCATCAGGGTCTTTTCCAATGAGTCAGGTCTTCGCATTAGGTGGCCAAAGTATTGGAGCTTCAGCATCAGTCCTTCCAATGAATATTCACGATTCATTTCCTTTAGGATAGACTGGTTGGATCTCCTTACTGTCCAAGGCACTCTCAAGAGTCTTCTCTAACATCACAGTTCAAAAGCATCAATTTTTCAGTGCTCAGCTTTCTTTATAGTCCAACTCTCATATCCATACATGACTACTGGAAAAACCATAGCTTTGACCTAGATGGACCTTTGTTGGCAAAGTAATGTCTCTGCTTTTTAATATGCTGTCTAGGTTGGTCATAACTTTTCTTCCAAGGAGCAATCGTCTTTAAATTTCATGGCTGCAGTCACCATCTGCAGTGATTTTGGAGCCCCCCCCAAAATGAAGTCTGTTACTGTTTCCACTGTTTCCCCACCTATTTGCCATGAAATGATGTGACCAGATGCCATGATCTTAGTTTTCTGAATGCTGAATTTTAAGCCAACTTTTTCACTCTCCTCTTTCACGTTCATCGAGAGACTCTTTAGTTCTTCTTCGCTTTCTGCCATAAGTGTGGTGCATTTGTGTATCTGAGGTTATTGATATTTTCCCCGGCAATCTTGATTCCAGCTTGTGCCTCTTCGAGCCCAGCGTTTCTCATGATGTACTCTGCATATAAGTTAAATAAGCTGGGTGACAATATACAGCCTTGATGTACTCCTTTCCCGATTTGGACCCCGACTGCTATTCCATGTACAGTTCTAACTGTTGCTTCTTGACTTGCATACAGACTTCTCAGGAGGCAGGCCAGGTGGTGTGGTATTCCCATCCTTTTCAGAATTTTCCACTGTTTGTTGTGATCCACAGAGTCAAAGGATTTGGCATATTCAATAAATCAGAAGTAGATATTTTTCTGGAACTCTCTTGCTTTTACGATGATCCAACAAATTTTGGCAATTTAATCTCTGGTCCCTCTGCCCTTTCTAAATCCAGCTTGAACATCTGGAAGTTCATGATTCATGTACTGTTGAAGTCTTGCTTGGAGAATTTTGAGTATTACTTTGCTAGTGTGTGAGATGAGTGCAATTGTGCGGTAGTTTGAACATTCTTTGGCATTACCTTTCTTTGGGATTGGAATGAAAACTGATGTTTCCCAGTCCTGTGGCCACTGCTGATTTTACAGTTACAGATTTTCCTAATTTGCTGTCATATTGAGTGCAGCACTTTCACAGCATCATCTTTTACGATTTGAAATAGATCAACGGAAATTCCATCACACCCACCAACTTTGTCCATAGTGATGCTTCTGAAATGTTACCTCAATCATATATCAAGTTTGCATAAAGTATGGGTCTATTTTTGAACTTTCTATTCTATTCCATTATTTTCTTTGTCTCAATATTGGCCAATAAGTATTATATTTTTATAAAAAGTCTTCATGTATATATATAAGTCCCTTCAATTGATTCTTCTTCAGAAATATCCTCTAATGTTGGACCTTTCTTATCCACAATAATTTTATAATCAGCTTATTTAATTCATGTAAAAAACTCTTGAAAATTTTACTAAAGTTAGATCACATTTATACCTTAATTTGGAAAGAGTTAATATTTTAAAAATGTTGGGATGTCTATTCATGAATATGGTATATCTCTCCATTATTTAAGTCTTTGTATCTAATAGTAAATTCTGAAATTTTCCTACATAAACGTCATTTTATCTTTTACTAATTTTATTCCTTTGTAGCATCTATTTTTATCATGGTAAAATTACATTTTTTATCTTTTGTGTCATAGAAATGAAATGTAGATTTTCATACTTAGTCTTGTATCTAGCAACTACAATAAAATATCTTTAATTTTAATTTAATTAATTAAAATTAATCAATTAATTTAATTAATTTTAATTAATTTAATATCTTAATTTTAAGAAATTTCTAGTGTTTTCACATTTGTTTTCTGTGTAATCTTATTAACTGTGAATTATAACATTATTGTCTATTGTCTTTAAATCCTTAAACTACTTTTTTTTCAATGTCTTATGACTATGAGCTCAGCAAATGGTGAAAAGGGGAGTAAATAATGTAAAGAACAATTACCTCTCATCCTCACCTTGTTTCTGTGTTTGAAGGGAATAAATGTATTCATATTATATATGATTGCACTGTAGTTTTTGGTTAGACAATCATTATCTTTTTAAGACGTGGCTTGTTAAAACTTTTTATCATGAATGTGGATTAAATTCTACCTACTGTAATTTATGCCTCTATTTCCATGTTAATATAGCTTTTTTCATCTTTGATATGCTAATAGGAAGAATTACATTCAGAACTTTCCTAAAATTAAATGATCCTAGCATTCCTGAGATGAATACTGATGGATTATTTTGTCAATGTACATTTTTGAAATTTTTGTAGGTGTAACCATGATTAATATCAGCCTATAATATTCCTCTGCAGTGCTACCTCTTGTCTGTCTTGTTTTAATATAAAGGTAATGCTGGCTTCATAAAATTTAATGAATTATTTCCCTGCCTCTTCTGTTTTTATTAAAAAAGAAAAACTTGAATGATTCTGGAATCAACTATTTCTGGAATGTTTAACTGAACTTGCTTATAAAATTTTGGAGATTTGGTTTATTCTCTAATAGAGGATTTAAACTACTGATGTGTTTTTAAAATATTAGAATAATTATTTCTTCTACCCTCCAGAGAGTTTGGTGAGTTCTACTTTGCTAGGAAATTGCAAATTTAATGTAAAATTTCAAATTTGTTATCCTGACTTTTAATTGTACATTCTTTTTGTCTCTTAAACCTTGAGTGTGTTATTTAAGCTATATTCCCTTTTTACATTCCAGCAATGGTTTATTCAGTTTTTCTCTCTCCTTTTCTGATCAATTGTTAAGCACATTTACCTACTTTATCAGCCTTTTCAAATAATGTAAATTAGCTTTATAAATTCTCATTATTTTATCCCTTATATTTATTAAATTCATTTGTTTTAATATTTGCTGAGTTTATTCTAGTGCTCCTCATCTAATTTATAATAAACATTTAGCTTTTTCCAATATAAACATTTGAGTTAATATCTTTAAATGTAGCCTTCAATTATTGATGTGTAGCATTTTAATTATCAATCAATCCTTAGAATTTATGCATTTTCATTTTTATATTTTTCTCTGACCCATGAGTTATTTGGGAATGTGTAGCTTTCAATTCCCAATTTTATTATCACTTTAAAGTTAAATTTTATTATTAATTTCTCACCTAATTGCACCGTGGTCTTAAAATGTGCTCTGAATGATAATGACTCTGAGGTTTGCTGAGACACACATAATTCATGGCCCAGTAACTAAACAAACACCCTTACTGGGTGTTGGAAGCTGAGTTGTTTATATGTTTAGCTAATCAAATTGTACAAATTCTTTGTAACTTTTCCCCTAGATTTATTGAGGTATATTTATTATAAAAAAATTACACGTATTTAATGTATACATATTGAGTTTGGACATATGCATTCTCTCACAATACAATCACTAAAATCAAGATATTAAGCATATTCATCACTTCAAAAAAATTTCCTGCGTCTCCTTCCATTTTGTTTTAAAACTGTTTTTAATGGCAGTTTTAGGATCACAACAAACTTGAGAGGAAGATATAGAGATATGCTGTATCCCATATGCTCCTTAGCATCACATATCCATAGCCTTTTCCATGATGGACATCCCCAGCAGAGTGATACATTTGTTACAATTGGTAAGCTTATGGTTACATATAATAGTCACTCAAAATTTATGATTTACTTTATGGTTTATTCTATGGTTTTGGAAAAATGTGTAATGAAATACATCCATCATAAGGTGTCATACAGAGTATTTTTGCTGCTCTTAAAATCCTCCCAGAGCTTCCTTGGTGGCTCAGCTGGTAAAGAATCCACCTGCAATGCAGGAGACCTGAGTTTGATCCCTGGGTTAGGAAGATCCCGTGGAGAAGGGAAAGGCTACCCACTCCAGTCTTCTGGCCTGCGGAATTCCATGGACTGTATAGTCCATGTGGTCACAAAGAGTCGGACATGACTGAGTGGCTTTCACTTTCACTTTAAATTCCTCTGTGCTCCGCCTATTTATCCCTCAACTTTAACTCCTGGAAACCACTGATATTTTTACTTTCCCATATTTTTGCCTGTTTTAGAAAGTCAAATATTTGGAATTACAAAGTATACAGGCTTTTCAAATTAGCTTTCCTCATCTAGTAATATGTATTTATGGTTCCATTTAAGCATATCTTTTCATGGCTTGATAGTTCATATCTTTTTAGCACTGAATAATATTCCATTGTCCAGATATACTACAGATTATTTATTCATTTTCCTACTGAAAGATGGGCTTCCCCTGTGGCTCAGCAGTAAAGAACACACCTGCAATGCAGGAGACACAGGAGATGCAAGTTCATCCCTGGGTCAGGAAGATCCCCTGGAGGAGGGCAGAGCAACCCACTGCAGTATTCTTGCCTGAAGAATACCATGGACAGAGGAACCTGGTGGGCTACAGTCCATGGAGTTGCAAAGAGCTGGACTCAGCTGAAGTGATTTGGTTATTTTCAAAATTCTGGCAGTTTTGAATAAAGCTGTTATAAAATGGGCTTGCCTGGTGGCTCAGACAGTAAAGAATCTGACTGCAGTCTTGGTTGCTTTCAAAATTTTGATAGTTTTGAATAAAGCTGCCATAAACTTCCATGCACAAGTTTTTGTGTGTATGCAAGTTTTTTTTTTCATTTATTTTTATTAGTTGGAGGCTAATTACTTTACAATATTGTAGTGGTTTTTGTCATACATTGACATGAATCAGCCATGGATTTACATGTATTCCCCATCCCGATCCCCGCTCCCACCTCCCTCTCCACCCGATTCCTCTGGGTCTTCCCAGTGCACCAGCCCCGAGCACTTGTCTCATGCATCCAGCCTGGGCTGGTGATCTGTTTCACCCTAGATAATATACGTGTTTCGATGCTGTTCTCTCAAAACATCCCACCCTCGCCTTCTCCCACAGAGTCCAAAATTCTGTTCTGTACATCTGTCTCTTTTTCTGTTTTGCATATAGGGTTATCGTTACCATCTTTCTAAATTCCATATATATGCGTTAGTATACTGTATTGGTCTTTATCTTTCTGGCTTACTTCACTCTGTATAATGGGCTCCAGTTTCATCCATCTCGTTAGAACTGATTCAAACGAATTCTTTTTAATGGCTGAGTAATATTCCATGGTGTATATGTACCACAGCTTCCTTATCCATTCGTCTGCTGATGGGCATCTACAGCCGCTATGGAGAACAGTGTGGAGATTTCTTAAAAAACTGGAAATAGAACTGCCATATGACCCAGCAATCCCACTCCTGGGCATACACACTGAGGAAACCATATCTGAAAGAGACACGTGCACCCCAATGTTCATCACAGCACTGTTTATAATAGCCAGGACATGGAAGCAACCTAGACGTATGCAAGTTTTTAACTCCTTTAGGTAAATATCAAAAAGTTAATTGCTGAATTTTATGGTCTTGCTAAGGGGCTGTACCAGTTTGCATTATCACCAGTGACAAATGAGAGTTCCTGCCGCACATCTTCACCAGCCTTTAGTATTGCCAGTGTTCTGGATTTTGGCCCTTCTAATACTTGTGTAGTAATATCTCATTGTGGTTTTAATTTGCATTTTCCTGATGGCATAAGACATAGAGCATCTTTTCATAGGCTTATTTGCCATCTATATATCTTTTTTGGTGAAGTGTTTGTAAAGGGGTTTGACACATTTTAAAAAAATGTTATTTGTTCTCTTATTGTTGTATAATATTTCCTTTGTGTGTGTGTATGTGAATGTTAAGAATTGGTAACATGAGATTGAGGGAGTCAATTTCTAGGTAGGTTGATAAAAAGTCCAGGGTCCCTGAGGAGGAGAGAGGGGTCTGGAATTCTCAAGGAGGGTTTATCAAAAAAGGATAAATGCTTTTTTCCTACATTCCTTAGTCTTAGTCATATAAAAAGTTGTTTTGTTTTTTTCTTTTTCTTTAATCCCAGAGTTGTTGATTACACAACAAAACAACTCCATTTAAACTCTGTACTAAGGATTATATAGCAACAATGTATCCTTCTTGAAGGCATGTTCCCCCTTCTTGAGAACCTTCAGACTAATTCTGTTATCTTAAAATGTATATTATGGGAGTGGGTCTGGCAAGATCTTTACAACCTTGAGACATTCTTTTGATTTATTGTAATAACCAATTTTAAAAGTATATAGCTCCCTTGCTAAGACTAGTGAAGGGGCACTCTCCCTCCCCTTTGTGATGTCTGTGTCAAAAGATTTCTCGGGCCCATTTTCACTGTAAATAAAACTCTGCTACACAAAAGCTCTTGAGTGATCAATCCTGGCCCCAGGTCCCGAAACTAAATCTTCTTCGGAGATCACGAATCTGACACTGTTCACCCTAAGCTATCAAGATCTAGCCTCTTAAAATTTTTAAGTGCACAATACCATATTGTTAAATATAGGTGCTGTGTGGCACAGCAGATCTCTAGAACATATTCACTTTGCATAACCTTAACTTTATAGCCACTGAACTTCACTGATTTGTCCACTTGGTTTAACAATGGCTGAATAAATGAATATTAAACTCTCTTGCTACAATGATATTTTCCTAATTTGCCCTTTCCTTTTTAAAACTGGAAGTATTTATTTGTGTATTATGAAACTATAGCATAAGGTTTATAGCATAAGGTTTTTATGTCTTGAGTTGTCATATAGTTCTTTAAATTAAAACAATTTATTCTTATGGAGAGATCCTCTCAGTTCGGTCCAGTTCAGTCGCTCAGTCGTGTGTGACTCTTTGCGACCCCATGAACTGCAGCACGCCTCCCTGTCCATCACCAACTCCCAGAGTTTACTCAACCTCAAGTCCACTGAGTCGGTGATGTCATCCAACCATCCCACCCTCTGTCGTCCGCTTCTTCTCCCGCCTTCAATCTTTTCCAGCATCAGGGTCTTTTCAAATGAGCATAAGGTTTTTATGTCTTGAATTGTCATATAGGTTTTTTTTTTTTTTTTTGTCTATCATATAGTTTTTTAAGCTAAAACGATTTATTCTTATGGAGAGATACTCTATTTCTGCCAAAACTTTCTGGCTCAATGTCTACTTTTCTCTATATCAATATATCAATATAGCTACACTTTCTATATTTTGGTTAGTAAATGCCTGGAAACTTTTAGATAATGTTTCACTTAACATTTCTGTTTTATTTTGATTTGAGTGTATCTTCTATAAGCAGTGTATAACTGAATACTTTTTTATTTATATTTCTGTTGTTCAGTCGCTCGGTCGTGTCTGGCTCTCTGTGATCCCATGGACTGAAGCATCTAAGACTTCCCTGTCTTTTACCATTTCTCTGAATTTGCTCAGACTCATGTCCACTGAGTCAGTGATGCCATCCAATCATCTCATCTCTGTCAGCTTCTTCTCCTCCTTCCCTCAGTCTTTAGTGATTATTTTAGTGATGATCTAGTGGTAGTTCATGGGGTCACAAGGAGTCAGACACGATTTAGCGAATGAATAACAACAAGTGGTAGTAAACTCTTTTTTTTAATGCTGGTATTTTGCTTGTAATGAAGTTGGGTTTAAGTTGGCAATTATTTTCTCTCAGCATCTTAAAGTTATTATTGTAAATTTATTGTACTATACCCTAGATGCTATTTCTATTCTGAGAAAATATAATTTTCATGTCTTTGAGGCAGTTGTTTTTCTGTATATGTTTAATATTTTAACCTACATTCCAAATAAAGGACAGAAATGGTAGCGACCTAACAGAAGCAGAAGATATTAAGAAGAGGTGGCAAGAATACAAAGAAGAACTGTACACAAAAAGATATTCATGACCCAGATAATCACGATGGTGTGATCACTCACCTAGAGCCAGACATCCTAGAATGTGAAGTCAAGTGGGCCTTAGGAAGCATCACTATGAACAAAGCCAGTGGAGGTGATGGAATTCCAGTTGACCTATTTCAAATCCTAAAAGATGATGCTGCACTCAGTATGCCAGCAAATTTGGAAAACTGAGCAGTGGCCACAGGAGTGGAAAAGGTCAGTTTTCATTCCAATCCCAAAGAAAGGCAATGCCAAAGAATTCTCAAACTACTGCACAATTGCACTCATCTCACATGCTAGTAAGGTAATGCTTAAAATTCTCCAAGTCAGGCTTCAGCAATACATGAACCGTGAACTTCCAGATGTTCAAGCTGGTTTTAGAAAAGGCAGAGGGACCAGAGATCAAATTGCCAACATCCACTGGATCATCATAAAAGCAAGAGAGTTCCAGAAAAACATCTATTTCTGCTTTATTGACTATGCCAAAGCCTTTGACTGTGTGGATCACAATAAACTGTGGAAAATTCTGAAAGAGATGGGAATACCAGACCACCTGACCTGCCTCTTGAGAAACCTATATGCAAGTCAGGAAGCAACAGTTAGAACTGGACATGGAACAACAGACTGGTTCCAAATAGGAAAAGGAGTACGTCAAGGCTGTATATTGTCACCTTGCTTATTTAACTTATATGCAGAGTACATCATGAGAGATGCTGGGCTGGAAGAATCACAAGCTGGAATCAAGATTGCCAGGAGAAATATCAATAACCTCAGATATGCAGATGACACCACCCTTATGGCAGAAAGTGAAGAGGAACTAAAGAGCCTCTTGATGAAAGTGAAAGAGGAGAGTGAAAAAGTTGGCTTAAAGCTCAACATTCAGAAAACTAAGATCATGGCATCCAATCCCATCACTTTATGGCAAATAGGTGGGGAAAGAGTGGAAACAGTGTCAGACTTTATTTTTCTGGGCTCCAAAATCACTGTAGATGGTGATTGCAGCCATAAAATTAAAAGACGCTTACTCCTTGGAAGGAAAGTTATGACCAAACTAGACAGCATATTAAAAAGCAGAGACATTACTTTGCCAACAAAGGTCTGTCTAGGTCAAAGCTATGATTTTTCCAGTAGTCATGTATGGATGTGAGAGTTGGACTATAAAGAAAGCTGAGCACCGAAGAATTGATGCTTTTGAACTGTGGTGTTGGAGAAGACTCTTGAGAACCCCTTGGACTGCAAGGAGATCTAACCAGTCCATCCTAAAGGAGATCAGTCTTGGGTGTTCATTGGAAGGACTGATGTTGAAGCTGAAACTCCAATCCTTTGGCCACCTGATGTGAAGAGCTGACTCATTTAAAGACCCTGATGCTGGGAAAGATTGAGGGCAGGAGGAGAAAGGGACGACAGAGGATGACATGGTTGGATGGCGTCACCAATTCAATGGACATGGGTTTGGGTGGACTCTGGGAGTTGGTGATGGACAGGGAGGCCTGGCGTGCTGTGGTTCATGGGGTCACAAAGAGTCAGACACGACTGAGCAACTGAGCTGAACTGAATAGAACATTCCAAAAATTCATGGAGAGTGATTGAGGGTGAAATTTTAAAAATTCATCCTGATTTGACTTCACTATATTTCCTAATATCTTGTTTGATGTCATCATTTCAGGGAAGTTTGAAGGTATTATGACTTTAACTACTGCAACTTTATCACCTGTATTATGTCCATCTGGAAATTTGTTTAGATTTATGATAGACACTATCATTCTGGTCTCTGTATCACTTAATCTCCCTTGTGACGTTAGCTTGTACTGAGAAGGAGTTTTAAAGCAGAATTTTATGAGCATATTTAGGTTTTAGTAGCTGTAGAATTTGAGGATACCTGGAATTTCTTAATGCTGATCAAGGAAGCTGACACCAGGTTTCAACTCTTTTTTTGACTGTGACATTTTAGCATTAAGTATAAACAATTAAGGGGCTTCCCTGGTGTCTTAGCAGTAAAGAATCTGCCTGCAAAGCAAGAGTTGTTGTTCAGTTGCCAAGTCATGCCCAACTCTTTGCGACACCATGAACTACAGCATGCCAGGCTTCCTTGTCCTTCACTACCTCCCTGAATTTGCTCAAACTCATGTCCCTTGAGTCAGTGATACCATCCAGCCATCTCATCTTCTGTTGCCCCCTTCCCTTCTTGCCCTCAACCTTTCCCAGGAGGGCATGGCCACCTACACCAGTATCCTTATCTGCAGAACTGAGCCTGGCGGGCATCAGTCCATAGAGTGACAAGAGTCAGATATGACTGAAGTGACTGGGCATGCATGCATACATGCATAAAAGATTAAAGAATATAAAATATATTCTAGTTATTATGAAATTAAGAATTCTGTCTCCACTTGCTCACCACTGCCATCTCACATATAGTTGGAGGAAGTTAACAGAGATTGCTAAAGTAGAACAATAGTTCTATGAGCGAGTAATGTTCCCAAGTTATTAAAATTTATATCACAAAGGCACATCTGAAAAATACCTCATTTTTATATGTTGGACTACCCATCTTGATTTGTGAATATCATGGACATGGACCTCCGGTGTATCTTATTGTTGACTTGAATATCTCAATAGTGTTAGCCTCATGGATGTTAGCAAATGTAGTCTGCAAGTTTAAAGTGGGAAACCAATTCCATTTTGAGAAGAGATACTTTACAGACTATCTGGAAACCGAAACAGAATAAGTGTTTTTCAGAGCATTGAGCTACTTTAAAAAGCATATGGATATCCGCTTCCTGCAACGTCAATAGCTTTCCATCTCAATGAAACAACAACATGGATATCAAGATTTACCTGCATTTTATACCCATCAAATCAATATAAAAAGATGAGGGTAGAATTTCTGCTGCTTCTGTGGAATGAGAATGAACCATGTTTTACAGTAATGCCGATAAGATGAGCAAAAGAGCAAATGCTGAGAGTTTTTATTGAGGAGCTCTATCCTAAATGGGGTATGCACAAGATATCAAGTATTGAGACATGCTGCAGCTGTAGGAAAATCTTGTTGATATAAAACATAAAAAGAGTCTTTTACTCCCAAGGAGACTGGCTATTCCATACATCCCACACAGTCAAGAGTAGTCCAAACTGATTAGCATAGATTTTAAGCAGCAAAAATAAAGGCAATAGCATTTAGGAAACTACTTAAACATCTGAATGTATTTTAAAACTGACTTAGTGAGCATCAAGATATAAGAGATGAATGACCAAAATGTAAGAAATATGGTGGCCTTCTTCAAGATAAGATTGGCTTTATAACCCCAGGGAAAATGTTCAAGAGAGTACTTGGTCTTTACTACCTCTCATCTTTTAGAGCCCTCATCTTCCATTTTTTGGATTCTTGGATTTTAACACTGCCTAATGTTGCTCGTTGATTGCTGAAATTAATTCTGCACCCCAGCATGGCTCACATTCCCTCATCTCACTTGTTTTTTTGTAATGTATGTTTCTCAATTTGAGAAATAACTTAGTGATTTGGCTAAAGCAATAGGTCATTCAGAAACTTGCAATCAAGATGAATTCTCTCAAGAGAAATTAAATAATATAGGAAATGTATTATGAGAATTTTAGAAATCATATCATTTTTTTCTGATAAACCACAATAATAGGAAGCATAAGAAAACAAGTTATAGAAAAATTAAATATAATATATATCATATGTATTTGTATAAAATATGCATGCACCCATACATCATGCTAAGTGGGATCAGTCATGTCTGATTCTGTGTGATCCTATAGACTATAACTCACCAGGGTTCTCTCTCCATGGGTTTCTCCACAAGAATACTAGAGTGGATTGCCATACCCTTCTCCAAGGGATCTTCTCGACCCAGGGAGTGAATCCACATCTCCTCTGTCTCATGCATTGGCAGGCAGGTTCTTTACCACTAGCGCCACCTGGGAAGCCCTGTATAAAACATATAAATCAATAAATCAGCATAAATATATATATGTGTGTGTGTGTGTGTATCTGCTGATTAAATGGTCTTAGATGATTGAGCTATGAATGGCCTTAACTAACACGTGCTAGGTCTGTTTCTCTTCATCTTTACTGTTTCTGGAATTCAAGTCTAAAAGTTTTTTGTCATGCATTGCATTCATTCTTTCTTTTTTTCAAGTTGAAGTATAGTTGATTTACAATGTTATGTTAGTGTCAGGTATACAACAAAGTGGCCCAGCTTTATATATATATATATATATATATATACTTTTTAGATTCTTTTCTATTGTAGGTTGTTACAAGATACTGAATATAATCCCCTGTGTTACAGAGTAGGTCCCTGTTGTTTATATATTTTATATATGGTAGTGTGTACCTGTTCATGAAAAACTCCTAAAATAACCTTTCTCTTAATTTTTATGTAATTTTCACCTAACTATTCCTCCTCCTCCTGAGAATTTTGAGTCACTGGCCATATACACTGCTGTGAGCATCTCTATTTTGAGTCCGTGAGGCCCCTCCTTTTCTCTTCTTTAAGACCTCTTCCTTGATATTTCATGGCAAGTGTCTATCCTGGATTGACTTGAAGTAAAATAGAAAACCAAACTGACAAATGAAACATCAACTGGAAAACACAGACATTCACAAAGTATCATCAAATCCTATCAGAAAAGCATAGCTTCACACTGTCCCTCTCACAGTGTTAGTTTGGATGTTTAGCATTATCTCAACCATCATCTTTCATTTGCTTGCTTGTTTACATCTGTGAAATCCTGCTAGACTGGAAGCTCCATGAGAGCTGGACCTTTTCTATTTTTCTCCTTCTGAAATACACATGTCAATTATAGGGTCCATCAGAGGCCACATGACCAAAGATCTATGTTGAATGCATCAATGTCTGGGGGAAGATGGATATGGGCCAGGAATGCATTTTCAACAATTCCATGAAATATGGAAGACTTGGCAGTAGTACTGAATTGTGCTGCCAACAGAAGATCCTAAAGGCTCTTCTGAGCAGTTTAAGCAATTTTATTTTGAAATTAGTGAATGTACATTTTATAAGGTGCTGATATTTCTGTCACCTTTCTCCAAAAATGTGTATATAATTGAGCAGCAAAGGAAAAGTAGCTAGCTACATTTCTTCTAATGATTTCAAGTTCTGTATGCTTTAAGGAAATCATAAACATAATAGAATAATTTCTCTGCTCTTTTAAATCATGTTTGAACAATTGGCACTCAGGTTGAGTTTTTAAGTAAAGAGAGTAAAGTAGGAAAAAAATAAGTAAAAAGCAGAAAGTAGGTACATGACCATAGACACATACGTGATCTTCCCATAATTTGCATTTTCCACCAGGTTTTCTTGCAATATATGTTTGGAACTGTACATGCCATGCTGCTTTAAATATGATGATGATAACACTAGTAATGATCATAATAGCATCAGAGTATAAACATTACATTTTACACATATAAATTTATACTAGGCATTGCACAGCCATTTTATAGGAAAAGTAATAGATTTGTGGAAGTTTACCACCACCATTACATCTTATAAACTCAACTCTAGGGCTCCACCTACCATAGGATTTCTATTTTCAAACCTTCTTTTTTTTTTTTTTTCCTGTGCAACACAGCTTGCAGGATCTTAGTCCCCCAACCAGGGATCAAACCTGGTCTTCTCACAATGAAAGAGAGGAATCCAAACCACTGGACCACCAGAAAATTCTCTATTTTAAAACATTCTAACAGAAAAAAATACCCAACACATTATCTTTTTTTATATCACCTATTTGTTACATGTTATCTTACATAATGGGAATTTCCAATATGTATTAAAACAGTAAAAACATCTTTGTTTTGAAATTATGGGGGGGGGGTGCTATGTATCTTTGGAGTGTACCTTTGGCTACCCCCTCTCTGCTCTCTTTAAATAATCTCATTTGCTTTCATTATCCCACTATGCTTTATTGGTTGATGACTTCCCAATCTTTATCTTCAATTTAGACCTCCCTCTCAATCTCAGGTCAATACAGCCAATCCAGTTAAACTACTGCAGATGTCTTAAACTGAAGTCATTAACCTCTCCCAGAAATTCACCTCTATTCTGATTCTAGATGTTCAATCAAAAATTTTTAACTCTCTTTTAATGCAAATCTCATCAGTTTCATTGGCAAACTATAAAGATAAATTCATAGTTAACCTCGGAAAGTTAAGAGAGGTGTCACTAGCACAACAGAATGGTAAGCGTTTCTGGAGCTTGACACTGAAACTGAAGCAGATATGAAGCCTCTGTAACTTCATCAGGTGTCAGGGAGTATTTATAAAACAAAGGATTTATCTGGAAGGATGCAAGGATAATGAGAAGAGATCTAAAAGGGACAGAATTTGAAAGAAGGATCTGGATATTTCACCTGGGAATTATTTCAAAGACAAATTTTGCATCAGTTCCCCAATCATACAGCATCTGACTCCAAAAATTACTCAGAAAAAGAAATCCCAAAGTAATTGTACAGGCCTAAAAAGTAAGCAAGTGATAAAGGCAGACAGAAATGATAAGGAACTTCCCTACTAAGAGAAGGAATCACTCACCTGCCAGGAGATTCAACCTATCTTATTTGAGAAAATGAAAATTTTGTTTGCAGAACTAATAATATCTCTGGCTGAATAAACTCACCAAGTGCTAGGAGAAAAAAAGAAGAAATTCTAAAACTAACTAACTAAATAAAGATGAACACAGATTATCTAAATGGGCAATGAGAATCCAATGGCAACAGCAACAAAGAGAGCTTGAAGCAAGAAGCATCGTCCCAGCATTCTAGGGAAAGAGTGCTTGGAATCTTGTTTCCTGTCCTCAGCCAGAACAGCAGTTAAGTGTGAGGACCAAATAAAGACATTATCATTATGTAAGAAAGGAACATTTTCCACTCACAAAGTTTTTCTTAATGAATTATTTGAGTATGTATTCTTACAAAACCAAAAATAAATCCAAGAGAAAAGATGTGGACTTTATAAATATTATGGAATGAAATTAAATATAAATTATATGACTAAGTAATTATTAATACACTAATTGTGAATTGTTATATAACAATTAAGGGATGGTTTGTAAAAATATGGAGACAGCACAAAATTATATCAAAATGAAAATAAAAACCTAGATGACTTCAACAACATGAAATGGCCTTGGACACAGGAAAGAGATATAAGAATTTTGTCTTGGTTTGTGGGAGAAATTGAGATATTTTAAGCACCATGAGTGTGTTTATTAGTTTCCTAGTGCTGCTATAATAAGTGAAGTGAAAGTCGCTCATTTGTGTCTGACTCTTTGCAATCCTTTGTACTATACAGTCCATGGAATTCTCCAGGCCAGAGTACTGGAGTGGGTAGCCTTTCCCTTCTCCAGGGGATCTTCCCAACTCAGGGATCGAACCCAGGTCTCCCACATTGCAGACAGTTTCTTTACCAGATGAGCCACAAGGGAAGCCCAAGAATACTGGAGTGGGTAGACTATCGCTTCTCCAAAGGGTCTTCCTGACCCAGGAATTGAATCGCTGCTATAATAATTTATCTCAAATGGGATGACATAAAACAACAGGCATTCATTCTCTCACAGTTCTCCAAAACCAAGGTGTTGGAAGTGTTGGTTCCTTTTGGAGGCTCTGAGGGGGAAATACAGTCCATGCCTCTCTACTAGCTTTTTTTGTGGAAGCCAGCAGTTCTAGGTGTTCCTTGGCTTGTAGATGTGCCATTTCCATCTCTACCTTCATTCTTCCTCTCTGTGTGTCTTTCATGGTCTCTTATAAAAACACCCATAACTGGCTTTAGAGCCTGTCCTAACCCAGAATGATATCATCTTTAGATTATTGTGCAAATTATATATACAAAGGCCCCTTTTCCAAATAAAGTTATATTCACATGTAGACACGTCTTTTGGGAGGTCACATTTCAATTTCTACAATGTGTTAACATTTACTGAAAAAAAATTTTTACAGTACTTAAAATATATCACGCACTATGAGTTTTATTTGTATAAACTGATGTAACCTTTCCAATAAACCTATGAATAATGTGCTGTTAGATCAACTGATAAGGGAACTAAGGCACAGAGAGTTAATTTGCCACAAATCACAGAGGTAGTTAAGTGCTAGAGCAAGGATTCGAATCTTTGAATTTGACTCTAGAATTTATGCTCCTAATCACTGTTTTTGTTAAATTTAAATCCCACAAATTGCATATAGTAGGAGGAGTGGAATGTATAATATACAAGCAACTAGAAGAAATTAAACTTCAACTAATAGAACTTCATTGATTATATAAAAGGTGGGAATATTCAGAAGGAGATCTCTTAAAAAAAGAGATAGCATGAAGAAATCAAAATAAGCTTGGTGATATCGATTCAAGTAAAATAGAGAAATGTTAAGAAGAAAAGAAAAAAAAATTAAATTCCTACAACATGCTGTTCAAGAGATTGCTAAGTCAAATGATATAAGTGTGGGACATAAAGCAATGCAAAGGTCCATATAGTCAAAACTATGGTTTTTCCAGTAGTCATGTAGTCATGTATGGATGTGAGAGTTTAACCATAAAGAAGGCTCAGTGTCAAAGAGTTGCTGCCTTCAAACTGTGATGCTGGAGAAGACTCTTGAGAGTCCCTTGGACAGCAAGGAGATCAACTAGTCAATCCTATTGGAAATCAACCCTGAATATTCATTGGAAGGACTGATGCTGAAGCTGAAGCTCCAATACTTTGGCCACAAGATGCAAAGAGCTGAACATTGGAAAAGACCCTGATGCTAGAAAAGACTGAGGGAAGGAGAAGGGGGTGACAGAGAATGAGATGGTTGGCTGACATCATTGACTTAATGGACATGAGTCTGAGCATGACATCATTGACTTAATGGACATGAGTCGAACAAACTCAGGGAGATAGTGAAGGACAGGGAAGCCTGGCATGCTGCAGTCCATGGGGTCACTAACAGTCAGACACAATGGAGCAACTGAACAATAGCAACAAACAGTTGCAATATTCTTTAAAGATTGGCCAGAGAATATTTTTGAAATATACATCAGAGTGTGTCATGCCCACGTTCAGAGCTCTACAATGACTTCTTGCTATCTTTTGAATAAAATATTAACTCCTTCAATGGCATAAAATGTCACAAATGGTCTGGTTGGTCCCTGCCTAACTTTACATCTCATATCCTCCTCTCTTAATTCTACTCACACTCTGTATTCTGAGTCCACTGAGGTTTTTTTGTTTTGTTTTGTTTTTTTAACCCAAACTTATCTGTAGACTCTCTCTTCTCTCTGCCTAAGATACTCTTCCTATGTTACTACCTTGAAGTGATCTCTTTTCATCACTCAAATATGAGGTCACGGCATTTTTTCAGAGATATCTTCCCTATAGAACCTAAAGTAAACCATCATTACGCTCTAGCACTTTGCCTTAACTATTTCTACCCCAATTATTTCAACTACTTGATCTTACTTGTTTGTTAAAGTCATTTAAAATCACAAATTCATCCACTTTGCAGCATGATTACCTATTAAATGAATCCTCCTTTAGTGACACTGTAATAATATGTGCTTTCAAGGATCCAAGAAGTCTTATACACTGTGAAACCTAAGGCCAGTCTTAGAAGGTGAATGAGCATTAGCGTCAAGTTAAGTGAATAGCGGTAATTTGTGGTTATGTGTGTATTTGCTCAGTCATGTCTGACTCTTTGTGACCCCATGGACTGTAGCCTGCAGGGCTCCTCTCTCCATGGAATTTTCCAGGCAAGAATACTATAGCAGGTTGCCATTTCCTACTCCAGGCGATCTTCCAGACCCAGGGATTGAAGCCACATTTTTGTGTGTCTTGCCTTGGCAGGCAGATTCTTTATCACTCTGCCACCTGGGAAGCCCAATTTGTGGTTTTATATTTAAGCAATTTAAATATACATATTATGACTATGAAGAGCAGTGGTTGAGATGTTCAGTTGCTTTCAGTTATATCATTAAAAAAAAACACCAATGCTATTATTCTGTATGTCATCTATTGACTCATTAGGTCTATGCTATATCTTTCTCCCTTTTGCTTGATGCCTGGGGACAAACCAAATCTTATTCTCCGGTTTCCATTTGGAAGGCTGAGAAATGTCAAAAGTATGTATTTTATTTTTCGCCTGCAATTATTGTGTGCCTGCCATGTGTTAAGACTTATAAGCCACAAGAACACTGCAGTGAACAAGTAGATAAAAACCATTGGCCTTGTAAAGCTTACAGTTGGGAATGACAGTGAATAAAATAAATCCACAAAATCAATGAAACATAGCAATAATAATTATAAATAGTAAAGCAGGAAGGATAGCAATGTTGGAGAACTTTGAAATTTAAAGTGGGGTGGTCATAGGTTCTGTAAGACCTGAAGGACCACTGTAAAGACTGCGGCTTTTACTCAGTGTGAATAAAAGAAAACCATTGACAAGGTAGGGGATGAAACTGTGACACAATCTGATTTAACTTTAATTTATTATTATATTTGGTTGTTTTATAGTGTGTGTATGTATTTTAGAATATATTAAAGGAGAGCAAGTAAAGGTGTAAATAAAATCTATTCAAGAAGTTAATAGCAATCATCCAGGCAAATGATAATGGTGGCTAAAACTAACTTAGTTGCAACAGAATTGTTGACAGTATAGTGTGAAATAGTCAGATTCAAGACATAGTTTGAAGGTAAAGTCAATGTGATTTTCTGGTAGATTAATTCAATCAACACATTTATTTAACAGATTATTCATAGCAATAGACATATTAGGATAGGATATCAGATAAGACTTTGTAAGAACTTGGGTTTATACTCATTGCAGTGAGAGCCACTGTAGGTATTGTGTGGAGGTGCAGCAAGATCTAACCTTTGTTTTTAAAGGAGAACTCAAATTGTGGACTTTCCCAGTGGCTCAGCAGTGAAGAATCTATCTGCAATGCAGGAGACCCAGGTTCAGTCCCTGGGTCAGGAAGATCCCCTGGAGGAGGGCATGGCAACCCACTCTAGTATTTTTGCCTGAAGAATCCCATGCACATAGGAGCCTGGCAGGCTACAGTCCACAGGGTTGCAAAGAGTTGGACACAACTGAAATGACTGAGCGTGCACACATTCAAACTGCAAAACTGATAATAGGCCCTGAAGTCAAGGTTTGAAACAGGTAGAGCTGCTGTGAAGATGAGTGTGTGAGAAAGAGAACAAGGTATGAAAAAACTGGGAGGAAAGTCAGTTATAGGTAGGATGGTAGGAAGATTGGGGTTTATCATAGGCTTTATTAAAATTGAAATGATTCATAGAGATTCACTCTTCACTTTTTTTCCATGTGAAGGTATTTCTCTATCAACACACAGCAGTAAGTTATTTAACAGATGACTTTGGAAAAAGCAAGTGGACATGCTCGACTTAGTCATCACTTTCATTCTCCTATTTTGGGAACCACTTTACTTGCAGGAAAAAAGATGCATTCTCTAATTCTCTGTAATCTGAGTTCAAAAAAGTCAAGCCCCCAATGAAAGTGTCTATGTCTGTTCAACAATTGCATTTGACTAAATGAGCAAACTTAAATCTTTGGTGAAGCATTAGTAAGTCTTATTTGCTGCAGTTTGATAGGTACTTTCTCTAAAGCCCTTTATATAGAATGAAATTAATGTTTTGAATCACCATAGATTGTCCCCATGGCAATCTGTCAACCCTTTTGAAACTTGGGGGTGGGAGAAAAATGGCATTATTCCTTTTCTCCAACCTAAAGATTTTAAAAAATGAATATGGAGTGAATTTTACACTAAAGGTTATTATTAAGAGGCAACCTTCACATCCAAGTCTTCTCAATTTTGAAGATAAAATTGAATTTGACCTTTAACTAAAGATCAATTCCACTGGGTAACCAATTTGGACTGATTCCACTGGAGATCACCTAAGAGTATTCTGGCATTGCAAATGGCCATTAAAAGCCATCAGTGCTATAATTCTTTTGGAAACAGATAGTTATGTGAGAGTCATATGATAGTTATTGCTTTATGATTTAGATATTATTTAATGAATAGTTGGAAATATCTATCAAATCTAACTTGACAAAAGAGGACAGAGAGGACCTCCATCTTAGCCAAGACTGCTTGGTAAAAATGCTGTAATTTCCAAAATCATACCCTTCATACTGACAATAGTGGCATATTATACACTTTTTTTTACATCTTTCACTTAAAATTATCAAAACACTGCAGTACCTGACTTCAGTCTTATGTGTTAACTAGAGTCACAGCTATAAATCATTAAGACTACTCAATACCATCATCAGAGGTCATTCTAGGTGAGGGGTTTTACCCTGTTTGTGGCATGGACATTTTAGCAGTCTTTTAAAACTGTCTAAGAATTATAGTTTTAGATGTATAGGAGCCCAAGATAAGAACCTTAATATATATGGCACTTTTTCAAGTGCACCTAATTTCTCATGCTTAAATGTTATACCTATTTGCAGGTTTGTAAACATTTTTGAACAAGAATAGCATTATTTTATTAGTTACTAACCATTGTCTTACCATATTTTTACTTTATCTATGTTGCTCACAAAACAGTACAAAAATTACATTGGTTGAAAATATCTCATGGCTGATGTAAACAAGCAACTTGTTGATTAATTGGATTATTTTTTGTTTTAGTGATCCAAGTCCCTATAAAGTAATATTACTGGTAATTTACAATTTACATAAAGCATGATTGTTTTTACATCTTTTATTAAATATGTGCACATTTACATTTCTTATTTGTTTAATTTGTGCTTCTTGAGTACATGATCATACTCATGAGCACAGATACTCTTCCAGATGCTAGGGATTCAGCTCTGAATAAGACAAAGTTAACGTACAGGGAAGAAAGCAAAACAATGGAAGAAGCATCAAAGCAAAGAAGCAAAGAGGAAGGGAAGAGAAACACATAAAATGTAAGGCATAATGAGAAAATAGAACGTAATAGGAGCTGAAAGTGAAATAGGTGGTAAGGAAAGGACCCTGAGGAAATGACATATGAAAAAAGAAGTTAATACAGCAAACTCATATATGGATTAATGATTAAAAAAATTTTTGTTTGAGCAAAGCATGATCATGTTTATAGGCAAGATCAAGCATTCTTCTTTAGACCAAAAAAAAAAAAAGAAGCTGACTATGTGAAGCAACATTGAAGACACTTAACTGCTGAGTCAGTCTGGCAAATTGAGCCAGTGACTGCCCCACTTTCAGTCTACATTTAAAGAGGCAGTGGGGGGAAAATAGGCAGACTCCCCAGAAGCATTTGACTTGAATGTCTGTCCATGGTTTCAGTTATGATCAAAGGACCTGTTGTGCCTTTATTTTGTTTTCCATTCTTCCTAGCTACATTTGCTCCAAAAAGTCAGCTTCTGCATCTGCTGGTAAGGACCATACTCCTTCTGGGATCCATAGAGAAGAACCCTTCCTGGTCTATTCTAACATCCAGTGACTTGTACGCAGTCCTTGGCATTCCTTGGCATGCAGCTAACAGCACTTCTACTTTTGCTCAGTTACCACATAGCATTCTGCCTTCATGCGTCTGTGCCTTCACATTTTGTTTTTTACAAGGACAAGAGCCATGTTGAATTAAGGGTCCATTCTATAACTATATGACCCTATCTTAACTAATAACATCTATAATGATCCTATTTTAAATAAGATCACATTCTAAGGTACTAGAGGTTAGGACTTCAACATACATTTTGGAGAGAACACAATTCAAATGACAATTGTCATTTCTAGAGTTCACACAAAAATTTGAATTACTAGAAGTAAAACAGAGTACAGAGAATATAGGCTAGGGATTTAGATAGCTAATTAGTTACCTTTGGACTTACTATTTGTTATGTTAACTTTAGGAAAGTTGCTAAAATGTCTAGACTCTGTTTTCTGATCAATAGAATGGTGACATCATCTACTTTGCAGAACTGTTGTAAAGACAGAGATAATGTAAATAAATTGAGAATACCTAGAAACTCAAATTCCCATTCAGTTGATTCTTATAAATATTTTTGATACTTGAAAATTAATATAAGACCAAACAGAAAGGTATTGTAATTTGTCATACTTAGGAAAAATAGTGGTCCTGAATCAAAATTGTATTTAAGTTAAAGCAAAAAATAAATGTATTTTTCTGTTTCAAGTTCAGAACTCCAAATTAAGATGTAACCTTGATACATTTCTAGAGCAAATTGAATTGAATAAAACCCATTAATGATATGAACAGTTCAGGAACCACTAGGGAAAAACATCCTAGTGGTTGACCTGAGAGATAATAGCCACTATAGTTGCTAAAGAGAGATCAGCATTTCCCAAAGAATTATTTATCTGGAAGTAAAGCCGTGGCCTGTAATTAAGAACATACTCTACAACAGGCCTGTGCTGACCACCCAATATAAATTAGGTCTATCTTGGAAGTCTAACATAGCAGCTTGGTCTTTCCTTTATAGCATCTATCTCAATTTATAATTATATACGTAAGTCTGTGTTTACCTGTCCTTTGTTTTTCACATTAGATCTCAAATGTCTAGAGCATAAAGACTGTCTTTAGCCTCTATCACAGTGACTGTCACACAGAAAGGGCTCAATAAATATCAGTTTAATGATTAAATGAATTCACGAGTATACAGATGAATAAAACATTATTACTCTCTCCAGACATTTTGACATATTTGTCTTCAGCACAGACAATACAATAAATTGTACATTTGTTTACATATCCATTATATAGCGGTAGTGGGGAAAAAAAATCCATGAAATATTCTTGGCAAAGTACTTTAAAATTTCCAGTGACAACATATTGTGTATATCAGTGATATCTGTTACTTTTTATTATTTTTTCTTTTGTATCCAAAGAAAGGTAGACATCAGACCTTTGGACATGGAATGTTGAAAAGTAGAAAAGCAAAGCAAACTAACAACAAAAGTAGGATATGGGAGAAAAAAATGAAAATGAGCAATAAAAAGTCAAATAAGATACAGGTAAAAGTGAGAGGCAAATTGAACCAAAATCTGAAAGAAAAAAAAAAAATCAGATCATTATAAAGAATTGATAAAAAGAGCAACATTAGTATATAAGTAAGCCAGCTTAAAAAAGTTAACATTCCACATTTCCACAATTTGGCACAAAGTATTATGTCCTAACATTATGCTCTATTGTCTAGCTTGTTGGTTAATACCTGCAGTGAATTTCTGTCTTGTAGTACTTGATTCTGCACTCCTCTGTGCCTAGAACCCCTTCAGCTGCCTGTCACTACACTTCTTATTGTATTCATCTTTCAAGATCCCAATGAGACACCAATTTCTCCATTACAACATATCCACTTTATGTGTTAAAGAAGTTGAGACTCAGGGATAAAGAGATAATAGAAGTTTACACATTTGGTGATAGGACTAGAACACAAAGGGAGTGTTCTTTCCATAGTATTACAAAGCCGAGGATTTGTAGCATCCTTTGCTCCAAGATTTGAAATAGTACACATTATTCATCAACTGAGACGTATCATGTCTACCTGGGTCAACATAAGGAACAGGAAATCTTAGTAAGAATAAGCACTGTGATGCTGCTGCTGCTGCTAAGTCGCTTCAGTCGTGTCTGACTCTGTGCGACCCCATAGACGGCAGCCCACCAGGCTCCCCCGTCCCTGGGATTCTCCAGGCAAGAACACTGGAGTGGGCTTCCATTTCCTTCGCCAATGCATGAAAGTGAAAAGTGAAAGTGAAGTCACTCAGTCGTGTCCGACTCTTAGTGACCCCATGGACTGGAGCCCACCAGGCTTCTCTGCCCGTGGGATTTTCCAGGCAAGAGTACTGGAGTGGGGTGCCATTGCCTTCTCCGGATGCTGTCTGCTCTATCTTCCCAAATATGCAGATTGAAGTGAATGGAAGAAAATTTCAAAGCCGTAGAGTTGCTTAACATAAAAATGGCCCCCAAATTGCATAATATGTGATAATATCATATCAAAGGATACATTTGCAGGGTATGCAAGCATATTGGATGAGCAAATTCCTATTCAACCATGAAATGATTTGCAACACAGGAAGAAAAACATAACATTAAGGAGATGATTTCCTTTTTCCCCTTAATACTGAACATAACTTTCATTAATTTTAATATGTGACTTTCAAGGGCAAATATGCCCATGGGCATACGAGAGAGACTCAACAGTGTTTTTAATCTAGAAAAGTAGTATAGTTGCACAATATAAAATAAATGTATTGGTTATTAAAACATTTCATTCAAGTTTGACATTTATAGGATTTGGTTGGTGTTTTTCTTCATTTACTTCATTTGAAGATCTTAATGACTATAAACCATTGGAACTTATTTAGGAGGTATCTCTCAGGCCTACAAGGGCAAACTACTCATCATTTTCTGATGTTGCCTACAGACACTTCTATCTACTCATTTATTCACTTATTTGTTTCGTAAGTTTACTGGCATCCATTATTGGGTACTTCAGGAAAAAAGTCATAATGGTTGTCTTCAAGGAGAGCAAAGCTACTGTGGAAAAACATGAATCTGATAATAAAATTACCATGAAGAAATTGTGAATGAAGTGCAGAGAATGCAGTTTAGGGTAGAAAAGACAAAATTAAATCTTCAAGGAAAGGTCACTCTATGGAGGAGTCTCAGGAGAGAACACTGAGAAAGCTGCAGGGCAAAGGCTTGGAAATTTTGCACTGGATGGATCCTGGCAGTGTGACAAGACCTGGCCTAGGATGTGAATTTAAAAAAAACAAACAAACACTTAAACATAAGTGAAACTCAGTGATTAAAAACATAAGATAAGTAAATATAGTTCAAGTAAGTGTAAATGTCAGGTAAGCAGGGATCACAATATTAATAAGACAAAAATAGTCATTTTAAGGAAATAAAGTCACAATAATATAAATATCTCATGGCAAATAAACATGGCTTAAAATTTATACAAGTTGAAAAGTTATATTGTGTGTTAGTCCTTCAGTTGTGTTTGACTCTTTGCGACCCCATGGGACTGTAGCCCACCAGGCGTCTCTGTCCATGGGATTTCCCAGGCAAAAATACTAGAGTGAGTTGCCATTCCCTTTTGCAGGGGATCTTCCTGATCCAGGGATCAAAACTGGCTCTTCTGCATTGCAGGCAGATTCTTTACCATCTGAACCATCAGGGAAGCCCAAATGTTATATTAGTGGAAATGAATAGCACTATTATGTATGTTTGACAAACCTAGTTAATCAGGATATGAGAATCATGAATTTATAATATATATTATATACTACATACTATTTTGCTTTCTGCTGATTAGTTATACTAAAAAATTTAATATCTATTATAATATATCATCATTAATATATCAAATAATATAATTGTTATCTTATTATATATAATGTATATACATCTCAAATATTCTATGTGTGTGTGTGCTCAGTCACCTAGACATGTCCAACTCTTATCAACCCCACAAGCTCATCTATTCATTAGATTTTCTTAGCAAGAATACTGGAGCAGGTTGTCATTTCCTCCTCCTTCAAGGGATCTTCCTGACTCAGAGATTGAAGCTGTGTCTCCTGCATCTTCTGTATTGCAGGTAGATTCTTCACTACTGAGCCACTGGGGAAGCCCAAACATTCCATACTACAAAGAAAACTACCTTTCTGGGCATCACAGGTACTTTACAAAAACTGTGAATATAATAGGTATGTGTGTACTTAGTTGCTCATTTGTGTCCCACTCTTTGCGACCCCGTAGACTATAGCTTGCCAGGCCCCTCTGTCCTTGAGGATTCTACAGGCAAGAATATTGGAGTGGGTAGCTGTTGCCTTCTCCAAGGGATTTTCCTGACCCAGGGATCAAACCTGGGTCTCCTTCATTGCAGGCAGATTCTTTACCATCTGAACCACCAGGGAAGCATACAATAGGCCACTCCCCCAAAAAACTCTCAAGAAATTTAAAAAGAGACTAGTTTATGGGCTACCTTGGTTATAATGCAATGGAACTAAATATTAATATGAAAAGTATATGTTTAAAAATACTTAGAAGGTAAAAATATCATAAATAACTCAGGGTTCAAAGCAGAAATTAAATTTGTCATAACCACTGTATAGGGTACAATGCAAATGAGAGTGTGGTCTATTACACTAATGGAATGCAGACAAATTACCACCTAGATGAAAATTTATAAACTTAAATGAACATATACTATGCAAGAAATAATGGAAATGAAAGAACTGAATGATTACTCAAGAATTCATGGCAAAGTAAAACAAAAAATCAGTAAAGCAGAAAAGAATTAATAAATAAGAAATACTAACAGAAGGGAATGAGGTAGAAAATCAAAAAGTATCAGAATCAAAAATAAATATAAAGATGAAAAATAATAGCCAAACCTGGCAAATTTAATTGAAAGAATGAAGAGGAAAAGGAAGTAAGTCATAAATATGAAGCATTAAGAATAGAAGAATTATATTAAAATCACAGACAATATTAATTTTGATGTAAAAATTACCATAAGCTAAAAATTGGAAAATGTTATATAATATAAAAATATATATTGATTATCAAAGGTAACTTAAGACATAAAAATCAAATGAGACAAATAGGAAATATGAAACTATTAAAAAAAAAATGTCTGTTAAAAATGGTGCCAGGGAAAGGCAATTCAAATGATTTCATGAGAAAATTCTGTACAGATCATTCTAATGTTAGACTGTTTTATGAAATAGAAAACAATTATGAAGTGAACAAAAGGACATAAAGAAACTTCAATTTGCATACAAAAGTGTACCATATTGCCACAGTTTTAGAATTGTAGATTTGAAGACCATCAAGAAAACACTATCAGTTTGTGCCTAATATCATACTAAAACAGTAATGTTAGATATGGTTCCAAAAATTTCAAGAGCAATTGCTTATCATTTATTAATATAATTATATATATATATAATCAGTTGTTCGTGTGAATATTTTGATAGTTGCCCAAAATGTATTTCATAAAATTAACTGTTTCTGATAAACATTTGAGAAACCACTTCCTTATACATTAAAGAAAATCTATGTCAAAGATATTTTATTTACTAGCAAGACAACATAAAGAGAAATGGAGACACAAATGTTGATGAATATAAAACAACATAATTGTTATGTATAGATGATATAGGGGCTTCTCAAGTGGCACTAGTAGTAAAGAACCTGCCTGATCAATGCAGGAGAATTGAGAGACATACATTAGATCCCTGGGTTGGGAAGATTCCCTGGAGGAGGGCATGGCAACCCAGTATTCATGCCTGGAGAATCCCCAGAGGAGCCTGGCAGGTTACAGCCCATAGGGACAGAAAGAGTCGGACAGGACTGAAGTGACTAAGAACACACGGCACATAGATGATATAATTAAGCAATAGAATCAAATGAAAAACAACTACAATAAATTGAAGTCCTTTTAGAATTGCTAAAATGTTAATACTTCAGTGGTAAGGTACATCCATGTCTTATTTGTGGTTTCAATGTGAATGCTCACACTCAGTATTTAAATTTGTCCAATTATCTGCCTCTCCAAGATATTCTCATCCCTTCAATTTCTTGTCTTTCATCTTAATGACTAGTCTTTATTTACTTTTTTTCCTGTTAATCCTCCATCTTTATTTAAAATAGCTATTCTACAACCTCAGCCTTTTTTCCTGATCTTATTCTTTGTACCTGATTTAACTACAACTTGGCCTTTCTGAGAAGATTCCACTGTTTGAAGTGGATTTAAAATGACCGCTGTTTTTACACTCTTGCAGAACATCTCAAGGTATAGATTCAGAGTCCAGCTACCTCCAACATGCTTCTTCTGATGCCGTGGCTTCATCTCCATAAGCATAAAGCAGCAACAATGACAAAACAAAAACAAACCCCCCTGTTCTGACATACATGCTATTCGGCTAAATCATTCTGAGCTCCTCTTCCTTGCTATCTTCCATAAATGTATGGGTTAACCCGCTTATTCAACTAAAGACTATGGCCCTTAGTTCACACTTTTCCTTTCCAACAAAATCCTACCATGATCCAGGGTGACTTTTAGGCCAGAGAAAGGACACTGCCAATACTAGCCAAGAGCCACAGTGCGGGTGCCACTTGGACTTTGTCCCCATCCCGGCAAGCCTTATCGCTGAAATAATGATGCCAATGACTTCACTCTCTCCCCAGCTTCCCATTCCTCCAGTTCCAGATCTCTGCTCTCTCTACATCACTTCTCCCCCACTAACTGGAATGCCCCAGGCTGTGATTGTGGTGGAGGCACATTCACATCAACCTGGGAACTTGAAGAAAATGTACTATAGGTTTTTGTCTTATCAGAGATCAACTGTTTCCTAACTGCTGGGCTTTGGATTTATGCTCTGATATTTTACACAAGCAACTGAAGTGCTGGGCAGGCAGATGAGGAACCGCTGCTCTGGGTTACTTATGCCTCTGCTTACATTTGTATCTTGACAGCCTTTCTTATCCAGGTTGGATTCCAAGTGTAATCACTTCAAATTGGTCTTTGGTCAGTAGCATCAATCCATTCTTCTGTGATCCCTTCTATTGTTTGCAAAGTTAAGTCCTTAACTACTGCTCTGATCTTCTAAGTACTGCTAGAAGAAAGACATACAGTCTTGCACACTGGAATTGTCACTAATTTGCAGTCATTGATGTAAAAAGGCTCATAGCTGTCCTGCAGTCCTACTGTGTCCATAATAAGCTCATTTTTTCTTTTCTCTAGGTAACAAGTCAAACCATTTGCTTCAGATCTCTAACCCTATCACCTCACTCATTTTCACAGGTGTCCTTAAATGACAACTTCACAGTAAGAACAGAATTCTTTTCATGGAAATTCCCTGAACTTTCAGCTCCACAGCCTTAAACATTCATGCTTCTGTTCAAGATTACCTTTTTCCTTCTATTGCAATGTAAGAAATGCTCCTCTCACTAAGACTTGTCTTTCAGCTTGTTGGCTGAATTCCTTTGGCTCTTTCTGAAAGGCTTTACTTTGTTACTCATCCATAGATAATTGGCCTAATGGACCAGTCAAAGCCTGGATTTGAACTATGACTTCTCCTTAATTGACTGAGTAACCATGCGCATTTGACCTCATCTCTTCATACTCACAATTTCACTGTAAAATGAAAAATAGAAATATTCCTTTTGCATAGAGTAGTGGTGAGAATTGCAAATGTTAATAAACATCTTTGAAGAGCAAGTACAATGAAAGTGGGTGACAAAATTTCCCCTTGCTCCTGTATGTTTAATTTCTACCATTATATTTCATTCTTCTAATCAGCATTTACCACACTCTTTGGGGGGGGAAAAATTTCATCTCCATGTTCTCCTTCAGTAACCAATGTATTTTTCTCTTCCCATTCACAACAAAGCATATCAGAAAAGTATGAATTCTATCTCTACTTCTGCTGCTCCTTTCACGCTACGACCTTCTGAAATCTGGATTCAACGGCCCCCACTGAGCTGAACCTGCTCTTGTCAATGTCAGCAATGATGGCCTTGTAGTTAAATCCAATAAATAATTTCCAGGCCTTATCTACCTGAACACTTGGCAGAGTTTGACACTATTGACTGCTCTTTCTTTCTTGAAATGCCCTCTCCCTATGACTTATCTGTTGCCGAGCTCTCCTTGTCTGCCTTATACTTCCTTGACCGTTTCATTTTCCTCTTTTGTGAGTTTCCTTTCTCCTTGGCCTACCCTTTAATTATTGGCAATCTTCAGATTTCTGCCCTAAACCGTATTACTTTCTTATTTTAAATAATCCCTCTGGCTAATATTTTCTCCTTCTAGGGCATCAATTTCCATCTATAATATGATGGATCCCAATCTATAAATCTCCATCTCAGATGAAAAATTTGACTAACTGTGTTTAAGAACACAAATTCTAGAGCCGGTGACCTATGTTCAAGGTTTGCATTCTTATTCTGCCAGTTCCTAAGTATGTGGTGGGAAATTACTTGTCTGTGTCTCAGATAAGTTATTTGTAAAATAAAGATGAGAATAATGTGTTTTATGCATGAATGAAGAAAACATGCATATATTGCTTAAGAAAATCAGTGATATATAGAAAATACTTAAAAACATTTTACCTATTGCTGATTGCCTCTTCCTATAAACCTTCCTGTAAGCCTATAAAACAACAGGCTATCTGACACTATTATTTGGTTGTCTCCAAAAGCTTCTATTGCAATGTCTGACTATATTTTCCCAAGTCCCCTTCTCTTCATGTGTTTCTTAGTCACCGAGTGGCATAGTTACCCAGTAAGAACTTTTTTTTTCCCAACACCATCCACTTATTTAATATCTTTAAAGCTTCTGTGTACTTATGTCACTATTTCATTTCTAATACTGGTTATTTTTTCCCTCTTTCAGTATGCTCATCCTCCCAGAGATTTATATATGGATTAGTACCTTCAAATAACCAACTTTTGTATATTTCTAAAATAATTTTATAATTATTTTGCATTTTTAATTCTGTTCTTTGGTTTATTATGTCCTTTATTTTAAACTAAGGATTTTGTTTTATTATTTTTGTTTGATCTGTTAATATCTGGCTATTTTTCATTATTTATTTTTTTTTTTAGTAAATAAGCACTCGATAAATTTCTTTCCAAAAGTTTAAACATACAGGTTTTTTTTTATTATTTAGAAATAATTTTTTTAAATAATACATAAGCTATTCAGAAGTGGGTATGCGCTTAATGTCTGTGAGCTCTTAATGGACTTGTGGTCAGAGCATATGGTCTTTTTATCTTGCTATATTTTGAAATGTGTTGAAAACTACATTAGAGCTAGGATATAATTTTTGTAATTGTCTAAGATGTTTGAGAAAAATTCATATTCTCTTATTTTTGGATTCAGATTTCCATCTGTATTTCATACAGATAACTCCATTAACGTCAGATTTATAATTTAGTTCAATTTTTCTGCATTTTTACTGATTATCATTTCCAGTTTAATCTGTAAAGACTTGAGAAGAGTATGTCAAATTTGCCACAGCATGAAGAATTTGTTAACTTTTCTCATTAGCTTTATCAACATTTTATTTACTTATTTTGAGATAGTTTTATAGAATCATACAATATATAATTATTAGAGAATCCTGGTATATTTACTCTTGTATCATCAATTTATCATTAAATTAGGGACAGTATGTTTAACAATGTTTTTGATCTTAAGATATATTTTTTAAACTAAAATAGTTATGTCAGCTTTCTTTAGTTTAGTATTTTTGTATATATTTTCTCTCATTTTACTTGTAAGTCTTTCTGTATCTTTAATTTTTAGCCATGTCTTTATAAACAGCATATAATTGCACATTAAAATTCATTTTTATAATTCCTGTCTCTTGATGGGTATAATACATATATTTATTTCTGTGATTAAGATATACTGAGCCTTTTTCTTTCATTTCACTTCTTAATTCATATTTTTCTTTTTATTGTGCTTATTACCTTAAAATTTGAATTCATATTTTTCCTTATTCCATATTTTCTTTTTCCACAGATCCTTAAAATTTTATCATTCCCATTTAATCTTAGAAAGCCCCAAATTAATCAATATATTAATTCTCTTTGAAAACAATTTAAGAACCAAGAACTCTTTAAATGTGATCACTTTCCTCCTGACTTACATAATGTGCACGTGCTATGTTTCCATCTGGCTTTTCTTCTTCTCTAAGTACATCCTATAGAGTTTTCTGTAGTTATTAATTTTTTTTGTGGAAACATCTCAGTTTTATTCACCTTTACACTGTTTTATTTCATGCTTTTGTTCAAAGGTGTATTTTGCTGCTTATAGTACTCTAAGTCAGCAGTTATTTTCCTCGGCACTTTGAAGAGATCTTGCAACTAATCTCTGACACCCAATGATGCTCTAATTATTCATGTCAGTCATCTGCTCTTTCTGTTTGAGTGCTTTTTAGCTATTTAAATTATTTTAAGTTTTAAGATTATAGAAAGATGATACCTACTTCTTAAGTTGAAGATATTCTAATGCAGGCCTCCCTATAATAAGGAATAAAAGATGTGCCACTTTTCCACTTTAATTTATTTTATACAAGAGACAATGTTCAGAGGAACATGGGTCTGGAGTCAGAAGTCAGGGATTTTTGCCTCTAGATGATAAAGAATCTGCATGCAATACGGGAGACCCAGGTTCGATCCCTAGGTCAGGAAGACCCCTGGAGAAGGGAATGGCTACCCACTCCAGTATTCTTGCTTGGAGAATTCCATGGACAGAGGAGCCTGGTGGGCTACAAGTCCAAGGGGTCGTAAAGAGTCAGAAACGACTGAGCGGCTAACACTGTGTCACTTCTAGCTACACAACCATGAACAAATCACAAAACCTCCTCAAGACTAGACATCCTGTCTTTCAAGTGAGGGTGGCAATATCCACCTCAGAGAGTTGTCAGGAGGACTGAATGAAACAGCAAGTAGAAATAATGAGCTCAGTGCTTAGTTCAGAGAAGTGCCCAAAAGATTATGCCAAGTCAAGAAAAGTATACGTCTATAAACTAACTTGGATTGCTATTTGTTGCCTTTGCATGAGCTGCTAGAATTCTCAAGGTTCAGAGAAGCAGTTCATAAAGTTAAATAAATTAATCTTTAAAGTAGCAACATTATTAAACAATGACCATGTCTCAGACTGTTAAAAGTTTCTCTGTCTTTATTCTTCTGCAGTTTCACTACAATGTTTTTAACTTTTGATTTCTTTTTATTTGTCATTTATATTATATTTATCATTTCCTGCATTTTAAAAATCTATTTTTGCTTTAAATATTGTTTCTATTATTTCCATCTGATACTGAGTTACATGTATATTGATATTGCTCATATTACCCTTTATATCTTGCACACATACATTCATATTTTCCATGTTTTTGTTCTCTGTTTCCTATTAACTACTTTTGGACATATATTCTATTTCATTAATTCTCTCTTCAGCTGTAACTCTTCTGCCATTAATATAGTCAATTGAAATTTTTACTCCAAACACTGTATGTTTAGGTTTAGAATTATGTCATTTAAAATGTTACTTGTTGACCTCTAATAAACTTTAAATTGAAGACCTTTAAGATTGCAGTTTGAAAAAACAAAAGAAAAAAAAAGATTGCAGTTTGTATCTCATTATATCTCAAGCAAATGTAATTCTCTATTCTGTGTCTAAAATTTCCATTAACTGGAGAAGTATTTGGTTTAATTCCTCATTCTTTTTCCTTCTTGTTGATGCTCAGACATGAAGGATTGCTCTCTTCTGTTGAATTATGTTTGTTAATTGAATTTAATGAGTTATAGCTCTATGAACATAGGTTTGGGAAGTTTTTGTGTTCGTAGTCAATGGACTCTAGAAACCTGGAAGCATTTCAGTCCTTTCAGAAGTACTTTGGCTCAACACTGGACACTCAAACTCTCTGTTAGCCTCTTACAGTTTTTTGATGGCTTTAGTGCTACTGCAAATTCCCCATGAGATCACAGCTATTGACCTTACAGCAATTCTGGTTTCTCCCTGACTTTTTAGCCTTACCTCAGTACTAAGTTGGGCTTAGGAGACCCCGGTTCAATTCCTGGGTCGGAAAGATCCTCTGGAGAAGGGATAGGCTACCCACTCCAGTATTCTTGGCCTTCCCTTGTGGCTCAGCTGGTAAAGAAACCACCTGCAATGCGGAAGATCTGGGTTCGATCCCTGGATTGAGAAGATCCCCTGGAGAAGGGAAAGGCTACCCACTCTAGTATTTTGGCCTGGAGAATTCCATAGACTATATAGTCCATGGGGTCACAAAGAGTCGGGCATGACAGAGTGACTTTCACTTCACTGTACTAAGTCAGTCCAAGGTTTATATATATGTAGTTTGTATATATATGTGTATATATATACATATATATGTATATAGTTTCTTTGGTTGTAGCTTTCTTCGTTTTTTTGTTCCTTCCTCTACCCTCTCTTTATTCCTTTTTTTTTTCCAATAAAAGGAAATGGAGAATTTAGGAATTGTCTCTACCTCTTGTAAAACTGGTGATGCTTCAAATAATATATTTATTATCGGCTTCATTGTTTTGGTGCCCATTTTGACTCTTCCTAATCCAATTGACTACATAATCATATCGACTCATCTTCCAAACAAACAAAAGATCAAAAGCCAAAAACCTTTAAAATCTACTACATCTCCCTACACCCACAGCCAATATTCTTGTTAAGATTACCACCATCTCATTCCCAGAGTGCTGGAACAGTCCCCTAACTTTCTTCCTCTCCCCAATCCGTTTTACATCCAAATCATTTTCTCCCATGTCCTCAGAACATTCTTACAAAAGTGCAAGTCTAAATTTATGTTTGCTGCTTAAAACCATCCAACAGCCCCTGTTTCTTTCAGAGGAAATGTCAAAGTCCTTCATCATGGTTTCTCCTAAGGCTCCTCCGTTGAATGACCATTGTTTACACTCTGAGCATCTCTCATTACCACCCCCACTCCACATGTCACCTTCTACAAACAGTTCATCTTGTTTACTTGTGTCATACCATCTCTTCCCTCTTGACACCTGAGCAAACTATTTCTTCCTCCTGACACCCTCCCTCCTCACAGATGCCTATTTGTATTTCAGCCTTTCATTGCTAAATAGCTTCTGCTGAGTAGATTATTCACTCTCTATGGCTCAATTTAAATAAAACTTCTTTTAGTGAATCTCTGAACTCCCAGCTAGATTAGGTGTCCCTTCTGGGTGCTTCCATGGAGTTCCATATTTATTATAGCACTTAGCATACTTCATTGTACTTTCTCTATACTCGTTTGTATTCCCAATTAGACTATACACCCCATGAGAACAAGTACTGTCTATTTTGTTTATTCTTGTGTCCCAGATTCCAAGACAAATGTCTTGCCTTTGAATGCTCAGTAAATATTTATTGAATGAATGAAAACAGTAAGGACAGTCTTATAAACAGTAAGAGAAAAGCTCTGGAAGGGAGTAGAAATGAAAATTCCAGCCACTAGTACAAAGTCTCTAATTCTTTTTCTGTTATCAACTATAAACCTCAATAGAGATTTCTTAAGTAAATGCCTTGCGTATAATAATGGCTCAATATTTTTATTAAATAGGTAAATAAAATATTCACTAGCTACAATTCGTGATAGCCTTGAACTTCTTGAAATAAATCTTATAGTACAAATGAAATGATAAAAGCCCTCGCTTACTTGATACATTGACCTAATTTTTCCCTTACAATTTAAATACAACATAGTCATCATTATTTTACCTTAGGTCCATTTTCACACAAATTATCCTAATTGGTATTTGAGCCCTACTATTTTCAGTTTTTCACAGAGTCCAGCGTAACCACAGTTTCCCACATTCTATGCCACCTGCTATCTTTATCCATTTTGTCCTGTCAGAGGCACATCAAGCAGGCTCAGAGTGTAATCACATCAAAATCAATTTTCATGGCTGAGAGAAAAATAATGGAAATTTCTCTAATGTAGTAAATGTATGTGTTCCTTTTGGTTAACCAAAATAGACTATACATCAGACCTGTCAAAATTAAGTTTTCTTGATTCAGTGCTCTTTCACCAACTTGTATACAAATGATAGAAGCATGCTGTGGAGCACCATGATGCAATCTTCCTGCTCTCTGGTCTGTTCCTCTTGCATTTCTCTCTCAAATAACCAGTCTCACCAATTTATCAAGTTACCAGCCAGTCTAAATACTCAGGCAACCTGCTCTATGTTAGAATACCATAAACTTACCATTGCTTAGATCAATGAACACTCCCATTAGGAGACGTTCCCAAACAGTAGCAATGCTAATATTTGAATGGGTGCACAACCAAAGCCAAATACTATCTTTATGATTTTTTTTTCCAGATCCTAATTGTTTTTCTTCCCTTTCTATAATCATTTGACCCAAGGAATCACATGATTTAATATTAGTGTTTAACTCCCTGAAGCTATTCAAAAATGATAAACTATATTCAAATTATAAGCTACCAATGAGGTGTTCACACTACATATACTTTCTCTATCATGTTCTTGTAAAGCATATGTATCTTGAGAACACTTGTAGAATTCCTCTTTTTTGGTTCTTGATAAATGTGATCACAGTTGCATGATTATATTAGGAAGGAATTCTAACCTGAATGATCCAGATTAACTACATTTCTTAATGTACACCAGCCTCAACTAAATTTCAACTACTAGAATAAGCACTGAAAGATATCTTACAATCATTGGCACTGCTTTCATTAGGAGGAACGAAAAAGAGAATCAGTATATTCAAAAACCGGCCATGATGTTTTTATGAAAATTGCTAACCAGTAAGTCAATTTTTTATTAGCACCCAGAAGCCACTCATAACCAGCAAGAAGTCAACCAAAAACTAATTCAAGTTCAGTATCTGTAATGTATGACAGTCAAATTCTGGGATTTTCTTTCTTTTGCCTAAGAGTGGTAAGAATGAGTGTACATGGAAATGTATATCTTATTGAAAATGCCTAAATGTATTCCAAAAAAACTTTAGGCAGTATGGATATTCCCATAAAAAATAAAGTTTTCCTAATATTCATCCTCTTAAAATCAAGGTTATTTCTTAATTTAGTTTTCTTTAATCAAAATAAATTCTTTTAAGACTCAGATGTAAACAAAACCAATTCTAAGCATTTGGTAGTCATGAATAGTAATGAGAAATAGGTTTGCATGTCTGGTAACAGAAACACGCTTAAAGTCAGATTGCTGTTTTAAGCTCCTGGGATATTTTTAACAAGGTGTCATGGAGATATACAGGAGTAGCCAGTGGTAGTGTTCTTTTTTTTAACATTGAAGCTAAAGTGAAAGCCTCTCAGTCGTGTCTGACTCTTTGAGACCCCATGGACTATACAATCCATGATTGGAGTGGGTAGCCTTTCCCTTCTCCAGGGGAATCTTCCAAACCAAGGGATTGAACCCAGGTCTCCTGCATTGCAGGTGGATTCTTTACCAGCTGAACCACAAGGGAAGCCCAAGAATACTGGAGTGGGTAGCCTATCCCTTCTCCAGCAAATCTTCCCAACCCAGGAATCAAACTGGGGTCTCCAGCATTGCAGGTGGATTTTTTTTACCAACAGAGCTATGAGGGAAGAATCCCTTCCTTAAAATTCAATTTTAGTAATTTTTAATAATTTGATTCTGTAATACATTGCATTCACTAGGACTTGTCTTTTTTTAATAGAAGATAATATGGCATAGAAGAAAAAAAATGGGACTTGGAATTAAGACTTCTGTGTATCAAATTAAACTTCCCATATCCTGGTCATTAAACAACTCTTCAATTCAGTTCAGTTCAGTCACTCAGTCGTGTCTGACTCTTTGCAACCCCATGAATCGCAGCACGCCAGGTCTCCCTGTCCATCACCAGCTCCCGGAGCCTACTCAAACTCATGTCCATCGAGTTGGTGATGCCATCCAGCCATCTCATCCTCTGTCGTCTCCTTCTCCTCCTGCCCCCAATCCCTCTCAGCATCAGGGTCTTTTCCAATGAGTCAGTCTTCGCATGAAGTGGCCAAAGTATTGGAGTTTCAGCTTCAGCATCAGTCCTTCCAATTAACACCCAGGACTGATCTCCTATAGGATGGACTGGTTGGATCTCCTTGCAGGCCAAGGGACTCTCAAGAGTCTTCTCCAACACCACAGTTCAAAAGCATCAATTTCTGGGTACTCAGCTTTCTTCACAGTCCAACTCTCACATCCATATATGACCACTGGAAAAACCATAGCCTTGACTAGATGGACCTTTGTTGGCCAAGTAATGTCTCTGCTTTTTAGTATGCTGTCTAGGTTGGTCATAACTTTCCTTCCAAGGAGTAAGCGTCTTTTAATTTCATGGCTGCAATCACCATCTGCAGTGATTTTGGAGCCCCCCCAAAATAAACTCTGACACTATTTCCACTGTTTCCCCATCTATTTGCCATGAAGTAATGGGACCAGATGCCATGATCTTAGTTTTCTGAATGTTGAGCTTTAAGCCAACTCTTTCACTCTCTTAGCAGTGAACAAACCCCTTCAGTTCTTCCATTTAAATCTTTATGAGAGAGAGCCAAATTTCTGATGTTTTAATTCTACCTGTAGCTAACACAATATTCCTTATAGATGTTTACATGATTAAAAACTTTCAATTTTGTTGTTGCCATTCCTTAAAATCTCTTTGATGCATTCAGGATTTTAAACTTCTAAGAGCAGAACTTTTTTGGATATATCGTAATTAACTGTTGACTGAAGTGTAATATAAACTGGGTTTGGTCACGTTCTCCTTCAAAAAATGGATGAAAATGCTGTACAAAGGACAATCTAACCAGGGTGATGAGAAATCCATTCATACCCCTTAACAGACTTTCAATTCTAGACAGTCCCGCTCCTGGGTGGCAAGTCTTGATGTGATGCACATTAGCATAATCGACAGGGAAATTGATCCAGTACAAAGATGAGAAGTAAGAACCGACAGCGGACGGTTTCTTTCTTGACACACGGATTTGAAAAATATAATTCCTGGCGAGTATTTAACTGTAGGAGTTTCTTTACCTGCCTGAGCTTTCATAATGAAAAATATCCCTCACAATCTGCAAATTTTTTTCTAACTCAGCAGGAGTATAAATTAATAGTTAACTGCTGCTATAATTTAATTCATTAGATTGTAGATACTTCCGTGGTTGTATGGCTATATATTTCAACCCAAGTGTTCAAGTCCTACAGGAAAACTCGGGTAGTGCCTGGTTGACTACTGTGTGAGTTCAATAAATGAGCATTATGGAATAGATCATTGTATGTGTTTAATGCACTTAATGAAGTTGTTCAACAAACGTTCACTCATTCATTTTTATTTATTGAACATTCACTTTGTCAAACAGGGCTTATGTGCGCTTATCTAAATTTCATATTAATTTTGCAATGACAAGAGTTGAGCAGATTTCTGATATTTTGCTACCTGGCTTTACTACATTAATTTGGACAAATTGCTCAGCTTTTCCCTTCCTTCGTCACTTTTCCCATATGTAAGATGGAAATAATAAGAGCATGAAAATTCACAGGAGTTTTGTGATGATTAAATGAAATAATATATTCAAATATTTAGCACAGCGAAGTGTTCTACATGGTAACTGCTCTTATTGTCTTCATTTTACTGAGGCCATAGAAGACAAACACCTTGCTTGTGGGCAAACAGGTAATAAGCAGAGGAGTGGAAATTTAGACTGTATTTCTCTAAATTCCAAGTATTTACTTTTATCTTTTTAAAATTAATTTTATCAGTATGATACCTAGGCATTATTTTTAAAAGATAGGCAATACTTCAAGACTTAAGACAAATGCAAAAACCATCAACCTATTCCTTTTCCTCTTCACTCCTAATTCTAATAATATACTAATATTTCTGTTTCTTAATTTACTAAGTTGAGGCATTATTATCTTCCTGTTATGAAATATGGAGACTTATCACCCAAATGTCCCAGCTATCTACTTTACATTTTTTCATTCAAATTATATCAAATTTGTTCAGATAAAGCAATTTTTAATATCTACATTATGCTTGCTAAGTAGTTGTTTTTCACCCCTGAGCCAAGTCAAGTACTATGTTTTAAATATCTTTCCTGTTCCGTCTTTTGTTTTTTTTTTCAGACTTTAATAATTTTGGCTTAATTGTCTATGTCCCTAACATTTTCTTTACAAGGTCTTAAAAAATATGAAACCACTTTCAAATTCTCTGTTTTACATAGACAAACACATTAGATTATTTGTTTCTCCATTTCCCTGGAGACGCTGCTACTAAAGGTTTCCATGCTCCCACTCCATTCTCAACTCTTGTCTGAGACCAGCCTCTTGCTCTTAGCCTGGGACTGCCTTTCTTATCTCTTGATAATGAATCTACTCTTTCCTGAATTCTGGGTCTTCTTTCTTGCTTACCTCTTTGTTTGGATGAAAGATACTCTGAGATGCTAGAAAAGTGGCCTCTAAAATGACCTGTGTAAATATATTGGCATACCTCTCCAAAATTTTTTTCTCTCCCCTCATCTGTGATTAACATTTGGCTGAGTATAGAATTCTCTGTAGAAGTGTTGAATTACAAAATTCAGGATTTTGAAAATATTATTCAATTGTTATTTAGTTTCTAGTTTTCCTTAAATTGTCAATTGCCATTCTGATCCTCCATGCTTTACATATGATCTTTTTTTTCCCTCAGTGGGAGTGGTTGGATCTTAATTTATTTTAGTTTCATTAATTTTATGATGATATGTCTTAGTGTGGGCATTTTTAAATTTTCTTTTTCTTTATCATCATTCTTCTGTACACCAGTGGGTCTTTAATTCTGAAAAGTTTTCTTAAAATACTTCTTGGACAGTTTCTTCTTTTAAATTTTTCTTATTCTTTTTTCCCTAGAATTTATATTAGCCATATGATGAAACTTCTGGATTATCATTTATTATAATTTTTCTTATCTACTTTTAAAAAATGTTGGCCTTTTGATTCTACTTTCTTAAAGATTGCAGTTGAGGTCAAAGGATATGTGGAAAGATGCTCAATGACACTGATAATCAGGAAAATGCAAATCAAAATCACAATAAAATATCACCTTACACTTGTGAGCATGTTTCTTGTTTCTTGTTTTGTTTTTTTTTTTTTTCTTTAAAGACAGTATTGGTGAAATTGGAAGAGTACAAAATGGTATAGCCACTATGGAAAACAATATAAAAAAATTGAAAATAGAACTACCATATGATCTGGAAATCCCACTTTTGGGTATTGAAGTTATATATATAACTTCAAAATAATTGAAGTTATGATCTCAAAGAGGTATTAGCACTTCCAGGTTCATTGCAGTGTTATTCATAGTAATCATGTGTAGAAACAACCTGCATGCTCAGTTGCTCAGTCATGTCTAACTCTTTGCAACCCCGTGGACTGTAGCCCACTTGCAACCCTGTCCATGAATTTTCCGGGCAAGAATACTAGAGTGGTTTGCCATTTCCTACTCCAGGTAACGGGTGAATGGATAAGGAAAGTGTGTTATATACACACAATGGAACATTACTCAGCCTTAAAAGAGAAGAAAATCCTGTAATATGTGACATGGATAGCCTTGAGGACATTATGACAAGTGAAATAAGCTAATCATAGGACAAACAATGCACGATTCCACTTACATTAGGTATCTAAAATAGTCAAACTCAAAGAGTTAAAGAATGAATAGCGGTTTCCAGGGGCTGAGGGAGAGAGAAATTGGGAGTTGTTAATTAACATGTACAAAATTCAGTTCTAAAAGATGAATAAGTTCTCGGGACCTGCTGTACAACATTATACCTATAGATAACAATACAGTATTATATACTTAAAAATCAATTAAGAGAGTAAGATCCCAAGTTAACTGTCTTTATCATAATAATTTTTTTAAAAAAAGAGATTTCTTTCAAATTTTTAGTGTAAGTTATTCTTTCAAGTCATTTATTGTTCTCTAATTATTTTCTTTTTATGTTACTGTGTTCTTATTTCAGAAATGCAATATCTTCTCTTACTTCTCCAAGATTAAAAGTGAAAACTGAAAGTGAAAGTTGCTCAGTCACGTCCAACTCTTTGTGACCCTATGGACTATACAGTCCATGGAATTCTCTAGACCAGAAAACTCGAGTGGGTAGCCTTTCCCTTTTCCAGGGGATCTTCCCAACCCAGGAATCTAACCAGGGTCTCCTGCATTGCACGTGGATTCTTTGCCAACTGAGCTATGAGGGAAGCTCTCCAAGATTAAAGACACAGGGTAATTTGATTGCTTATTTTTTTTTTTAAGGTGCAAAAGTGGAGATATTACATTTTATTTAAAATATTTTGTTTATACTTTCTCCAGGGCATTGTTTTGCTCCCCTGAATAATTTTTTTCTCTCTGTCTCTCTTGTTCTCTCTTTTAACTTTCCTTTAAAATTATATTTCGTCCTTTATATTTAATTGTATTCAACTGGCTGAAAGATTCTATGTCTCTAAACCACTCTCTGGAGCCATAAATTCAGCTAGGAATTAGAAATTCTTAAGATTATTATGCTACATCTCAACCTATCCAAATCTCACATGCCATTATAGGCTTCTGTTCTATTTTCCCAAGTTAGGACTACCGTCACATTGGTTTCATCTATCTTTTGAAATAAAAAAGCTCAAAGAATTGCTTATTTTAAGATCTATTTTGTTCACTGTTTGCCTGTGTTTATGAAAACTTCTCTCTACTATTTGTTTCTATCTCATTTCATGTTGAGATTTTTTTTCATACATGTCTAATAATTCCTGGCTATGCACTTGCATTTAAAATTAAAGCACTGGAGAGATGACTGAACTGTGTGAGACGGCTTCACTGTGGAGTGACTGCTTCGGGATGATAACACTCTTTGCTGCACATTCTCTAGGCCTAACCTTCTTAGTGGTCATCCTCGTGGCCTCAGAGAAAAATCTTCCAATTCATTGCCTATGCGAGAGAGTAGAAGGGAAAGAATGAAGAACAAGCCTCCATCCCAAAGTCCTTGGAGCTGACAAGGAGAAGGATGAGGATTTTACTGTTCAGTATGTAGACTTTTCTTAATATCTTTGTTTTCAGTATTGTGCTTCTCATCTGCAAGATCTTGACAATCTTGGCTTAATTTGTTCAATATGGAAAGTTTTCTCCTATCAGAAGTGAAAGAGACAGTTACCTAGCTATACAGGATGAGGAAATCGTCCCGTGAATTTAACTGCTCCTTTTTCAAATGTTCAACCTACTATAAATCTTAAGAAGATCTTCCAAGGAGGCCCAGGCCTCAAATACCTGAACCTTATAAATCTGAAACTTGAACTAGTTTGCTTCTCATTTAATACCTCCTCAACTGTATATCACCATCATGTTTATTTGTTCTAAGATAATTTTTTAAATTATTCTCATGTTTCTGAATGGGGGGACCTGTATTACTGTTATTTGCACTGTGAAAGATTAAATTTTCCAAAAACAGCTGCAACAACATCTTCCATCCCACACATCTTTGTTTCCCTGCGACCTTGTCTTTCTTCCATGAAGACACAGAATGCATGTCTTCTCCCATGGAATCTGGTTAAAACTTTATATGACTACCTCAGAGAATAACATGGGGCGAAAGTGGGGCTGTGTAACTTGAAGAGAGCTTGTAACGAGCAATAGGGCACTGCCCAGCTATCTCTCTTGGGATGTTTGCCCTGCTAACTCAGCTACCATGCTCTAAGGAAGCCCAGGCCACATGAATAATGGTGTATAAGTGTCTTGGCCAAGTGTCAATAGCCCCCATTGAAATCCCAGAGGATAGTGAGTAGTGATCATTATCCGTGTGAGTGGAGAAACTTTTGAATGATTCCACCCCCAGCTGATATCTGATCACAATTGAATGACTGATCCTGATTCATCAAGGCCCAGTCACCTCCAGAACTGAGAGATAATAATAAAATTATTGTTGTTAATTTGTTACTGGGATAACAGATAACTGGATGTTTACAAGCATACATTTATAATTATATTTGTGAGTGATTTTTTTTTCCCTTATGAAACAAACTAATGGTTCATCTTACAATAAATGACAACTTCAGTTGAGAAAATATATCTGTATTCTACTTTCTCAGTCTTGTTAACTCCTCACTCCTCTCTGCTTCGTATGCTCCAAAAATTTGTTGTCCTCTCTGTTTTACTGGTGGTTCTCCAGGTGGTTTTATATCCTTACTTCCTTCTCATGTAACAGATTTCTGGAAGGAATGGTGACAAGTGCGTGTTCAGTCTGCTATATATAGTTGAACTCATCATTCTGTATATAAGGTTCTAAATTTGTAGATGCAGTTTTGACACCAATGGTTACCTAATGACAGCATTTTATCTTTTCTGTATTATTATTCAGATTTCATTTTTTTTTTACTCTAGTGAAAGTTAGTGCTAACGAACAAAATTTGTGCTTTTTAACCATTACTTCAATGAAATCACTCTTCATAGATAATAAAAATGCAACTCCCAAAATGGACAAATAATAAAAATATAAACAAAAATGGACCACAATTATGTATGGAATGACAGTAAACAAGAGTGCATAATTTCTGATCCTCAGTTTCCATAAGTATGAAATAGAAATATCAATTTTAACGGAAATTATAAGTGACAATTTAATGAGATAATAGCGGTGAAACTTCTTATTATATTATAGTATCTAATACATAGTATATAATGTATCCATGATAAATATTGGCTCAATATGGATGCATTTACTACAATTTCCTTCATTATTTTTAATGAAACAGTTATAAATTACATTTTAAAAAGCATAAACTATCCCTGAACTATTCATAATGCTGTTTTTCATAACATTCTGTATATTAGTCTCTGATTATGAATGCATTTAAACATAGGATTGCTTTATGTCTTCCCACCATCTATTTCCTTTTCTTCTTATAACAGAAGCTCTATTTCTCTTATTGGCTACTGCTGCTAAGTCACTTCAGTCGTGTCCGACTCTGTGTGACCCCATAGACGGCGGCCCACCAGGCTCCCCATCCCTGGGATTCTCCAAGCAAGAACACTGGAGTGGGTTGCCATTTCCTTCTCCAATGCATGAAAGTGAAAAGTGAAAGTGAAGTCGCTCAGTCATGTCCGACTCTTTGCGACCCCATGGACTGCAGCCTACCAGGCTCCTCCATCCATGGGATTTTCCAGGCAAGAGCACTGGAGTGGGGTGCCATTGCCTTCTCTGCCTTATTGGCTACAGTTGTGGTAATCTGACCAAAACATGGCTTAGCCTTCCCATTGGCAAGAGGTAGATAAATGGTTTAAGCTAGACCATAACTATGTTCAATGCCAGGAATTTGAATATTAATCTGAGCAACATAGAGATTTTAAATGGTTAGATTTCACTCATATCAAGGAGAGCACTTTGAAGAAACTGTCCATCAATCATCATTACCTAGATTCCTGGAACTGTTTTGTCTGCCCTTGCAGATATGCGTTTCTTCCATTATTCCTTTGAATCACTGAGCAATTCTATCTCCTTAATAAATTTCTGTTTTTGCTCAGCTTATCCAAAATTGATTCCTGTTGCACGCCCCTGAGGAATACCAATTAATATACTGATATTCAGAGAATCTGTTTCTAACAAAAAGATAGCATAGTTGAAGGTAGACTCAATGTGATATAAATGAGGGCAGTTTAGCAAGCTTTTTCGTTTTCATAACTGTTCCGTAAAATATCTCATTTTTCTCAGAATAGGTATTTCTTATATATATAAAGCCAAGTTTATTCACTTTCCACTTCATTGAAATTTCAACAAATGCAAGGATACATAAGAATATATTTGGGAATATATGAAAGCAAGTTCTAAAATAAAGTAAAATTAAATAGCCATAATTGAAAGCAAGATTTGTATCAAATATGCAAGAAAATCAAAACTGCCTTCACTGGACAGGTAAACATATTAAACACTCTGATGTAAAAATCGGGTTGGAAAATTTACTGTAACACATTAAATCTACTTACAATGTTAAATTCACACATCATTTGGAGGTTTTCTCTTTCTGCAAGCGTTTCCTTGGCATGGTAGTAAACTGAAGTCTTTTATGAGCTGTTGCTTAAATAAAACACAAGGGAGGCATTCATATGATGGGCCTCTGAACACTTTGCCAAGTTTTAATTATCCATAAACAAAGACCAGAAACCCAGAAAAAAATCTATTAGTGTTGTCATGCCTTCTTAAAGCTCTTCCTTTTGATTATTTCTATTGCTACTCAGAGTCACATTATTACCAGCTGATGGGTGGCGCAGATGGCTCAGAGCGAGAGGTTTGTTTCTGTCATGGTCTGCACTATTTCTTCATGCCTTTTCTTACAGAGTTTTGGTGGGTTTCAATTTCGTTTATTTCGTGGGTAATTGTTTCGCTGCTTTTGTTGTTGTTTTTACTTAATTAGTCAGAAGATGGTTATGTGAATAGGGCACTTGACTGGCCCCTGTTGAACTCATGGTAACTGGAGATGGCTCTGTGTATTTCCCCCCTGCAGACTCTTTGATCAATGCCCTGGATCATTTGACTTTTACTATGTGACAAGAAGCCTTGTGTCTGAGCACATGGGTAGATTTGGCTTTCTAAGGTTTTCTCAACTTTGGTCTGCTTTCCCCTTGTCCCTCCTCCCTTTCCTTTCCCCTCCTCTTTATCTCTCCACACACATATACGTGTATTTTCATCATTCAGGGCCAATTTGGTCATTACTATGTACGAGAGAAATTCAATGCAGAGTAAAACTCTTAGCCCCAAACTCTCCTACTTGATTACTTTTCAGCTTCTACACATGCTGTTTGTTTGTTTGTGCTGTGTGTTTTTCTGCTCTCTCATTATCCTTAGGAGTTCCTCTGCATTGCTACAATCTTTAACTTGATTGGGAATTTGACTGTAGAAAATTTTAACATAAGCTTCAGGCCTCTCCTACATTCGTGAATCCACAGATTGCATTAGGAAGACTTCAGTGACTCTATCTTTGCCCCATTCGTATGATCTTTGATAGAAAATTTCCAATGTTAGCTGGCAATTCAGACTGATTTCTCTTCCTATAGATTTCCAACTCTTTTACACTTTAAGAATCAATTTTCTGCCCTAGGATTATTTTATGTCACCTTCCTGAAAGTTTCATTTAATATACTCTGCTTTTTAAATTTTATGTATATTCAAAAGTTCATAAGCAATGAATCTGTAGAACATGTGCACATACAGTATCTCCATGTAACTTCCACCATATCCTTTATATGTGAGTGTCAGAATTATATTTCAGAGTAAGAACCAAAGAGGCTTTAGGAGAATGGTGTTTCATTAACTCACCTTCTGGCATTTTAACTGTTATCATCTGTACAGTTTAGTTTTATTACAACAGACATTATTATGATAACTTTTCCTACTTTATCTTTGCAATTTATTGGAGCAGTTAATTTCTCAAAAAGTAAGAGCATTTTTTCTCATTAGAAATTCCTTCATGGCCTCTTTAGTACATGTTCCTTGCTATTTAGATGAACTGCTGATAAGTGATTTTGACTTGTATCCTCAATAATGTGAGATGTTTAAAAGAAACTTGGCAAACCACTTAGAGGCTGAAGCCATTTCTTAAAACTGGCCCCTACTGATTAATTTCTGTCCCATTACTGCCACCAATGGTGAACAAGTTCCCATATTAGCAACAGTCAAGCAAATAAACCTATAAACTTCCTAAGGACAAAGCTTTTACTTTGTTTAACTAACTTTTTTCCCCTAAGATTACTGTTTCTCCTTTCGATTTGTAAATCCAGAATTTGACAACATTGAGATTTAAGGACTGACTCTGTTAGCTTAAAGGAAATGAGAGAGATATCAGTTATCCAACAGATATGTGCTCCACAGAATTCCAAACCAGGTAACTCATCATCCAGGTTATTGTCTTTGATCAAATGAACCAGCAAAAGTTAATCTTCCTTTCTCTTTGTCACACCAAAATTAGTCCATCTGTTCAAATTTTATCCCTAACCTCTCTTTTGTATCTATTTTATATTTTCAGCTATTTTCCCCTTTTGGACTTTGATTTCCTTGTGTTTATTTCTCCGAATGTTGTCTCCTCACCCAACCTTAGCGCAATAAAGGAGAAGACTTTACTTCCAAAAACATGACCCAAATATGATAGCCTTTAGAAAGTCTTCAGTTCAGTTATTCAGTTGTGTCCGACTCTTTGTGTCCCCAAGGACTGCAGCACACCAGGCTTCCCTGTCCATCACCAACTCCCAGAGCTTACTCAGACTCATGACATCAAGATGGTGATGCCATCCAACCATCTCATCCTCTGTCATCCCCTTCTCCTCCTGCGTTCAATCTTTCCCAGCATCAGGGTCTTTTCTAATGAGTTGGCTTTTGGCATCAGGTGGCCAAAGTACTGGAGTTTCAGCTTCAGCATTAATCCTTCTAATTCAGGACAGATTTCCTTTAGGATGGACTGGTTGGATCTCCTTGCAGTCCATGGGACTCTCAAGAGTCTTCTCCAACACCACAGTTCAAAAGCATCAATTCTTTGGCACTCAGCTTTCTTTATAGTCCAACTCTCATATCCATGCATGACTACTGGAAAAACCATAGCTTTGACTAGACGGACCTTTGTTGGCAAAGTAATGTCTGCTGCTGCTGCTAAGTCACGTCAGTCATGTCCAATTATGTGTAACCCCATAGACGGCAGCCCACCAGGCTCCCGTCCCTGGGATTCTCCAGGCAAGAATACTGGAGTGGGCTGCCATTTCCTTCTCCAGTGCATGAAAATGAAAAGTGAAAGTGAAGTAGCTTAGTCATGTCCCACTCTTCACGACCCCATGGACTGTAGCCTACCAGGCTCTTCTGTCCATGGGATTTTCCAGGCAAGAGTACTGGAGTGGGATGCCATTGCCTTCTCCGAAAGTAATGTCTAGTAAGTGCTAAATGGGAAGCAAGAAATACTCAAGAATGATATTAACAGGGCAGGTACTCACAAAAAGAGAGAAAATGCTGACTGTGATGAGCCTACACCCTAACATGAAATCTCTTTTTAAATATAACTCTTCAGGTCTCTTGTCATGTTTCCCTTTCCAGAGGAAATATTTCTCTTAAAACCCAAGAAGTGGTCCACACTAGGAACTCAGTGATTGCAGATCCTACCTCCTGAGTTTAACAACAGTTCTGACTAGTGAATATTGTTTTTTAAGTCCAGTTGGTAAGTTAGTTTTAACTAATTATATGATATTAACATCAACGACTCCAACATTTATGGATGTTTGTGAATGCTTGCTCAGTCGTATCGGTCGTGTCTGACTCTTTGCAGCCCTATGGACTGTAGCCCACCAGGCTCCACTGTCCATGGGATTCTCCAGGCAAGAATACTGGAGTGTGTTGCCAAGCCCTCCGCCAGGGCATCTTCCTGACCCAGGGATGGAACTTGCATCTCTTATGTCTCCTGCGTTGTCGGGTGGGTTCTTTACAGCTAGCCCCACCTGGGAAGCTCTAATGGATGTCTACCATATAGTAACAGATATATGGTATTAAGGGTGTTTTACACACACTATTTTATTTATTTCCTTATGCAGTCCATTAAGGTAATTATCATCCCTATCTTATAGTCAAGAGAACTAAGGTGAATAACTTTTTCAAGATTGTAGAGATACTGAGCCACTTCCTGCTCTTTGGATTTAGGTCTTTTCCACTCTCCTCTACCTAAGTACTTTAATATGGTAGTTGTGCTTCCTCTTCTCTCCTTGCTACATGTCATAATCCACCAAAATTGTACTCTGTTTTCCAGTTTGGGCAAAATAGTGGTAAAATTTAGATACCCTATCCTATTAAGGTTATTTACTGTTACTTCCATAAAGTCCACTTTAGGCAGCCACCCATATTTATAATACAACATTCACATATTATTAGTAGCATTATACATTAAAAAAAGAAAAACTAAGTGTGTCTAAAGGTTTGGTAATTGAGTAAGTTTTCTATCTATTGCCATGCTACTCTCAAGACACTGGGTGATAAAAAAGACCCACAGAGTCCTGCTTTAAGCAGTTGATACTAAGAATCCAATGCAGAGACCCAGCAGGGCCTGAAATAAGTCATCAGCTGAGCACTGGTGAGTTTCATGGGCTTTCTCTGAAAGAGATACCTTTCAAGAATGCTTCTTGAATATTAAGTAGGGAAAGGAACCTGGTCTTTGGGAAAGCCTGAAACCACACCCAAAACTGAGTTTTCATGACACCAAAAAAAATTTCAGAGAGACTGAATGGATAATGTACAAAATCAGAACGGTTGAAGAGGCAATCAAAGAATCACCCCATTTATGAAAGGCACTGCAAAAGGGGTGCTACAGGTTCAAGAAGAACAAATGATTGATTGGAAGCATGGAAGACAAAAGCAATCTGGATAGCATTGTTCTGAATTGCTGATGAAAGAGCTGTAGACAGTCTACTGACACCCAAAGCCAGAGTATTTCTAAGCGGTTCCTGTGATGATGCTCCCTGAGTCTTGGGAGGAAGAATAAAGCATGGTTCAGTCTCTGATTCCACATAACAAGCCACAGGGCAGTTGGACAAATCTTTTTGATTTCACAAAATTCTGAAGGTCAGAGTTAGGAGAGGATTTGTTCAATCCAACTTCATTTAGCAGATTAGGAAACTAAGCTTCAAGCCGAAAAGTGACTCAATACAGTGGATGTATGTTTCAACATTGAATGCATTACTATTTGTTACTAGTTAAACCTCTGTAGCAAAGAATTCCTAAAACATACTGACTTGATTAACAACCCAGACTAGGGAGGTCACAAGTTCATCCAGGGACTCTTCCAAAGCTAATCTCATCAACACATTGTCTAAATAGTGGGAAGTGACAATGTGAAACTTTGCCTGAACCCCATGAGTCTGGAAAAAAATGAAGGTTAAGAATTCTTCCTGCCTTTCTGTGTTCTAGAGATACGCCAGTGCAAAGAGTTACCTTTTCTAGGTAAGATTCACCGATGGCCCCCTGTTTACCTATGATTAGTGCATTTGTGCGTGCGTGCTCAGTCACTCCTTGCAAACCCATGGACTAGAGCCCGCCCAGCTCTTCTGCCTGTGGAATTTTCCTGGCAAGAATACTGGAGTGGGTTATTTCCTCCTCCAGGGGATCTTCCCCACCCACGGATGGAACCTGCGTCTCCTGCATCGGCAGGAGGATTCTTTACCACTGAGCCACCTGGGAAGCCCCCAACCTATGATTAGACAGATTCTAAATTTCTAATTTTTGCCTCATAAATAATTAGCTGAATTGCTTATTGACAGTGATCAGCTGGAACAAAATGTTTGCAATTCAACCTCTGATTAAATTTCTCTCCTCCCCCAGGTCCCTGAAGCTTGACCCACCCTTAGCCTGAACCAGTACACAGCCTCCTTCTGAGAACAGGATGATCTAATATCAAACCATACAGCTTGTAGCCCACATTCGTTCCCTCCTCTCTATAAAATAAACTCTTTCTTTGCCTAATCTTAGACACATTTGCTGTTTTTATGGTCCCATTCTCCCCATTGTACTAGTCCTGTCCTACATCACATTCCCCCTCCAAAGAGAGTTTTACTGACTAGGTGCAGATTTATTTTTACTTGGCAGAAGGAAGACAAAAAACGGAAGGCTCAAAAATGTTAGCATTACCTTTTAATCATACCCTATCAACAACTGGATTTGAATCTTAGTTTTGCCATGCATTAGCTCTGTGATCTATGACAAATCGTACCTTCTTACATATCAGTTTTCTCACTTACAATAATTAGAAATGATTATGATCTGCCGCATAGAATTGGGGAAATACTTAAAAATAAGGAAATTCTGGTCAAGTGCTTAGCTATTATTTCCACACAATAATTACCCATAAATGATAATTTACCATATACTAGAACAATGTCCCACTCCAGTGTTCTTGCCTGGATAATTCCAGGGACGGGGAAGCCTGGTGGGCTGCCGTCTATGGGGTCGCACAGAGTCGGACACGACTAAAGCGACTTAGCAGCAGCAGCAGCAGCAGAACAATGTCTGGTATTTTTATATCTATTATAAAATTCTAGCAATAAAATCATAACAATATTGCAAAACTGTTATTATTATCTTTTTACACAGAAGGCATCTGAAGCTCACTAAGCTTAAGGAATTTCCCCCAGATCATACAGAGTAGTAGGATATCTGGGATTCAAGCTTTAGTTTATTGCCATCTTTTTCATCTCCTTCATGTCATATCATGCAATTTCCTAACTTCTAGGGTATATTCCACAATTAACCTCCCCGATTTTAAAGGGAGAAAACATCCTTTGTATTATTGAATCACTTTTCTGTAATGAAAAATAAAGATATACTTACTCAATAATGCATAAGAAAGTAAGAAAAATCTCACATATTTTTCTCAAACTAAGTTATTGAGCAACACAAAACTATGTAGACTATTCTATTGAAGTTTTTGAATCTGTTATGCCTGGTCAAATGACCAATGTCTACAGCATAGAGTAGTCGACAAAGATGTGCTGAGTTTGCTGAATGGAAAGAAAAAAAATATGGCAGTATTTTTGGGAAACTGACAATCAAATGTGACCACTGAATAAAGGAGTTAGAAGTGATGTTAATTCCTTTGTGCACAAAGTAATATTTCTGTTTTGCTTTTGAATCAATGTTTATTGTAGACAGTCTCTAAACTATCTAATATGTTCTTATTCCCCTCAATTTCATTTAACTTGAGGAAAAGGAGCAGCATATTAAAATAGTTTAATGGGGGGTTTGGGGCTTTTTTTTTATGAGTTTAAATAGAAGACTCAGGAATCAGTACTTTTGGAGACTTAAAAAAATCAAGCTTCAACTAATGTAGAATAGAGAACCATTTCAAACTCTAAATATCCTTTTTTATTCTGTCTTTAGGATCATGGTAAATTGTGGCATTACAACAGTAAACCTAAACTGAAAAGCATTCCTAATTAACTATGCATGCTTGATTTGTACTAGACTGTAGGATTCATGAGGACAGGAGAAATTTCTTATTCAGGTTTCTCTCTCACCAACCATCCATCCATCCATCCATCCAACAAACATTTACCAAAACCCTGGTGTATCTGCGCCATTGCCTGAATGGAACACGGGGATGAGGACACAGTTCCTCCCTTCAAAACGTCGCAGTCTACTTGAGGACATTCATATACACAACTCACAGTGATAGACTCAAATTGTAGTAAATGTTATAAGGGGGTGGGAAGAATGGAGATAAATGTTTAAAGACAGTGGTGACTAAGTGTGACTAAAAATGAGGTAAGTTAGGTGCTTAGTACAGTGAGTTTCATGGTGCTGACAAACAGCAAAGGCTTACTGAAAAACTGAGCAAATGAATGATCACTAAAAGATGCACTTGGTCATGGTGCTGATTTCAGGCTTCACTGAATCATTCACACTCCGTCTTTTTTTTTTAAAGTCAGGCCATATGAGTCCCAGGTCCAAGAATAGAGCCAATTCAATTCATCAGAATTTGCTTTCATAAGGTTCTTGTTCATAATGCTTGATTGGCTCTCTTGGAAGTTGACTGATGGTCAGACCCTCTCTGCAGGATGAAATGGCCAAGAACCTTGTGCACATATCTGAGGTTGTTAACAGTCTATGTGACTGGAAAGCAAATAACTCTGCATCAAGTTCTCAAAATACAATTTCCACCCTGAGTCTTCCATGTGTATAGATTTATTGACTGACCCTCCCACCCAATAAACCTACACACATATACACACACATGCCACACACACAATTTGAAGTCACTTTCTATAGAATGTTTTTCCTATGATTGCAGAGATAGAAAAGGTATTCCTCCTAGGTGCTACCCTACTTTCTTATGTCTTATGTGACACTTTTATGTTTTATGGCACTGTTTTCTGTTTAATTTTTTTGATTATATTTTTTATGAAAGCAGAAAATGAGTCATATTTATCATATATCCTCGTCACTTAGTGTAGGTGCTAGCAGATGATAACAAGACAATAATTATTCGTCAAAGGAGAAACAAAACATTGGATAAAGTAGTTTAATGTTTTGATAGACTAATATTTCCAAAGGAGAACACTGACTATATTTAAGTGAACAAAACTCCCTACTGAATGTCAAATAAAGTTTAAACTCCTTCGATTGTCAGTGAAAGTCTTCTATAATCTAGTCTGCTCATTCATATGTCAAAAATTCCAGCAACACTGGCATTCTGGACTTACTCTCTGCTTGAAGGCATCACATGTCAGTATTTCCAAGGTTCTCATATTTGTGTGTTGAAACTTTATCCACCTTCCAAACCCAACTTAATTGTTTTCTATAAAGATACTTCTCTGATCTTTCTTTTCTCTAACTCAGTCTCCAGCTCTAAGAATTATTTTTTTCTAGCTACCCATAGCTTTCAACACACTTGTGTTACAGAGTTTACAACAAACCACCATGAATTATATTTGGATTTTTGATGCACGTTACATTCCCTTTTCAAACTGTGAGTTACTGGAGGGCAAGGGTTATATCTTATTCATCCTTATAATCACCACAATGAAAGATGAATATAATGTTATCAGTATACAAACAAAGAAATTTCCAAGGAGATAAAATTTATGATACCTTTTGGATCATTTATCAAGAGGTCATAGATAATATATACACTGAAATATTTTAATCCATCTTTAGTTTTTTTTTTATGTCTTCATGTGTATCAATAGATCTTACTTCTTTAAGTCTATTCTAAAAGTATAGCTAGTAAAACAAAGTCACAAGGTTCTTAAGAAAATCTAAAGAGATGATGCATATATTTAACAAGTGTCTGGCCTATGGCAAGTGATAATTAGATATTATTTCTACTCAGTAATATATTTACTCCTTATTTCCATATTATCATCATTAACTATATTATGAATATTTGGGTCGACATTTCAAAGACAATTTGAGCATGCTCACTTTGGATTCTCAATCCTTTCTTTTTGTGTTAATATTTTCAAAGACTTGCATGTTGCATGAAGTCATTGCCTCCAAAGCCAGGGCTTCATGTCTTACTAGCAGAACTGTATGATTCTTAACTCCATATTACTTGGGAGATGTATGCTTCACTGAAGGGCCATTGATTTTCAGCTAAAGTGAAATACTCTCATTTAATGCTTTCTTAAGAGAAATATAACAGAGGTTGAAGAGGGTTGGCTTTAGATAAATCCATTATTAATTTTACTTGGCAAAATTGAGATTTATATATTGAAATTTAAATTCAGAGGTCCCTCCCAACTGCTAAATCAGTGTTGTTCTAAAATTGTCTTTTTTTTCCTATGAAATGGAAAGGCTGTTTCATCCTAGATTTTTTAATTTCATGCTTTACTCAAACTCTTCTTAGTGTTTACTTTGAAGGTATACTAACTCTTTGTTCAGCATAATGAGTATAATCTCAGATTTCTTATCTATGTTATTTTTTTCTGAGCAATCTTAAAAAGTTTGATCATCTTAAAAAAACTCTACCCCAGCCCTCCCTCCATGGTAAAAGAAAACATAGAGTAAACCAGACATATAAATGCATTCATAGTCCACCTTGAATGGGCCCCATTAATTTAGGTTTTCCATAACTAAATGCTAGCCTTAATTCTGTTGACTCACTTTGGACACTTGTAACACTAATTGGGGGCATCCTTCATTTCTTAACAGGCTTCAGTCCAACATAACCCCTTTAAATCAAGAGGAGATGGCTTTAATAGCATCCTCCGTTCCCCCACTCAAACCTTAGTAACTTGAAAAAAACTTAACCTTGTGTCTGTTCACTGGCTTACACAATAAGGAAAGTAATACCATAAAGCTGGATTTTTCATTGTTAAGTTCTTTCTAAATAATAGGAGCAAAAAAAAAAATTTCAGTAGAATGTGATATATTTTGTCCATGTGTGCATATCTTAAAGGCAGCAGAAAGAATTCAGTTCAGACTATTCTCTCTGTTCCAACCCTCCAGAAAATTTCCCTTGGGCTAAATCAAGCATAGAAAAATTCTGCCTAAATGCATTTTTTAAAGGAAAAGTCATAATCAATTGAAAAAAAAAAGGAACTGATAATGAAAATGGTTTTCTCAAGCAAAGCGATAACATTTGCTGCTGTGCATTCTATAAAAAGCCTTTAGATTCCTATAACAGGGACAGTGGTATTGCTTTGCTTCCTGCTGCTGATTATAATTTTAAAGATGGAAAATCTAGATGTTCTATTTTGTCCTATGAAGCAATCCTTGACTCTGTGGTCAGTCTGGTTTCATATTTCTCTATCAGGGACCAGAAATTTTACTAGGAAAGAAGAAGAGAATTTACATTGTTCATTTCTTCAGATATTAACGTGCAACTTCTAGTCTTGTTTCTGGGATATAGTAACTCAAAAATTCTGGTTAACTGGAAGTTGGATAGGTAAGTAGACAGTTGAAATATCTTGCGGTTAGAGTTTCAATTGATATTATACCCACCATTATAAAGACATGAAGAAATGGAATTTCAATCTTGCAGAGTCTTCTAAATGATAGAAGTCTCGACAACAGATATTCACTGTCTTTCTGTCTAGAATGCAGGATGATCAGACTAGACGATTCTCTTTAGGGTCAAAAAGAAAAGTTGCCTACAGAGTCAGCAGTCTGCTTGCTTTGTGTGCCTCAATAAATTTGGATCTAAAGGCAATTTCTAATGGTGCTTCCAAAATGTTTTGAGCCAAAGTGGCATCACTGGGCATTAGGGTTTAATGGTTAAACGTTGGTAGCATAGCATAGAGATGGAGGGCATATTTTGATTGAGGACATGTTTTTGAAATCAGATATTTTGGTTCAATCTTGTTCAATCCAGGCTAGCAGTTACTTAGGCCGGCTATTCAACCTCTGTATAAGACTCAACTTCCTCATTTATGAAATGGAGATGATGTGACCTATTTTAAACAATTGTAAAGATTTTAAAAAGTGTGAAGCTTTACAGAGTATCTGACAAGAGTAAGTAGTTCATACATGGCTAATATTATTCTGATAGCAATATATGTTCATGGTACTTTAGAGTTTACAAGGTGCATTCAAAAATTACTTTCATTTAATTTTTTGCACAACCTATTAATTTGTCATTAATTATTCCTACATTAAAGATGAGGAACCTGGAGTTCAAAGATTAGTGGTCAACAGCAGACCACAAGCTAGAAAGCAGACAAGAGGAAAGTAAGTTCTATTTTTTGATGGCTATATTAAGCCCTGTTCTTCTTCTCAGAATATTAAATCTGAGCCTGTGTGGATGATGATTAAAAGGAGAAAAAAAGGTTCATGTTAGAGATTACCCTTGTATATCCTAGCTATTGTTCTTTTCGATAACAAAGTTGAAGCCTGACTAACAGCGAAAGGTAGTCATGGACCTTTTAAAAGTAAGTCAGTATTAAGGCAACAGCTTTCAGTAAACCACTGTTATTTAAAATTCTTTGTATATACCTCCAGGATATGTAATAGCTTACCTCATCTATGTTCTTTCTTCTTCATTCATTCTCAGTGGACAAAATTTCTAATTCCTTCAGTCTCTCCTGACACATTGTACTTGGCAGGTAATTTGTAATAAGATTTAATTTTGAAAATGAACATTTGTCATTCGGGACCATCATTTAGATACTTTAAAAACACTGAACCCGCTGTGCAAACATCTGGAAAATTTGATGATAGGGGATTGTATGTTGCAGTCAACAAATCTACGAAGTAAATGACAGAATCAGACTTGGGAAAGGTCTGTTGTCAGAGATCACCAATAACAGTGATTTGTCTGGGAAGAGGTGTTGGTTAGAGGTGAAAGAAAGGGTCCTATTCTAACCCTTCGGCAAGTGCATTTGCCATTGCAGGCTAGTTGTTAATTGATGCTTTAAATGATCCAGTGTACTGTTAAATATGAAATCTGTATGCACAGCTTGATACCCACATGAAGACAGACATCTGAAGTAAATTTAGAGATCAGAAAATTCATGCAAAATTCCATACCTTGAAAGTCACTGCTTTGGGAATTGGCAAATGTCAGTCAGGCACTTGTATAAATCAACTTTCATGTGAAGACTGGGGAACCAGGGGCAAGAAAGTCTCTAAGAGTTTAGACTACAGTTTCTTTAGTGATACATGCAGATAATCAGAGAAGTAACATAAGGAAAATTTATGATTTTAGTTTTGAAATATGATAATCTATTCTTTAAATAATCATCGTAGGACTTAAAGATTTCTTGTTCATCTCTGAAAAGTTCCATTTTTAAAAGGGCTAAAACCTCTCATGATATTTTCAGGATATTTTCAAGGGAGATTCTGGACTTGAAATATGTAAGTATCAGAGACTTGTTTTCATAGTAATAGAAAGAGGTCAAAAAAAGCACTGCAGAACATTCTGGGACCTACCTCGAAATGGGAGATAGGTGGGCTCCAGAATATTAAAGGAGTATGTCTAATACATACTAAGGATAAACTATTAGATATACCTGAACTATGACTGCTTTTAAGTAATGGAGAGGGACAGACATGAGCACATACTCTAAAAATTGCAATATGCAACTGCTTTTGCAGAGACAATTACTAGGTACTTTATTAAATACCAAGAAAGCACTGTAGACAGAGTATCCAACAGCTGAGAAGAATTACAGTCTTCACTGAGAAGCTAGCATTCTGGCTTGGTCTTGAAGGAGGCAGTGGAGTTTGTCTGGTGAAGGGCTTTTCTGGGGAAGTGAAGAACATATGCAAAAATGAAAGGCATTATTTAAGGAATGGCGAGATTTCTCTGGACATGACACCAGTGGGATTTCTGTCTCCAGGAGTTCTTCAGTGGTGAACAAAACTAAGCCAGAATTTTAGGGAGTCAGTGACTCAGGGGAATTTCTTTATTAGTTCTTCCCATTGTGTGTGTGTGTGTGTGTGTGTGTGTGTGTGTATCTTATGATGTGAACTATGGAGAGAAAAAGAACCTTGATTTTTAGGTTGTCTGATGGAAACTGTGAGTGAAAAGTATATTTTATTTTCTAAGATGATTCTCATTGATTTGCCATGTCTTCCTAGAGCACTTTGTTGAGAAGTATTCTCATGTTTTCTGATGTCAACAGAAGTAAATGCCAGGATGAATTAGTAATGACTGCCATGGCATGATAATGACAATCAGACCAGGTTTTCCCACACATAGTTTAAAATTTCCAGGGCATCTCCAAATAGTTTTAAGAAAAGCAACCAAGACATAGACAATTTAGTAATAAACATCTCACATTACACCTTTCTTCAATGACCAAGGGTTTTTCCAAACTTAAGGTATGAAACTGAGACAGAAAACCATACTTCTTAATCCAGGGAGTGACTTGATGCCAAAGGATTATGTAAGCACCGCTAATGTGCTTACATGGGAAGATATTGTTGCCAATTATATTTCTATTCTGACTATGTTACTCAAATCTTAAGATGATGTCACTCTGTGTGTGTGTGTGTGTGTGTGTGTGTGTGTGTGTGTGTGTGTGTATCTTATGACATGAGACCTGGAGAGAAAAGGGAACTATCCAGGCTGATTTCAATAGAAGCTTTGGCATTCACATGCCACTTACCTGAATCATTTAAAAATGATTCAGTCAAACATACACAGTGAAGTATATTTTGTCAATGCCATGGTTATTCTCAAAGTCTTATAAAAGCTGTTCTGGGCTCATGAAGGCTGAATTAAAAGAAATTCACTTGTGGCAGCTTTAAACCGCATAGGATGACTCATCATACCGGTTATATCCACTTGCGCTGAAGTTTGTCTTTAGTAACTATTGTGTTAAGTGCTTTCCAAGTAGCATTCATGCAAATCTATTTTTTTTCTTGATCATTAAGGCACTTTAACACAAAGGGGTAAAACTCTACCTTGTAACCACATCCTGGGTTTGTTTCTCTATAGGAAGATTGCTTTGCACCTAAAAGCTATACAGGATATTTAAAGACTTGAGCAAATGATTAAAATTACCCACAATTTTTTTTTTCCTAGACAAAGCCCAAGCCCTATGCTTTACCTGTCATTCAACTTTTCCAGATGCTAAAGGAAAGGGCTGAGACCTAGTGGAAATCTTGTCATATGACCTCACCTTCTTCTCTAATCTCCTTTTTAAGGGATCCTACGATCATCATTTACATTGAACTTCTGTACTTAGGACTGCTAGTAGAGAAATGTGCTTTTGTTGAGAGTTTAATTTCTGTTACAGGTAAGAAAACAAAAATTTTGCCAGACATCAGACTGTTTTCAAAAGTATTTCATTGCCAACATTTTCTAAACAAAGAAAGACAGCCAGAAAGCAAGACAATTCTTGAAATGTTAGTACAATATAAAAGTTCCCTTAAGAAAATGATCAACTTGGTTCTCAGGTTCTTTTGGAATCTGGAGTTTAAGAATTTAATGGCATCTATACCAATAGTATCTAGAGGGGATTAAAAGAAAATGGAAGCAACTCACTGAATTCTACAAGCATTTATACAGTATTTATAGGCAATGCACAACATAGGCTCCATTGGCATGAGATTGAGTTAGACCACATCTCAGACTTCATGTAGCCCAGTTGCTAGTGAGAACAATTTATGTCCTACTGACTGTAACAGAAGTGCAGTCTCAGGGTATGGAAGGATTGAAGGGCAGTTCAGAGGAGGATGACATGGACAGAATAGAATGTTCTTCTCATCTCATCCTTTTCAAGTCTATTTTGACAACATAAATATAGACATGTGCCAAGTAGGGAAATAAGTAGGGACTTTGGAAGAAGTGTGTCATCAGATAATCTCCTGTCTGTATGATCTTGAGTTGGCAAATGGTTAGACAATGCATATTAACCGGAGGGTATTTTCTATGTCTCCTGGAAATACAGTTTATTGTCCTAAGACTGTAGGAGATATCAGAATTTAGTTGAAACTTTGGGCCATATTTTATCTGAGGAATATATCTTGTTAAATTATATAATCTGCTGTCATTTTCTTTGCTTTTATTTTGGTAAGGATTGTGAATCTCCTTATTTTCTCTAACCTTGCTTGTAATTAAGTTATTTCACTGGATTGCAAAACTAATGCATACTTTTCTTGAGACATTCACAAAATACAGAAAAGTTCAAAGAAGGAAATTAATCTATAAATTCACCATTCCACTACCCAGACTTAGTCACTGTTACTTTTTTGAAGCACCTTCTTTCAGAATTTTTGTATAACCTAGTTTGTTTTTATAAAATCTATCATATCATTGTGATGTGTTATACAGCCTTATTTCAATTTATTGGTGGAGGTGTTTATGCTTATAATTTATTTAACCAATACTATATGGTTGATTATTGCAGTTTTTTACATTTCTTCACTAATATAATTATTCATAAAAAAAAGAAGGCTGAAATAAGCACTGCCAGTCAAGATGAGGAGCTAATTTGATACATTCTACAGAAAAGATTACAAACAAACTTCATAAAATCTTCAACTAACAGCAATATATTTGAAATCAAGATCCATGTCCTACATTTTGTATTCTTGGCAATGAAAACTTACAAACCAGGTAGCCACGGAGTAGCTGGTTTAAATTACCTAGAAATATCAGAAAGAGAATTATAGAATATGAAATGAACTGCTTAGCATGCACACAGTTAAGACTTGCTAAGAATTCACATGCTCCCATGCTGAAAATATGTCAATGATTTTACTTTGAAATTAGAACAAAATCTATTTGTCTTAATAGGGGCAATAATAATAATATTGTTAATAATAATGGTGATGCTGGAACAGTTATTAAGTGCTTTTTATGTGTAAAGCATTGTGTTTTATATACATTAACTTATTACCTATTAGAAATTATCCTCAGATAGCAGCAATAAAAACCATTACTCAAAGAATATATGTATCTTTCTTTAGGTCACACAGGTGATCAAGGGGTGGGGATGCTAGGATCTCTCTGCATCCAGATCTTTTTGTCTTTTAGGTTTCACTTCAAATATTGCCACCCTCTATTATAGACACTTTTTATTATAAGACTCTGGTTTATTTTTCTCAAAGCACTTTCCACTAATGCTGCTATTTTCCTCCTAATTTGTTTGCTTATTGCCTATTTACTTAACTAAAAGGCATGGATTTTTACCTATTATGCTTATTACTGGATCCTCATCTGATAACTAGCTGGTGATTTATAAATATCTTGTGGAGAGAAAAAGCACATGGAGTAAAGGGCATGGGGTCTGCCCTCAAAAAATCGAGCCTAGTCGATTCTAAGATAGGCACCAAAGTTGTATTGGGTAAATGGGTGTGTTTGAACATGTCTAAGAATTGTAGTTCTTGGGATGCAAAGGTGAAACAAGTCCATACCCACTTGCAGAAGCTTAGAAAATAACTCAGACAGAGACTGTGATTAGGCAGGGCCTTGAACATATAAATTGCTTGAAAAAGTCTCTTTAACTTTGTCCCAGTCATTTAATCCCAGCCCTGGTGATTTAAGAAATGAAAGAGAGCCTCTTCAAAGGGACAGCTAGGAAACCCCATAGCCTTGATAAAAATGCATCAAATGAGATGCTAACGCCCCACATTGATCACCTCAGAAAGCCTGACTGAAGATGTTTATCCTAATCCTCCAATCCAGACACTTTCTGAGATATGGTCAGGAGGGCTAATTATTCCAATATATAAAAACGGAAATGCTCTCAACCCCAACAGCCAGAGAAATCTACATTAGTGGCAACAGCACAGCAGTGAACCCGAAGCTGCATCCTTGGTGAAAGAATAAAGCAATGTTGGACCAGTGACAGCAACATCCATAAAAACCAAATTGGATTCCTCCCTTGAAAATGAGCCACGGACTTCATCTCTCCCCCGATTGCTGCATATTAACAAACATGTAAAAAAAAAAAAATCCAACCAGGAGAAGAGATTTTCCTTGCTTTATTAGACTTTAAAATCGCCCTGGACTCAATCTGGCATCAGAAGTGAATCCACAACTGCTACAAAGGGAATGGATGAGAAAACAAATGACGTATTTAAGTTTCCATATCAATTCATCAATTGAAGAATGGAAATAAGCACAAATGGATGTCTTCAAGCAGGAAAGTGACACGAGGACTCAGATTTCATAGCTTAATAGGCACGAGGATGAGTTACTTCCAGGGCTGGGGCTGTGCCCAAGCTCAGGCCTGTGATAAACCAGAGACATCACACTGGGCTGGATTTCTTTGCAGCGTTTAGATCATTCACGTGGAGACTAAAAGAAAGAGGTTAGTCACACATTAGTGTGTGAACTCTCTAGATCCATCTGCATAGCAATTCTTAGATATTTTATTGATGATGGACTGATAGAGTGATGATTAATAACAATGCACAATATGGAAAACAACATGCCTGGATGATCATTCAAATGTGAATGACAAAGAATAAAAGATTACAGTGGACTTAAATTCTAATTTTTCCTGTTACCAGAAACATATCACATCACTCTAACTTTGAAAGTGCATTTAATCTTTTAGAAAAGAATAATGTAGATTTAGAATCTTTTCTTAATAATCTTCTTAACAAACCAATCCTTGGTATTTCAGTGGAATGTTGCCAATGACTTTCTCCAAACTGAGAATATCCTTGGAACATATAAAAATACCCAATTCACTTGACCTTTAAGGACTCAATAACACTGACATGTATTAGCTTAAATTCAACGCTGCCCAAAACCTGGAAGGAATCACCATAAAATGAACCATGATGTCACTGGTGTGCCAGAATTTGAGTCACAGGTTGGGGGAAGGGATAGTAGGGAATCTGGGACTGACATGGAAACACTGCTATATTTAAAATAGATAACCAACAAGGACCTACTGTGTAGCAGAACTGAACTCTGCTCAGTATTATGTAACAATGTAAATGGGAAAAATTTTTGAAAAATAATAAATATATGCACATGTATAAGCAAGTCACTTTGCTATACACCTGAAACTAACACAACATTGTTATTATTCATTTATTTTTAATCCATGCCAAATGGCATGTAGGATCTTAGTTCCCCAACCAGGGATTAAAATCTGAGTACCCTGAAGGGTAATCACTGAGCCTCAACCACTGGACTGTCAGGGAAGTCCTCTAAAACAATATTGTTAATCAACTATACAGCAATATAAAATAAAAAGTTAAAAAAAGAAAAGTAATAGTCTTTAGCTACATTATATTTGGACTTTCCAAGTGGCACTGGTGGTAAAGAACCCACCTGCCAATGTAGGTTAGACGTAAGAGATGAGGGTTCAATTCCTGGGAAGGGAGGATTCCCTGGACGAGGGTAGGGCAACCCACTTCAGTATTTTTGCCTGGAGAACCCCATGAACAGAGGAATCTGGCGGGCCACAGTCCATAGAGTCACAGAGTCGGACACAACTGAAGTGACAGCATTCATGCGTGCACACACCTTATCCTTTCTAGATAAATGTGTTCATGAAGATAATTTTATTCCAACATAGCTCTGATTTGCTTGCAATGAGAACTTATATTCCTGCATAGACTCCTTCACTTCAGTGTACTTCGTACATCTAAGAGGAAGCACTCCAGAAGCAATAGGAATTCAATTGAAAAAGTTATTGAGATCCTGCTATCTGCCGGGTATTGCAAAGAGTAAGTAGGCAAGGTTCCTGTTCTTGTGGAAGTAGTGTTCTAGTAGTGGAAATCCTGGAATTAAATAAGCAAATAAGAATTTTACACAGTAATAGGTGCTCAGCTGAGATAAAGAGTGCATGGCATGTCAGAGAATGACATTAAGATCTGAATTACCCAGTGGATTGAGCCATTTTCAAAGAAAGGATAAGAGCATTTAAGGCTAAAGGAAGAATAAACACAAAGGCCAAGAGGAGGGATAAACTTTGGCTTCTTATGGAAAAGGAAAAAGTCCAATAAAAGAAGGGGGGAAATGGTGTGAGAAAAACTTAAGGATTTAGACAGGGATCATTCAGGGTTTTGTTAATCAGAGCAAGGGGACAGAATGATACTCCAAAGGAGAGAAACCACTGGAGAATTTTCCCTAGAAAAATTACATAATATGACTCATAGTTTTCAAGAATCGCTCTGGCTTTTAGGTCAAGAATACACACACATGGGTGCAGATATAGGAGTTAACCAATTGCAGTGGTCCAAAGGAGAGATAATAGAGGCTTGGACTAGGGTGAAATTGTGGAGTTGGTGATAAAGAGTCATATCTAGGACATATTCTAAAAGTAAAATACAGGGATTACTAATGACTTCACATTGTCTTGAACGTTAAGTCAAATTTTACATGTGATAAATGAGTTCAACTTTTAGAAATGTATCTAAATTGGAATAGCAGACAGAGATATATACAGGAACAAAAACATTACTCTTAAGGTAAAATAAAAAACAACTGGTAAACTGAATGGGGAATTTTTAGATGTCGATTAATATGAAGATACTTTGATAAGTTGTGGGCAAAATATTATATAGTTATTATTACTGATGTCAGTTTCTATTTACTGACATGAAAGTATGTCTGTTGTATGTTGTTAGATGAAAAAGTGAGTTAAATAACAGTATATGTTCTGTTAAAACAAAAAGTTAAATACATATATATATGCATGCAATGTGTGCACAGAAAAACACGGAAAGAAACACACAAAACTCTTTATATTGATTCTTTTGTATGAGTGCATGTTACATTGATCATTTTAAAATATCAGCAGTAAATATATTTCCATTGGAGGAAAATGGATATTGACTATCTACATTAGCACCTTCACTATCTATAGCTTTGTTTAAACTATTTGTGTAAACTTTTGAATATCCAAGTGTCAGTTCTATGTCAGGTTAGGTTTTCTTAGCTGCCATGTGTCTGCTAAGTAATTAATAATTTATCAGTTTGCACCAGTGCCCTCATGAGTTGGCTTTAAATACAAAGTACCTGCTGACATGACTCGTTAAGGATATTTAATGGTAGGAAGTGAGCTCTAAATTTTTATCTCTTTGGTATGACATCTTATATTTTCATCAATGGAGTTTTTTCATAAAAGAGGAGACCCAAAGATTGTAATCTGTCAATTTTTGAACTTTCCAAGTGGCTTAAACCATAACCAACTTTGGTTTTCCAAAATTGTCAAATCATGCTAAAAGATCAAATTATACAGAGAGGATTATAAATGTTAGTTATTTAAAATAAAAAATTAAAATTCTCGATACTTTATGTAAGTTATTGTGGTAATTATTCACTATAACAAATCATTTTCTTAGATGCCACTCATTTATTCATTAACACATATTTTTCTTATGTTCCCACCATCTTCTCACCCTCTCTCTACTATTTCTTGCTTTCTTTCCTTCTTTATTGTGTTCAATCTTTCATTTATTTATTCACTTGATAAATAGTTACTGAATTCTATAATATATCAGACATTGCTGCTGCTGCTAAGTCGCTTCAGTCATGTCTGACTCTGTGAGACCCCACAGACATCAGCCCACTAGGCTCCTCCATTTACAGGATTCTCTAGGCAAGAATCCTGGAGTGGATTGCCATTTCCTTCTTCAGATATGAAATGAGTGTGACAGAAAATGATTTTTCAAGGGACCTAGAGACTGTCTAATGGGAAAGACAGAAACATAAAAATATAAAAACAACTACAGTGATAGAGTGATTTTTAATTTAGAAAAATTGAGTTTTAAAAGATAAAAAAGGAATTTTTCTTTTTCACTGAATGAAGAATTCTTTAAATTGTATAGTGCCTTACAATTTTCAGAAGTTTCACTCACATAATTTTATATAATCCCTAATAATTCTTTTTACCTCCTATGCCTTTATTGCTTCTTTCCTCTTTCCTCTCCCCACTGGCAACTACTAGTTTATTCTCTATATTTATGTCTGCTTATTTTTTGTTTTAGTCAATAGTTTGTTGTATTTTTTAGACTCCACATATAAGTAAGAGCATACAGTATTTGTCTTAATCTGACTTATTTCACTTAGCATAACACCCTCCAACTCCATCCATATTGCTACAAATGGCACATTTCATGCTTTTTTTATGGTTGAGTGTATAAATATATATGCCTATACATGTATATATATATACATATACATATATCACATCTATTTCATCTGTTTATCTGTTGATAGATATGTGGGTTGCTTCCATACCATGGCAATTATAAATAATGCTACTATGAATATTGTGGTGCATGTATCTTTTCTAACTAGTGTTTTTGTTTTTTTCAGATATATACTCAGGAGTGAAATTGCTGGGTCATGTGTTAGTTCTATTTTTGAGAAACCTCCATATTGTTTTCCATAGTGGCTGCACAAATTTACACTCCTAGCAACAATATTCAAGGGTTCTCTTTTCTCCACCTCCTTGCCAACATTTGTTATTTTTGTTCTTTTTGATGATATACATTCTGATATGTGTGAGGTGATATCTCATTGTGGCTTTGATTTGCGTTTCCCTAATGATTGATGTTCAGCATCTTTTTTTTTTCATTTATTTTTATTAGTTGGAGGCTAATTACTTTACAATATTGTAGTGGGTTTTGTCATACATTGACATGAATCAGCCATGATGTTCAGCATCTTTTCAAGTGCCTGTTGGCCATCTGCATTTCCCCTTTGGAGAAATATATATTCAATTCTCCTGCTCATTTTTTAATCATGCCATGTTTTGTTTTTTGATGTTGAGTTGTATGAGCTAGTTATATATGTTGAATATTAATCTCTGACCAATCATAGCATTTCCAAATATCTTCTCCCATTCAGTAGGTTATTTTCTCATTTTGTTAATGGTTTCCTTTGCTGTGCAAAAGATTTTAAGTTTAATTAGTTTCCTTTTGCTTATTTTTGCTTTTGTTTCCTTTGCTTTACAAGATGGATGGAGAATAATTTCCCTTTGTGGACCTATATTTTAGGTCTTCAAAAGTACGATCAGTATGCTTTGGGTTAGGAAAAGTTGGTACATAAATTTGGGAAGCTCCTTCAGGACGTAGCCTTTCAATGTCTGAAAAGTTGAGTGGACATCACCCAGGCACAGCATGGACCAGGAGTAGGAGAGAAAAGAGTTGTTAATATAGAGTAGGAGAGCAAGTGAAGGTAGAGTACTGAGATATAAGACTGGACCTCTAAGAGTTTTATTGCATCCAGGACACCTGAAACAAAGTGACAAAAGATTTGTGGGATACCCAGATGGTGCTAGTGGTAAAGAACTTGCCTGCCAATGCAGGAGAGGTAAGAGATGCAGGCTTGATCCCTGGGTCAGGAAGATCCCCTGTAGAAGGACATGGCAACCCCCTCCAGTATTCTTGCCTGCAGAATCCCATGAACAGAGGAGCCTGTCGGACTACAGTCCATAGGGTCACAAAGAGTTGGACACGACTGAAGTGATTTAGCATGTATGCACAATGGAAAAAAATTAAAGAGGGTGTTGGAAATCATTTCCAAGGCTAGACATAGTTTCTCTGAAACAGAAGGATCTCGGGGTCTTCTGACAGGTCCTTCTGCCCCATGCCTAGGTGCTCCAAGCTAATGAATGTTGCTGCTGCTCCCATAACTGGAGCGTGATGTGATATCACACTAGTGGTTTGAAACTAGCCATGGGAAATTATTTACACCATAGAAATCAACAAGTGCCACAAATCAGCATCCCCACCCTTCCTCAAAGACCCAGTTGTTAAACTCTGATTCTCATTCTGCTGCATTAAATCATGATTATTTAATATATTGTGATTTTAAAGTATGAACTTTCATACACGTGGTACATAGGTCTCTATTTATACTCTACAAATGTTAGAAGGTCTCTATTTATACCTACAAATGTAAGGTAAGCCTGTGTTGTTGCATAGCTACTTAAATTAAAGGATATGTATGGTTGTCTCTCATTAGATAAAAAAGGGTGAACATTCTGTCTTGGTACTATATAGGAGTCACAAATATCTGTAATAATTCTCATGCTCCATTTCTTCTATATCTATGTAATAGTGAAAGGATGAATAATCACATTTTGTGTTTATGGCTTTAGACTCCTCATCCCTTTGAGAAATGAATAAGAAGGTGCCCTTTGGAATTCTCTAGAACTCAGAGGTAACCAGGGCCATATTGGAGAATTTTATAGCATGTCATACACCATGATAAGGAATGTGTTTTGTAGGGGGCATTCTAGAAGTCTCCATAACATAGATCTAGACATTTCCCAGGCCATAGTATATGACTTATATTTCTATTTCAGACTCTAGGAATGGTTTTTGGTTTTGTTTTTAACTAATATCTTGAAATTCATGTCTAAGTAGATATAGGATAAAATGCCTATAGCTGGTTTTCAGTATTTTAAAATGTATATATAAAATGTCTGGGAGAGTAATTTTAAATGATTCTCTTCTCTCAGTCTCAGAAATTCTGACTCAGCACATTATGTATTGGGTGAGGTCCAGAAATTTGAATTTTTAATAAACGTTGCAGTTATTTTTAGGAACATGGGATATAGATAGTACTTAAAAGATATTGGCTCATAATCAAAAGTATCTAATATAAAATTTTATAATTTCTTTTCATTTTTTGCTATCATAGAAAAGAATTGACCTTAATGGATAGATTTTGGCCCACTCACATATACCATGGGTATTATGGATTGAGTTGTGTGCCCTTAAAATTCAAATGTTTTAGTGCTAACTCCCAATGTGACTGTATTTGGAGATTAGATATTTAAAGAGGTAATTAAGGTTAAGTGAAGTGCTCTTGTAAAAAGAAGAAGAGACACCATGAGCACATGTGCATAAAGGAGAGGCCATATGAGAACACAGTAAGAAAGTGATGTCTGCAAGTTAGGAAGAGAGGTCTCATCAGAAACCAACCCTGTGAGCACCTTGGTCTTGAGCTTTAAGATTCTGAAACTGTGAGAAAACATACTTCTGCTGTTTAAGGCACTCGATCTGTGGTATTCTGTATGGTGGTCTGAGCAGACAAACAACACAGGCTAAAATAGTTAAAAACAAAACAAAACAAAACAAAAAAACAGTAAGTGGCAGATGAAGTCAATATGATGGTCTTTAGCATGATAAAAATATTTCCCCTGGAACTTGTATTCCATCATTATAGGAGGACCTTTGTTTAATTTATCAGATTCTGACAAGAAAGCCATCCATACTTGCCAAAGTAAATGCTCTGACATTGAAGGTTCTTAAATGGGCATTTCCAAGGACAGACTCTCAAACTCCTTTTTCTTTACTTCATTGGTTGACCCATTCTTCCTTTGGTGGATTCATTCTTTTTATAAGTTGTTTTTTAACCCTGAATATTAATTGGAAGGACTGATGCTGAAACTGAAGTTCCAATACTTTGGCCACCTGATGAGAAGAGCCTACTCACTGGAAAAGACCGTGATGCTGGGAAAGATTGAGGGCAGGAGGAGAAGGGGGTGACAGAAGATGAAATGGTTGGATGACATCATGACTCAATGGACATGAGTCTGAGCCAACTCCAGTTGAGAATGAAGGACAGGGAAGCCTGGTGTGCTGCAGTCCATTTGATCACAAAGGGTTGGACATGACTGAGTCACTGAACAACAAAATTAACACAATCAACAAAATTAGAGTTTGATCTTACTGACCAGAGACCTTCTATATTTTTCTAGAATAACTTGGTGCTTCTATTCACGTACATCCCACACGAGTCATGCAGTCAATTTGTAGAGAAAGATCTTTCTGTGCATGTGTGTGTATTCGGCAGTCAGGAAATCAGGGTGAACAGTGAGGCTACCATGAACCCTCCGCAGTGAATTTTCCTCCAGGGAACTTCCCTAGTCGGCCAAAGAAAGAAAATGGAGATGAATGACACACTAAACCCTCTTTTTTAAGGCAATTGGCAACAGATTTTTAAAAAGTATTTTCTCAGAAGGCAGAAGTGTTGATTAAGAGGGTAACTTCACCTCATGACCACAATGGATAACTGAGTGTTTATGCTGATTAAAATAGATGTACTAGCATCTATAAGATGCAGGGCCAGGGCCTCTTCCTCTGAATTCAGATTAGTTTTTCCCTAGTCACTTTTCAATTGTAAGTATCTATTATAAATAAGTTAGTTTTAAATAAGCTATTTCTAAAAGCCCGAGGAAGTATATTTTTCACATTTCTTTTTATTTGCTGTGGTAAAAAGGGAAACCTCTGTCTCAGTCACTGTGATTATTAAGTCATTTCTCCACAGGTTTCCAGGGACCCTCTGCTAACTAATTTCCATTTTCAGTTGCTGATGACTATGTTCATTCAACTAGAGTGATGGAGTTTCTTTTCATTGGTTTTAAAATAGGGTCTTTTATGGAAGGTTTCTGCATATCACTGCTGAAGGTGCGGTATGCCATTTGTTTTCGTTAAAAGTTTCATTCGGGTCATACATGACTGAAGACACCTGGATGGCAAATTTTGCCCTGAATTTCCTAAATTTATTACTAAAGTGATGTAGTCTTCAAGTATCCCATGGAGGGGAGGGAAATAATAGTGATCATTAATAATTATCCTTTCTCTGTACCCAGTACTTGGCACGACACCTTCTAATATTATTTCTATTTTCCAGATGAATAAACTGAGGAACAATAGGTGAAGCATATTAGCTTGGGTGTAGAATGGCATGAAGAGGAGAATTGTACTAGCTTCCTCCATTAGGAATGGAGATACCTGACTTTAATCCCTGTTCTGTCTGAAACAAATCTAGGGTGACCTGTTAGTTCTGATTTTCTCAGTCCTTCTTATTTTAGCACTGAAAATCTTTCATCCTGTCAATATTTAGTAATCTGGGCCAGTCACCTTACCAAATCTTAGGCTCTTCTCACTGTACCACATTGTTAGTTCATGTTAGGCTTTAATCTATAGATTTGCTAAATCAATTATTTTTTAAAGTAAATATTAGCATGAAGTGGACACTAGTTAAAAAATATTAACCAGAGTTTTTCTCTGCTATGTTTGCTTATACACAGTGCCCTTTCTTATAATCAATGAGCTAGGACACTCTGTGCTCATTGTTTTCAAGGTAGAGCTTTCAATCAAGAAGAGTTGTTTATTTGTCTATTTAAAGTTTAGTTCCTTTAAGAAATGGCAAAGTCTTTAATAAGGACAATAAATTCAGTGATATATATATGATGATGTATAAATAAGAACTCACATCCTGGAAAATCATGATGACGTTGGTAGCTAAGTTACGTTGGGCACTTGCAGTATTTGACATTTTTCTAAGTGTTTTACAAGTGTCATCTTAAAATTTCTATATGACTTGTGTATGCCTTATTTACAGATGAGGAAACTAAGGCACAGAAAGACTGAGTAAAGTTTCTAAGTTCAAACAGGCAGATTCAATATTCAACATCAGACAACTGGACTCCAGACCCTGTGCCCTTCATTACTGTGCCCTGCTCAACAGAAAGTGATAACACTGATTGGAGACAGAGAGGGTCGTTGGAGGGAAAGAGGTGAGGAATTAGATGGTAGTCATGGCTTGAGAAGAGGCTCAATAACTACTCAGTCTTTCAGGGAAACCTTGGGAAGAACAGGTAAAAAAATCAAGACGTGTTTCGAGGGAATCTGAAGAAGAGTAGCTTTATATTCAATTCCCAAGTAGACCCAAGATAGGGCAGGATCTCAGAATAGAAATCACCTTATGGTTGATCTAAGAGTTTCTTTCTGAGATAACAGGGATCACTTAGGATTTGGTCCATGTCCACATAACAAAAACTCAAAATAAGAGAGGCTCAAATGAGTAAGAGGGTTTTTTCTTTTTGCTTGTTTTAAAATGACTATACAGGCCATAACATTTATATTTAAAGGTAGGAAGGAGGTAAAAAAAAAAAAAAGCAAAAGAATATGCCCTTTTTCAAAGTCCAATTCAATAACTTTCACTTATATCTCAATTGGCCAGAATTTATTCACATTGCCACATTTGGTTGCAAGGCTGTAAACAACTATAGGCATTTATTAGGCATATTGTTACTCCTAAACAAAATACAAGTTTTTTAACTAAGATAAGGAGAGAATAGATATTGTCTGTGGACTGGCCATTTCAACCATGGTCCCATATAGCAACAGTGGACAAAACCAGTTAATTGAAGGAATCCAGTGACCCAAGAATGGCAGAAGAAGCAAAACAGCTCATTCATGGTTCTCAAGAAACAGCATGACCCAGTAAAGTTGGAGAGATTCCTGAATGTCAGATGATCCAAAGTTAGCTGAAAGATATTCAGACCCAGAAGGCCATAAGGCCAAGACGGAGGTACAGCATAGCAGCAGTATTCCTGACAGTTGAAAATAAACATATTGAGAAATGATCTTCCCTGATATGTGATACTGTGTAAGCAAATACTTCTTAAGTCCCTGAGAACTTGACACAATTCTAGGGAAATTGTACAAGGGCCCCAGCTTGGCTGAAATTCCATTTATTCCACCACAACAAAATGTTAGAGAGAGATTGATTTCACTTTAAGAATAAAGTTACATCTCTTCTACATCTAAAATTGTTGACCAAGATTCAGAAAATTATACACATAAATGAAAAAAGGAATGCATCATTACATGTTAGTAACAAGGTTGTACTTGGAACCAAATGAATATTTATGGTACCCTTTGATACAATTTGATTATATCCAGCCTCTTCAGCCTCTATGAGTGTTACTTGAAATACTTGCACATAAACAAGCAATTTCATTATGAATTAGAATGCACGTCTTTGAATTTAACTGTGCTAGTTTGCTGGGGCTGCCATGACAAAGTACCACAGACGGGTGATTTAAACAATAGCAGTTCATTTTCTCGTAGTTCTAGAGACTAGAAGTCTGAGACTGAGGTGTTATCAGGGTGGCTGGTTCCTTCTGAAGCTTGTTTTTTTGGTTTGTAGGTGGCCATCTTCTCCTCTTGGCTTATCTCTGGGCATTGTCATTATTGTTTAGTTGTTAAGGTGTGTCTGACTCTTTGCAACTGCATGGACTGCAGCCCACCAGGCTCCTCTATCCATAGGATTTCTCAGACAAGAATACTGGGGTGGGTTGCCATTTCCTTCTCCAGGGGATCTTCCTAACCCAGGAATTAAACCCATGTCTCCTGCATTGACAGGTGAATTCTTTACCACTGGGCTACTAGAGAAGCTCCCACTTCTGGGCATGTCTGTATCTTAATCACCTTTTCTTATGAAGACACTGATCATAATTGGATTAGGGCCACTTTAATTACCTAATTTTGGCTTAATTGCCTCTTTAAATACCCTGTCTTCAAATATGGTCCCATTCTGAGGTCCTGGGGTTTAGGACATCAACATATAAATTTGATGGAGACACAATCCAAATCTTTCCACAAAAATGATCTTGTGCTTATTAACATTATTGCATGGCATTTCAAGACCATAGAAAGCACCGAGGTCATCATTATGTTAAAAAATTATTGATTGATCTCTTTGCCACACCCTGTTAGGAGTTCTAGGATCATAAGACCCCATCACTGTGCAGAGCTTCTCATTGACTGAGGTTTCCAGATATGGAAATGTTGCCCAAGGCAATTTATTCTACCTGCTCTCTTATTGAAGTTTATCCTTCTATAGAGGTAGGGAAGAGTCCAAATACTTAAATTATAAATGAGATCAATGCTGTAAATATAGTAAGTATATAATATGTGGTGTGAATAAATGTGAGAACAAAGTATTGTTGCTGAAATTCCTTGTAACTGAGTCTGAAAGTGAAATTGAAAGTCGCTCAGTCGTGTCCAACTCTTTGCAACCCCATGGACTGTACAATCCATGGAATTCTCTAGGCCAGAATACTGGAGTGGAAAGCCTTTCCCTTCTCCAGGGGATCTTCCCAATCCAGGGACTGAACCCAGGTCTCCTGCATTACAGGCGAATTCTTTACCAGCTGAGCCACAAGGGAAGCCCAAGAATACTGGAGTGGGCAGCCTATCCCTTCTCCAGCAGACCTTCCTGATCTAGGATATTCATGTTACATTTTCTTTTTAAAACGGGGATACTAACTATTTATAAAACTTTGTTAAATAACATGCCATATGACAAGAGCAGTTTTTAAACTCTAATCATACCATACTATATTGCAGTTATTTTTGGAATCTATATTAATATTAATTATAAATTATGAATTGCAGGGAAGAGAAACTCCCTCCATTATCTCAATGCATGTTCATTTCACTCATGAGGGCCCCACAATACATCAGAGACTTTTGCAGAGCTCCGTCTGATATTACTGTCATTCTTCTTGAATTGAAAAACACAAGGATGATATTTGTAGAGTCTATAGTGCTCACCAACTTCTATGTACAGGATTCTCTCTTTATCCAATTGACTTAGAAGAAACTGTGTAAGGGCTTTCCTATTTCTGTTTTTTTTTTTTTTTTGAGAAATATGCATACCTTTTTAGACTGCTTAAAATATCAGAGGATTATTGTGTTAGCAGATAAGGAAGAACACCTATATGTGAAGGAATATTAAAAATGATTTTGTATCAGTTAGGTTTAGGTTAGCTTATGTTGCAAGAATAAAATAATCCCAGATATCAGTGGCTAAAAAAATGTATCTCTTGTTCACACTATATGCTCAACCAACATAGGCAGGAAAGGTTTTTTCTCCTGTAGTCATTCAGGAATGAACCAAAAAAGAAGTTTTCCTTTGATATGCATATCCATCGAGAGAATGCTGTAAACTGCATAAATTGCACATTATATCTTTAGAGTTGCTTCCAGGAAGTGGCATATGCCGCATCTGCTTACATCTTCTTGGCTAAAGCAAGTCATATTGTTGTTGTGCTTGTTGCTCACTCATGTCCGACTCCATGTGATCCCATGGACTGTAGCCTGCCAGGCTTCTCTGTCCGTGGAATTCTCCAGACAAGAATACTAGGGTGCATAGCCATTCCCTTCTCCAGGGGATCTTCCTGACCCAGGGATTGAACCCAGGTCTCCCACACCTCAAGTGGATTCTTTACCATCTGAACCACCAGGGTGGCCCTCAAAACAAGTCACATGGTCATGCCTGCCTCTTGCCATGTGCCTGGAGGTAGATGGAAAGGGTTGGTGAAATGTAATGTCGATCTCTTTTCAATTTATTAATCTCTCCTATGAGCAAAGCCTATCATGTCTCAAGAAATGGTCTAAGTGTTGAGGATATAGGAGTTTTTATAAACCTTATGCTCTAATGATTATATAGCATGTTATGAATATGCATATGATAGATAATATCATAGCAAGAAAATGGATAGAAGTGGTCTGAAGTAGAAATACTGCAACTGTATATAAGCTGCTAGGGGAGGTTTAACTGAGAATATGAAATTTTATTAAGTTTGTGGAATAGCTAAGAGGGTAACTAAGGCATATGGGTAACTATCTATTGAACAAGCATGCTAGACAGAGGGAACTGAATGTTCAAAGGCCCTGAGGCAGGAAGATGCTTGGTATTCTTGCAGGGAATTAAGGTTAACATGACTGGAAAAGGGTGGGAAGGGAGGAGAGTAGTAGGGACTGAGGCTGGAGAGGAATGTAGAGGAAAGAACATATCACACAGGGCCCCATAGATCACTAGAAAGGCTACGACTATGAGTGAGATAGGAACCTACTTTGTGTTTTGAGGAAAGGGTGACCTGATCAAACATATTTTAAAGTCTCAAGACTTGGGAATAAGCAAGGCAAAAACAGATCAGGAAGCATCTCATTATTCAGATCAGATAGGATGGAGGCATTGACCGTAGTAGAAATGGAAGCAGTAAGAAGTTGGATTCTGAATATTTTTTGAAGTTATACCCAATATAATTTGCTAATGGCTTAGCTTTCAAATAAGGATTTTAATTGAGTCTCGATATTAAAAAGTAATGAGAAATGTCGGGCTGGATAAGTTACAAGCTGGAATCAAGATAGGTGGGAGAAACATCAGCAACCTCAGATATGCAGATGATCCCCATCTAATGGTAGAAAGCAAAGAGGAACTAAAAAGCCTCTTTATGAAAGTGAAGGAGGAGAGTGAAAGAGCTGGCTTAAGACTAAATATTTAAAAAAACTTAGATCATGGCATCTGGTCCTATTACTTCATGGCAAATAGAGGGAGAAAATGTGGAAGTAGTGACAGATTTCTTCTTGGGCTCTAAAGTCACTGCGGATGGTGACTGCAGCCATGAAATCAGAAGATAATTGCTTTGGCAAGAAAGCTATGATAAACCTAGATGGTGTGTTGAAAAGCAGAGACATTACTCTGCCAACAAAGGTACACATAGTCAAGGTACAAAGGTACACATGGTCTTTCTGGTGGTTACCTACGGGTATGAGGGCTGGAATGTAAAGAAGGCAGAGTGCCAAAGAATCGATGTTTTTTGAACTGTGGGGCTGGAGTAGACTCCTGAAAGTACCATGGACAGCAAGGAGATCAAACCAGCCACTCTTAAGGGAAATGAACACTGAATACTCATTTGAAGGACTGCTGCTGAAGCTCCAGTATTTTGGTCATCTGATGCAAACAGCCAACTCATTGGAAAAGTCCGTGATGCTGGGAATGATTGAGAGCAGGATAAAAGGGCGTCAGAGAATGAGATGGCTGGATGGAATCACCAATCAATGGACATAAATTTGGGCAAACTTCAGGAGATGGTGAGGGACAGGGAAGTCTGGCATGCAGCAGTACATGGGCTTGCAGAGTTGCACATGACTAGGTGACTAAACAGCAACATTAAAAAGTAGAGACTGAAAAAAGATACTCTGATCTATAAGAAAACTTGCATGATGTGGACAGAATTTTCCCATAGTAATAGGAGAAATCAAGGCAATATCAATGCTTGTTTCCCCCTTCATTTCTCTGCCTCTTATATATAATCTTATATGACCATGTGCTTACTTCAATTTTATTATTTATATTACTTAATTTCCTCTCTGGCTAAACAGAATAACAGAGAAAGAAGTTATTTTTTTCCTGCTCTATTTCCTTTGAAGTCTAGAACTTTGTCTAGGACAGAATGTGTACTCCATAGAAGACATTAACTGAAGAGAATACTAAGAGTGGCATTAGAGGGAAAAAGAAGTCACAAAGCTGCTTCCTGAATCATAGTAAAATAGGGTAGAAGGCTTTGCTTATTCTGATGTGTGCCCTTTCCAGATGGTGGTGATGTTAGAACTGTTTTACAAACTACTGGTATCTAGTTGCAGATTTTTTAATTTTTCTTAGATTATCTGCTATTATCCACTTCTTGAAAGTTATGGGTTAACCCGCAAAGGAGTGCATCATGTATTATATTGGAATTTATTGAATGAACCTAAGAAAAACATATGGCTCCTGGTGACTCAGACGGTAAAGATTCCATCTGCAGTGGGGGAGACTCAGGTTCAATCACTGGGTAAGGAAGATCCCCTGAAGAAGGGAGTGGCAACCCACTGCAGTATTCTTGTCTGGAGAATCCCAGTGGACAGAGGAGCCTGGCTGGCTACAGTCCACGGAGCTGCAAAGAGTCAGATATGACTGAGTCATTAACACGTTCACTTTTCACTTCCAAGAAAATCATGCAATTCTGTTTATATAAAAAATTGTTTCTTCACGAGAGTGAGTAAAAAGAGACCCATTATGTATTCCCAGAATCCTAGGTCATGCTTATATTCTTAAGTGATATACCTCACATTTAGATTACATTCTAGTACCTAAACCAGGTAACTCATTTGTCCACAATTATTTGTGCTATTTGATTATGAACCAGAGACTGTGGCAGACACCATGGTTACAGAGGACATGACCAATCCAGACACTAACCAAGTAATTCCAAGTGTGATCTATGTTACCAAAGGGAATGTAAAGAGCCCTTTGGGAATCCAAAATATAGTTCCGGCAGCAAAGAGCAATATTTGTAAAGTGCTTAAACCCACTTATGAATGGAAGATCTACACCATGAAGTTGGCAAACTGTAGCTTGTGGGCCAGCTGCCTGTTTTTGTAAGTACATTTTTGGAATCCGGCTCTATTCATTCTTTTAAGTGTTATGTATGTGTATTTTCTCACCACAAGGGAGAGTTGAACAGTTGTGATACAAAACTTTAAGACTTACAAACCTAAAATATTTACTATCTAGCCCTCTGAAAAAAATGTTTCTGAACTTTGGTCTATAAGTGGTTATTAACAACCACAGAAATACTCATAAACTTAAGTGTAATGAGCACCAAAAGCTATTCTTTCTCTCTCTGTCACATAGGGTTGATGCTGACAATGTTCTTAGCTGGTTGGCTTATGAAAGCAAATCTGGCAAATAAGAACATTTCTCTATGCTGAACTGAAGGTGAGCATTGGTCTTGATGGATTACTTGTACACAAGGCCAAAAAACCCTTTCTGAACATGTGGAAATTGGTTTACACCCCACTCTTAATACTGAGAAAAATAGCACAGAAGCTCTCTCCAATTCAAGTGTTGATTTATTGACACTGGCAATTCTTGAGCTCATGTTTACCTTGTCATAACCATAAAGTTATTGAAATTAAAGTTGAATTGAATTGACAGACAGCAAAAAGTATAGCTAAACTGGCCCAAGTACATTTTTTATTTATAAGATTCAGCATAGTGTATTATATTGGCATTTAATGAAGGCCAAAAACATTCCCAAACTGAGAAACAACCTAGGACAGAAAAGAAAATTTCATATATATATGTAACCTGATAAGTGGTTACCTACTAGGCTGACTGTGGCTCGGATCATGAACTCTTTATTGCCAAATTCAGACTAAAATTGAAGAAAGTGGAGAAAACCACTAGACCATGCAGGTATGACCTAGATCAAATCCCTTATGACTATACAGTGGAAGTGAGAAATAGATTTAAGGGACTAGATAGACAGAGTGCCTGATGAACTATGGATGGAGGTTCATGACATTGTAAGGAAGACAGGAATCAAGACCATCCCCAAGAAAAAGAAATCCCAAAAAAGTAAAATGGCTGTCTGAGGAGGTCTTACAAATAGCTGTGAAAAGATGGGAAGCAAAAAACAAAGGAGAAAAGGAAAGATATACCCATTTGAATTCAGAGTTCCAAAGAATAGCAAGGAGAGATAAGAAAGCCTTCCTCAGCAATCAAAGCAAAGAAATAGAGGAAAACAATAGAATGGGAAAGACTAGAGATCTCTTCAAGAAAATTAGAGATACCAAGGGAACATTTCATACAAAGATGGGCTCAATAAAGGACAGAAATGGTATGGACCTAACAGAAGCAGAAGATATTAAGAAGAGGTGGCAAGAATATACAGAAGAACTATACAAAAAAGATCTTCAAGACCCAGATAATCATGATGGTGTGATCACTCACCTAGAGCCAGACATCCTAGAATGTGAAGTCAAGTGGGCCTTAGGAAGCATCACTATAAACAAAGCTAGTGGATGTGATGGAATTCCAGTTGAGCTATTTCAAATAAAAAAGATGATGCTGTGAAAGTGCTGCACTTAATATGCCAGCAAATATGGAAAACAGCAGTGGCCACAGGAGTGGAAAAGGTCAGTTTCCATTCCAATCCCAAAGAAAGGAAATGCCAAAGAATGCTCAAACTACTGCACAATTGCACTCATCTCACACGCTAGTAAAGTAATGCTCAAAATTCTCCAAGCCAGGCTTCAGCAATACGTGAACTGTGAACTTCCAGATGTTCAAACTGGTTTTAGAAAAGGCAGAGGAACCAGAGATCAAACTGCCAACATCTGCTGGATCATCGAAAAAGCAAGAGAGTTCCAGAAAAACATCTGTTTCTGCTTTATTGACTACGCCAAAGCCTTAGACTGTGTGGATCACAATAAACTGTGGAAAATTCTGAAAGAGATGGGCATACCAGACCACCTGACCTGACTCTTGAGAAACCTGTATGCAGGTCAGGAAGCAACAGTTAGAACTGGACATGGAACAACCTACTGGTTCCAAATTGGGAAAGGACTACGTAAAGGCTGTATATTGTCACCCTGCTTATTTAACTTATATGCAGAGTACATCATGAGAAACGCTGGGCTGGAAGAAGCACAAGCTGGAATCAAGATTGCTGGGAGAAATATCAATAACCTCAGGTATGCAGATGACCTGACCCTTATGGCAGAAAATGAAGAGGAACTAAAGAGCCTCTTGATGAAGGTGAAGGAGGAGAGTGAAAATGTTGGCTTAAAGCTCAACACTCAGAAAACTAAGATCATGGCATCTGGTCCCATCACTTCATGGCAGATAGATGGGATAACAGAGGAAACAGTGGCTAACTTTATTTTTCTGGGCTCCAAAATCACTGCAGATGGTGATTGCAGCCATGAAATTAAAAGACGTTTGCTCCTTAGAAGGAAAGTTATGTCCAACCTAGACAGCATGTTAAAAAGCAGAGACATTACTTTGCCAACAAAGGTCCATCTAGTCAAGGCTATGGTTTTTCCAGTGGTCAGGTGTGGATGTGAGAGTTGGACTATAAAGCAGCACTGAAGAATTGATGCTTTGAACTGTGGTGTTGGAGAAGACTCTTGAGAATCCCCTGGACTGCAAGGAGATCCAACCAGTCCATCCTAAAGGAGATCAGTCCTGGGTGTTCATTGGAAAGGCTGATGTTGAAGCTGAAACTCCAATACTTCGGCCACCCGGTGCGAAGTGCTGACTCATTGGAAAAGACCCTGTTGCTGGGAAAGATTGAGGGCAGGAGGAGAAGGTGACGACAGAGGTTGAGACGGCTGGATGGCATCATTGAATCGATGGACATGGGTTTGGATGGATTCTGGGATTTGGTGCTGGACAGGGAGGCCTGACGTGCTGTGGTTCATGGGGTCGCAAAGAGTCGGACATGACTGAGCGACTGAACTGAACTGATATATAAAGTTGTGACCAACTTAGACAGCTTATTAAAAAGCAGAGACAGTACTTTGCCAACAAAGGTCCGTCCAGTCAAGGCTATGATTTTTCCAGTGGTCATGTATGGATGTGAGAGTTGGACTATAAAGAAAGCTGAGTGCCAAAGAATTGATGCTTTTGAACTGTGGTGTTGGAGAAGACACTTGAGAGTCCCTTGGACTACAAGGAGATCCAACCAGTCCATCCTAAAGGAAATCTGTCCTGAATTGGAAGGACTCATGCTGAAGCTGAAATTCCAATACTTTGGAGTTTGGCCACCTCATGAAAAGAGCTGACTCATTGGAAAAGACCCTGTTGCTGGGAAAGATTGATGGTGGGAGGAGAAGGGGACGACATAGCGTGAAATGGTTGGATGGCATCACCGACTTGATGGACAAGAGTTTGAGTAAGCTCCAAGAGTTGTCAATGGACAGGAAGCCTCGTGTACTGCAGTCCATGGGGTCACAAAGAGTCAGACATGACTGAGAGACTGAACTGAACTGAACTGATACACACACACACACATATATATATATACAATAGCTGCACCAGGTCCTAGTTTCAGGACGTCTAATCTTCAGTCTTTGTTGTATGTGGGATATAATTTTTTGACCAGAGATCGAACCCAGGCCTGCTGCATTGGGAGAGCAAGATCTTAGCCACTAGACCACCACAAAGGTTCCAGAGGTGTTTTCTTTTCTTTTTTTTTTTACTGAAGTTCAATTGGTTTACAATGTGTTAGAGTTAGTTTCAAGGCAATAGCAAAGTGATTCAGTTATATGTATCTATATCTATCTATCTATATAGGTAGATAGGTAGATAGATAGGGCTTTCCTGGTGGTTCAATGGTAAAAGAATCCAACTACCAGTGTAGGGTTACTTGAGATGCCAGTTTGATACCTGGATTGGAAGACTCCTTGGAGTAGGAAATGGCACCACACTTTAATATTTTTGCCTGGAGAATCTCAAGGACAGAGAAGCCTGGCAGACCACAGTCCATAAGGCTGCAAAGAGTCAGACAACTGAGCAAGCCCACACATTATCTATGTACATATATGTGTATGTATGAAAGATTGGAGTCAGGAGGAGAAGGGGACGACAGAGGATGAGATAGTTGGATAGCATCACTGACTCAACAGAGATGAATTTAAGTAAACTCCAGGAGTTGGTGATGAACAGGGAGGCCTGGTGTGCTGCAGTCCATGGGGTCACAAAGAGTCTGATGCAACTGAGTGACTGAACTGAACTGAACTGATATATGTATGTATATGTATATTCTTTTTCAGATTCTTTTCCTTTATAAGTTATTACAACAGATTGAGGGTAATTTCCTGTGGTATTGTTAGGTTTTACACAGCATGCAGTGTGAATGGTGCACCTTGGAGGTGTTGATGCAATGATACAGCAACTATTATTACTGGGAAAAGAACTACCCCTCCAAAAAAAAAAAAAAATAACATTTATGGAGCTCCTTACCAAACTATGAGTTTTAAGCAAACGTCAATGATCACACTTGAGTTTTATTACTTTCATAACTCTAAAAAGAATTTCTGTTATTCTTCCCACTCAAGTTTTACATTTCCCCTTTTTAAAAATTTGCAATAGTTTTGAACTCCTTTATTCCCTTTCAGTATTCAGCCACATTTACTGAACATTCATCAGTACAGTGGAATGATCATCCGAGCAATCCCAGTAGGAATGGTAGGACAGGTCCATTGCCTTTAAAGAAGATACAACCTAAAAAGGGAAGGAGAATAAATTCTAAAATATCTTGTAAAGAAAACAATAAAGCACACAATGCACACATGTGCATACATGCTAAATTGCTTCAGTCACGTCCAACTTTTTGCGACCATATGAACTGTAGCCCACCCGACTCCTCTGTCCATGGGATTCTCCAAGAAAGAATACTGGAGTGTGTTGCCATGCCCTCCTCCAGGGGATCTTCCTGACCCAGAGATTGAACCCATGTCTCTTACGTCTCCTGCAGTGGCAGGCAGGTTCTTTACCACTAGCGCCACCTAAGAAGCCCAATATATGCATACTGAAAGTTGCTCAGTCTTGTCTGACTTTTTGCAACCCCATGGACTATACAGCCCATGGAATTCTCCAGGCCAGAATACTGGAACAGGAAGCCTTTCCCTTCTCCAGGGGATCTTCCCAACCCAGGGATCAAACCCAGATCTCCCATGTTGCAGGTGGATTTTTTACCGACTAAGCCACCAGGTAAGCCCAAGAATACTGGAGGGGGCAGCCTATCCCTTCTCCAGTGGATCTTCCTGACCCAACAATTGAACTGGGATCTCCTGCATTGCAGGTGGATTCTTTACCAGCTGAGCTACCATATACTCACACAAAACATTCATAGAAGGTGTGGGGAAATGGGATTTCCTGGAATATTGGATTGATTGTTGCTTACAGCATCTCAGAAGAAATTTGATGGCAGTGAGCTTTAAATGGAATTTGGAAGGAAAGACTTCAAGACATTTGAAAGATAACTTAGGTCACAGTCGATAAACTATAGTCCAGATTTGGCTTGCTGGCTGTTTTGGTAAAATTTTAATGGAACATAGTCATTGTCATTTGTTTATGTTTATTCATTAAAGGTTGCTTTTACGTCACAAGGGCAGAATTGAGTAGTTGCAACAGAGTTGACATAGCCTACAAACCCAAAACGACTTACAATCTGGCCCTTTACAAAATGATTTGCTACTCTGCCTTAGAAGAATAAGAAACGAGAGGCAGACATACAGACTATCAAAAAGCTCTTATATCTGCAAAATGGGACATGGATATTCATGTATTGTCTTCCTTATTTCTGGCACAAAGGTAGATACAAATTAAAATTAATATATGAGATAATAATCACATAATTGCTTGAGCTTTGATTCCTACTTGACAGATAGGAATAATGTCACCTACAAACAGATCTTTGAGAGGATTATATGGAGAAAGTCCCTTTCCCGTGAAATGTGACACGGTTATTACTCTGGGGTTGGCTTTCCACTGGGGCTTCCCAGGTGGTGCAGTGGCAAAGACTCCACCTGCCAATGCAGGAGACTCGAGAGACTTGGGTTTGATCCCTGAATCGGGAAGATCCCCTGGAGGAGGGCATGGCAATCCACTCCAGTATTCTTGCCTTGGGAATTCCATGGACAGAGGAGCCTGGTGGGCTACAGTCCATGTTGCAAAGAGTTAGGCATGACTGAGCACATGCACACACACACACACACACACACACACGGCTTCCCACTGTCACTGAGTTGTGAATCTCGAGCCGTCATTTTGCTGAATCAGGGTTTACTTACATAAATATTTCTAGCTTTTACAAATATTTAAGGCACCTTCTTCTGATTGAGAAACTAGATCGTTCCTCAAGATTTTACTTCTGGACTCCTCAAGCTATCCCAAGCATAAATTGCATTTTAGTCTGTGCAGGAAATATACATATGAAAGAGAATATAGGACATTTGACATTAGATGAAACATGTCTTAAGCCAACTTAGGATTTGTTGGGAATGGAAATGTCATACTTTGGTCTTATTTGTTTTGCAAAATTTAAAGTGAGAAACATTTAAGAGAACTACATTACCCACAAAAATATTCTAAGTACTGCCATGCTATCCAGTCCAACTGTGAAACTAGTTCTACCTCATGTATAATGCACCAAATACCAAGCTGCAGAATTCAAAGTCATTTTAAGAATTATGGGTGGAGATGAACACATTTCTTTTTAAAAGTACTACTAAATTGAAGGTCATGCAAATATGCTACAGACATTTATATTCGTACATTCTAATCCCCCAGCTCCTGCCTAGGACTTGAAATGTGCTTTGTGTTTCCAAGTACTTTCATATTATTGGTTTTATCTCATAATCTGGTTTGGGAGAGAGGGTGAAAGTAGTTTTTACCTTTCTTTTTCTGATAGAAAGACTAAGGTGAAGGGACTTCTAGATACACATCAGAATTGTCATTAATGTACAGGTCTTTGGCAATTATTCTGAGGTTCTTGGGAAGGCAAATTTCATATTGCGTAAAAGTTTTTCTGGATGTTGAACATTTTATACATATTGAAACATATATGGAGAATTTATATATATATATATATATATATATATATATATATATATATGTGTGTGTGTGCATGCTTAGTCGCTTCAGTCCTGTCCAACTCTTTGTGATCCCCTGGACTGTAGCCTGCCAGGTTTCTCTGTCCATGGGATTCTCCAAGCAGGAACACTGGGTTGGGTTGCCCTGCCTTTCGCCAGGATATTTTCCCAATCTTGGGAACAAACCCATGCACACATACATATATGTGTGTATATATATGTGTGTGTGTGTGTGTGTGTGTGTTTATGAAGAGAGAGAGAGAAAAACTATAGAAATCACATTCACCCTTTGTTATGCAAGTGGTCATCTTCAAAAGGAAATTTCCTGGATTATGCTTCTTTTCTTGAGTCACAGCAGATATAGGGCTCAATGGTTATGTTGAGAAGAATGTTGCATGTTCCTCAGTTCATGGAAACTTCAAGTCTAGAAAATGGAAGAGTCAAGTTAATGTCTCTAGAGACCCACAGGGAGTGTCACGCTCCATAAAGTTGTTTGTGCATTTATATACAGTACATAATCAGCACCTCTTGGCAAGGGGACATAGGTTAACTACCTTCCATATGCAGCAGTGAAAAGGCCTTTGGCAAGGAGGTCTACCCGTTGGCATGCACAAATTATGCTAGCTTAAGTTTCACCATGTCAAAAGGAATGTTCACCATGCTTAATAAGAGGTATTGGGTTAATGCCATACTGAGTTTTTTTTAGCAGGGGAGGGAATGTTCAGATGTTTGGGAAAATAAGACACCTGGAGGGTGGAGTGAAGGTCACTTACTCGTATTGAAAAATCAATTATTTTTATGGCTACAAATAGAGTCTACAGTATGCCTATGGTGTGTGGGGTGATAACTACACAGGTACAATTTAGGTACTTTTATAGCCATTCATATTTAATTTACAAAACTGGGGGAGCAACACTATTTTGCCAGAGTTGACCAGTAGATCCTTCATATAGTCTTTTCCAGTCTTTTTCTCCCTTTTAGGGAGGAAGTCTGGAGAATACACAGTAGTATCTGCACATATTCCCAGGACTTCTGCTTTATGTGCCAATTTGTTCTTTCCATTAATTTTTTGTACAATTACTCTAAATTGGCAACTAAAATCGACTAAATGACAAGCCATGGATTTCATGTTCAAGGTATTCTCATTTTAAAGATTCAGAGAGTGTAAGAGACCCTTTTGTCCTAAGAAGATAACATTTTGAAAGCAGCTGTTGATGGATTGTGGTCAAATTCCAAAACTGACTTAAAGATACGTTTCTGTTCTGAAAAATCCATTTCTTTGACCAATCTTCTACGATGCTTATCATTTCTGTCCAAAGAACTATCATTTCTTTAGGCTGTAGTACTTTTCTAAAGAATGTCTAATATTGCACATCTTCTATAAAGTCAAGACATTTAGAGTTGTGCATGTGTGGACACTTGAGTACACTGATAGATTTAGTTTGTACATTAAAGGAAGTTGCATATGGCAGGTAAGATTAGACTGATAGTAGGGAGGATTCACTTACTCAACCACTCATTTTTTTCAAGCATTCCCTTTTTTCTTTATAAACATGGTTTATTAATTTTCCACTGTGGAGTTTGGATGTCCATAGGAAATGCTGATTGCTCATCTTAAGTCAGATGAATGCATAGCACCACGGACATCCTGGTGCACAAAGCAAAGAGGAGTCTAAATTAAAGGAAGGAATTCGAGATTCCCAAAAAGAAAAGTAACATTAGTCATAAAGTCAAGTCCCGTTTCAGTTTTGATTCTGACCACTGCCTGCATCACTGGGCTAGCCAAAGTGGCAGAAGAGACCTCTGGGTGTCTTGAAATAGTTTTCACCATACAGGAGCATCCAAGGCAGCACTGTTACCTGCCCAGGAAACACACATCAGGGCTTCTTGTCTGGTGACTGCCTGAACTGGTCCTCTGATACCTTTAGGGTTCTAGGTTGTAGATCGTGGGTCTGAATCTTAATGTTAAAACCAATACGATGATTATTAAAGAAAAAAGAAAGAGACCATCAAAGGAAATACAGGGGTCCTGCATTCTTCTGAAAGTGAAAGCCATGATCCTTACAATGGCCTGCAAGATTCTCATGAGTTGCCTTACACGGCCCAACCTTTCTAGCGCCCCCAATGCCACTCTGAACTCAGCTTTCTCTCCACTCACTACAGGGCAAGCTCTATGAAGACATGAAATAGGGGTTTCCACAGTACCTAAAACAGTGCCTGGCAAAGAGTAGTAGTATATGTTTCTTTAAAGCAATGCCTGAACAGTTGATGGGTATAACAGCTCTATTTTAAAAACCTCTCAGAACCTCAGATCTCTCACTTATACAGATAATAATCACACTGCCCATCTTTCGGAGAAGCTGAGAGAATAAAAAAGAATAATACACATAAAGGATCTGGCAGAGTGACCTACATAGTCAGTACTCAATATATTTTTGCTTTGCTTCCTGCTTACTTTTATTCTTCTAGATGCAATAATAGTAGTTAATATTTGTTGTATTGTTACTATATGCCAGGCTCAAGGCTGAGCATGCTGCAAGCATGGTCTCATTGAATTTTCTCAACTCTGTGAGCTAGGAACTTTTATTAGTCTCATTTTATAGGTGAAGATTAGAAAAGTTAAATTATTTTTCCAAGATTACACAGTCAGTAAGCAGTCAACCCAGGATGCAAATTAGGTTTATCTGATACCATAATTCCACACTTTCCCATGATGCTACAAGAGGGATAAGGAATACTTAATTGCACTCTTAGGTTCAACCACACTGTAGATAGATGACAAATATATTGTCCAGGTTCCACTAGCTGGGGTTGCTTACCAGTGGACACTGTTTCTTTGTTTAATCTCAAGAAAGTTTAAATAGCACAACTAACTTGGCAAGTGTGCCTGGATCATCCTTGTAAAACTCTTATTCCTGACTCTAAAGCTTTAATTTGAAGGTCTTCATATATATAAAATAGATTTGTTATTTTCCACTGATCAATTATTTGTAAGGAGCTATAATATAAAATTATATTTACATCTATTATATTGTGGATAGCATGTTTTCAAATCCTCAAACCAACCCTATTATTTAGGCATTATTATCGCAGTTGCACCAACAAGGTCATTGAAGAGATGAGAATATTTGCCTGAGGCCACACAACTAGTAAGTAGAAAGCCCTTAAAAATTATGGAATCTGACTTTTAGCAATTGATTTTCATAGGAGTTAACATAACTCAAGAATCTATATCAGTCTAAATCTAACACCTGTGCTCTTAACCATTATATTAAACTATAAAGTGCTGTATAAATGTAAGGATTTATTATGCCTTTTCTTATACCATTATTCCACAAGGAAATTTCTTCTCTAGAATGCTTCATAAGAACTTTGAGTTCCCATCTAGAGAAACCTTCTTTGCAATCAATTATTCAGTGAGTTGACAATTGCTCTTACTAGTGTCCAAAAACAAAGGCCAAAAATGACTTTGGCATGACAACCTAAATACTCATCAGGTGTCTATCTGACCACTTTGGCTGAATGGTGAAGCCCTTAGCCATGAAGTAATAGACAGTTCAGATCAATCATTTAAATGGGCTGTCTGAAATCCAAAGTTGGCAATCTTCCCGAAGTGAGATGCCAAGGTTCTAACCTCTTCCTGGGCAAAGGGGAAGGTTCCAGGCTTTTTCCTCATTGTTGATGTTCCCAGTTGCCAAGGGTGCCTGCCTGCCAAATCAACTTCTGGTTGAGATTCGAGGTGGAGACCACTTCTGTGGAGTAAATTAGGCAACTGGAGAAACAGCATGGATTTTGTTAAGCTGATCAAAAATAAGTTAGGAGCACTTCAGCATCCCATATGCTGCTTACGTGATCAGGCAGCTGCATCTTACAGCCAATGTTATTGTTCTCTTAAAAAAATTTTTTCCTGACATAGTTGGAAGACTTCTTGCTTCTCCTCTGTGATAATTTGCTATGTTACAATCTCTAATCTCCACACGAATTACTCAATGCCACATTCTCTGAGTTTAGAACAACTTAAGTTTCTTGTTGAGCTTAGTATGACTCCTAAACATATTCATTAATATTGATTTTAGTCTTTCAATGCATTCTTTACAATACAACACATCCTTTATGGGATCTGTCCACTCACATAGACACTAGCTCATCTCCCACAAACACACAGAGAAAGAGAGAGAGAGAGAGAGCAAGAGAGAGGCTTCTATATTGAGTCTCACAGCCCCATCACAGGACAGTAATACTTCTTCAGGGGTCACCAACAGCAAGATCAAAGGCATGATGAAGTAACATAAAACTAGGCCACTAGATTCATGATAGCATCCAAAAGTTTGGCAGGAGGGCATCATTTATATTTGAGAAGATTCCCTGCTTTTTGGCAGGAATTCTGCCCACAGCTTTCCAATTAGCATGCTTTATGTCTGGGGAGAAGTTGGTTTCGCAATTGTAAGTACCTTGCCTGACTGAAATCTTATTCTCCCAGACAAATTACAAAGGGATTTATACAACTTTACCCAGACTCCAACTTAGCCACAAGATTAATATGAAAAAAGGGTCTTCCCTCAAGTAATCTTTGAGTTCTTCTGAGAATTTTCTTCATTATGTCTTCCAAATGTTCTGTTTTGCTAATGGAACATTAAATGGTATTCTTACCGGGAGGTGTGGGATGGAAGCTCCAACTAAATCTTCTCTGAAGAAAGATCTAGATTGTGACATAGCATTAGGGAATATGAGGCAATTATTTACCGTGGTGCATCCTTCATAATCTCTGCTTGCTATGTGTTGAAACACAGTTAGTGTAACTTAAGCTGAGAAGAACTACGCCTTAATTTAATAAACAAAGCCTTGACAGCATCTCTTCAGTTTTATGATTTGCGCCCTCCGGGCAAAAAGCCTCAAACATCAATAGGAAAATTTTCTGAGGATACTATATTATTTGGAAATATTTTAAATCTTTGTCTGAGGCTCTGTGCATGCATGCTAAGTCACTATAGTCGTGTCCAACTCTTTGTCATCCCATGGACTGTAGCCCACCAGGTTCTTCTGTCCATGGGATTCTCCAGGCAAGAATACTGGAGTGGGTTGCCATGCCCTCCTCCAGGGGATCTTCCCAACTGGGGGATCAAACCCACATCTCTTAGGTCTCCTGCACTGTCAAGCAGGTTCTTTACCACTAGCGCCACCAAGGAAGCCCACTTAAGGCCCTACAAGGTCCTCTTTGGGATGGCTTGTTTTTTAAGAATGTTCTTGACTTATTGTTGCATGAAGGGTGCCTCAGACATCTCCTATTAGAAAGGACATTTTCCTACTTTAGGCAACTTTTTACCATAAATATACTTTTAGTGACAACCTATGGGCTTACACTCTAGTTATTCTAAATTTGTAACATGTTGGTAGAAAATATTTTTCCCTTGTGATATTTATGGCTTAATTTGAAAATCAGACACAAAAGTATATTCTACATTAACACTATATAGACACTCATAAAAAGTTTCTTGAGATGTCCATTATAACAAGTGTCCCTCATTCTATGATTAAAAACACTAATGGATATGCATCATTTTAAAATTATGATGTTATATCCAATAGCTCATCTAATTTTCCAGTGAATTTTGAGTAGAGGTAAAATATTTATTTTTCTATAAAACACATAAAAAGCCTGAAGAATATAGGACTTACAGTAGTGATCATATTATGTTTCTACCAATGTCTTATCATCAAAAAGATTGCTATGAAACCATACCTTTTTTAATATGAGAAGACAAGACGCATACTGGTAATATTGAACAAGTCAAAATGTCTTTGACCGTCATTACACCAAACTAGGATTTTTTCTAGACTGTTGCCTTCCATTCAACTATAAATACCTCAGGACTAGGACTAGTTAGATTCTCTCTTCAGGCATAAAATGTAAAGAAGCTCCAAATTGCAGTCATCAAGATGAATAACATTAAAATTTTTATTCTGTTGAAGCATAGTTGTCTCATAATGTGTTAGTTTCTGGTATATAGCAAAGTGATTCAGTGACACGTGTATATAATAGTTTGCATCTGCTAATCCCTATCTCCCAGTTCATTCCTCTCCTGGACCCCCATAGATAAATAACATTTTAAGATGATATTTTAAAAGTCAAAATTATGGTGCAGCCATTATGGAAACCGTATAGAGGCTCTTCAGAAAATTTAAAATAGAACTACTATTTCCAGTATAAACCCAAGGAAATGATAAAGAGATGTCTGCATTTCCATGCACATCACAGAGTATATACAATAGCCAACCTACGGAAACAATCTATGTGTCTGTTAACAGATGTACACACACACACACACTGGCATGCACAATGGAATATTACTCAACCATGAAACACAAAAAATCCTGACGTTTGCAACAACATGGATGGATCTTAAGGGCATTATATTAGGTCAAATAACTCAGATAAAGAAAAATACTGTATGATATCACTTATATGTTGAATCAAAAATTTTTTAATATCAATATCAAAATTTTAAATCAACTCAGGATTAGTATTCAGATTTTCCCTTAACTCATGCAATTTTTAATTAATGGCAATTATGGGCCTATATTATTTGCATAATATTTTTGGCCTTGATATTGCTCTAATTTTCAAGTGTTAACTCACTTTAATACTTGGTTGTCTCTTTCTACCTGGATGATAAGCTACTAGAATTCAGGAATTCTGAGTGCATTTATCCACTGCAATAGATTATTGATTGTTGAGGACTATCTAGCTCTATTAAAGCCACTTTTGGACAAATAAAAGAACATTCTTCTTCAGAGGCTGTTTATTGTAATGAAAAGGTCATAGGGTAGCAAGGTACAGGGGAAAGAGGGCAGTGGTTTGATTATTAGTTCTACCCGTGCAAACTGCTTCTCTGGACCTCCATTTCCTCACCTTCATAATATAAGCATTTGAATATTTAACTTCCTGGTGACTCTGAGGATTAAATGAGATAATCAATGTGAAATACTTAACCCAAATGAGGACACCGAGGAATTTTTTTTTCCATACTGTTAAGCATCCTCTCCATCCCATCTCTGGAAAATTTAAACTTTCATCTCCAAGATGTCAACCAAGAGGTGATCATTCTTGTCTACATAGCATCTTGGTAGTGTGTGAACTCAAATGCTAGCTCTGCCTACCCACCTTTCTGGCCCGCATCCTCCCTGGCTGTCTAACCTGGGGCATACACCAGATGGCAGTGTCCCATTGAGGACAGGATCCTTCTGGCTTTTCGGCTCACTGACCAAACGACCAGTTGCTTTGCCACGTCTCTATGCATGTTACAGGTCAATAGCATTAGCCTTGGGGTCTGGTTGATGTTCAATGTAAAAATAAACACTGCAAAGTCTCGGTACACATTCTCTTCCCTTTCAATGACAAAGTGTTTTCTTTCCAAGGTCAATTGGGAAAGGTACATATGTGATGTTGAAGTAAACATACACTTCAAGTAGATTTTTGTCAATATTTACATTTCCTTGCACTTTAATCAGTGTATAACAACCCCTTACAGTATATCTGGTCCACAGTTTCAGGTATCAGGGATACAGACGTAGCAATGCAAGTCTGCTACCTTCAAGTAACTCGCTGTTTGGTAAAAGGGACAGAGTTTTATGCAACTAATGATAGTACAGTGTGACCATTGTTTTACTATTTACCTCATCTGGCTTTGCAATTTTTTTATCCTAACCTATATCTGTCTTGGAATTAACTGTTTCATGGGTTTTACTAAGTTAAATTCACTTGCTTTCAGTTAAGAGCTCTCAAATCTCATGGATGTTCTCCATTTAAAGATACAATGAACATTTCTATCTTGCTACAGTTCATCCTGTAAATGACTTTGGAGGCTTTTTATCATATCCATCGTTCAACACTAAGAGAGAATGTACCCAAATAGTTTCTGGTACCTCTATTAATTTATCTTAAAAACCCTTGCTGCAGAGTTCCAGGTACTATGGTGCCTAAGGAAATATAAATGTGAATGAATTATAGTTCTTGGATCTGAAGGCCATGTGTCTAATAAAGGGTTAAACATCGGTTTGAATTTGAGGTTCTGCCAAAGGTGGAGTGAAGTATGCTCTGAATATATGAGCGTATGTGCGGGGAGGTGGCGGGCAGCGGTGTTTATATACACGTTCAATTTTCAGTTGTGTTGCTACTTTGAGTGAGACTCATGAACTCATAGCTGAGTCATTTATGAGGGGTGTGTGTGTTTGTGTGTGTTGTCCCTTGATATGTGATTATGGCTGCTGAGATTAAAGACCACCTCTCTGGGTAGTACTTGAGACACACGTACCTTCTAGAGAAACTGGAAAAAGGATGACGAGTCAGTTTCTCCTGCTCCCATTTCGTTCCCTTTTCCCCAATCCATTCCCTTCCTGTCTCTGTCCTGAGCCACCCTGTCTCTGACCAGGAGCAATCACACACCCTCCTGTGACCTCTAAGGACTCACAGGAATCTGATTTTCCTACAGACCCGCCAGCTGGGGCCTTGGGAATCTGATCTACTCTTGGATCCTTCACAGGATCAGCAGTGGCATTTCAGAGTAGGCGCCACACAGATCCCTGCCTCACTGTGCCCCAGCGTGCACAAGAACACCACTTACAGGGGTTTTAAAGACCAGCTCTGCCCTTGAGAAGGCTTGCAGTCCCCAGGAATTTTGCTACCAACACCAGTGGAAGCTAAGCAAGGAGGCAGCTCATTGAGTTGCTTGGCCAAGTGGAGCCCAAAAGTGCCTGTAAGAGCTGTGCATGGCCAACAGATCAAAGTTCAAGTTCAGCTGGATCATTATCTAAGATTTAGATGAAAAGGGTTAGTGTTGATATCATGCTATTCCCTGAGTTCCTGACTTATCTATGGCTTATTGGAACTGCCATCTGCTTTTTTGGCTGTTGGTGATGCTTTGGGCAACATCATCGTGACTATCTGTCTCTTCCTATGATTCACAAGATCTGGGACTGAGCCTGAAAATTTGGTTAAAAAAAAGAAAAAAAGTCATTTGCTGTATGGCTCAGAAAACTCAAACAGGGGCTCTGTACCAACCTAGAGGGTTAGGATGGGAGGGAGGTTCAAAAGGGAGGGGATATATGTATACCTATTGCTGATTCATGCTGAGGTTTGACAGAAAACAGCAAAATTCTGTAAATCTATTATCCTTCAATAAAAATAAATTATTTTTTTTTTAAAAAAGGTCTATCATTATTTTCTTATGCAATCCAACCACATGGAAGTCATTGCTTAAAGTTTCCACCTAACATATTGCAACGTGAATCCATTATTTCCAGAATACAAAAATGTAAGAGTATGATGCAACGTCAGATATGAAGAGGGGAACAAGGTTAAGATTAGAACTTGAGTCTCCTGACACCTAGTCAACTGCCTGCTCTGCCCACTCTGCACAGCACGTGAGCCCAGCATGTGGTTCAAAGGAGTGATGATGACTGGACTTGGCATGAAAAAGGCAGATGGGTGCTTACAAAGTTTCCATGGGGTTCCAAAAACAAACAAACAAAAAATCATTGTTTAAAGCTGCAGAAAGAGAACCAAAGAAAAGGGAAAGTCATGACCTCTGAAAATGAGATGACACAATACAAATTTCTAAAAAGGAAGGGAGATAGGAAAAAATGAAGAAGGGATAGGCTCTTAGCTGAATCAGATTATGTGTGTTAAGAGGAGCAGCTATGGTCAGTCTGTAAAGCATGGCATGGGACCTGAACATGGAGCCCAACAGAACAGGTTCTGGGGAACAATAACCTCCCCAAGGAAGAAATGGGAATGCTGGGGATGAATAGGTTGGGTGCAGGTGTTTTAAAGGCAGCAGTAAACTTCAGCATGACTCATCCAGGTCTCCCACTGCTCCCGTCTTGAGTAGTATACCTCAGGGTCACTTTAGAGATGACATAAGCCAAAGAGAGCAATCATAATGATAATGAGTTATCACTCAAGTACATGTTGCCAGGCAAAAGTTTCTTGCTAGCATGTCCTTTGCAGAAGCAGAAGTCATTTACTGTGAAGATAGTGAAGGTCACACTTCAGGGCCCTCACTTGCCCAGACTCCATCCATAGTCCTGGGAAGGACCCTAGAAATATGTTCATATAGTCATGTTTTCTAAAATGTACAAAACAGGATGTTTTTCTATTGTTATTTATATTAAATTCAGCTCCAATGCCCATAGAATCTGTGACCACCTTGGTGAGATAGGTCTTGATGGTTTTTCTGATATTGATGTTGCTCCTAACCAGCTGCACCATCTTAGACAAATGGCATCCTCACTGAACCTCACTCTTCTCATCTGTTGAATGGACTTATCTGTCCCATCCAACTTTATAGAGGAAACTCAGAGGGTTGAATTATATCACAATGATGGGGAATTCTGAGATAAGCATAAATCACTCTTTTATTCAAGAATTTTGGAATTTGTCTCAAAAATGGGAAGGAATATTTAGACTCAAACGTAAAATAATATTCTCTACTGTAACTATTGATAGACATGTGAAAACCCACTCAGCTGTGTACTTGGATGGGCCTGGGTCCAGCCCTGGAATAGAATACTTATTGACAAAATGATCTTTAATACTCATTTACCCCAAAACAACGAGATCCCCAGCATCACCCTACAAATAGTAATCTTCCCTACTTCAAAGACTGCTTTAACAACATCCCTGTGGACCAGAGGCAGTCCACACAGAGAAAAATTAGAAATGAAATAGTCTGTTCTATTTGCATTGCACAAATTGCTTATGGTCCACGACCAAGAAGGAAGTCACTGCCCGTAAAGCCACTTTCAGTTCATCAAAGCCCTTTTTCCACATGTAGTGAGGTTAAAGCAGCTGTCCCAGCTTTACTCAGCAGAGGGAATATCATTTGGCCTTTTTCAATGTTGTGCTTTGAAGATGCAGAAACACTTTAAAGGAAATGTCTTCTCCCAGCATGAACCTCCTCAGTGTACAGCTGTTTCAATTGGCCCAGGTCCCCATGGATTCTTTTGTGCTGCCTGTAGAATGTTCATCCTTGGAGGAAAGGATTCTTTGCATAACTAATAAATTCTTGTTTTCCCTTGTCTTCTACCTTCTCTTTCAGAAAGGCCTGCAGGTCACCCTCAATAGAACACAATGTACTTCTGTGCTGAGATAAAGGAGCAAGGAGGACACAGATAAATCAGTGGTAAATAAGAAAAAATTAAACAAGCAGCTACAATACAGCAGATACTTCATGTACATCATCTCATTTAATCCTTATGGGCAGAGTGAGAGGAAGATATTATGATACTTATTTTGCAGAAGAGAAATTGGAGTCTCAGGGATGGGAAATAACTTTCTGAAGGTCAACAATGAATGAGAGAGGAAGCCAATATTAGACCCTGGTCTTTGGAATTCAAAACCTATGCACTACTTCCTCTCCTCTGCCACCTCTTTTAAAAGAAAGGACTAGGGAGACCTAGTATTTTCTCTCCCTCAGAATTACAAATTGGATTCTCCAAGTAGAAAGCAATGCAGGCAGATTGCATGGTCACTTCTTTATTTGTTTTTAATTTTGTGTAATCATGATGGCCATAGCATTTAATTCCATAAATGTTCATTATATACATTGCTGGTTCCAACCAACCTCTAGAGCTCAGACACCATCTAATGCAAGCATATGACTCCCAGGCTTTGAAAAATGGCTTGACTTCCCTTGATGGGGACTGGCGGTTAAGGTTCATTATCCAGAAGTCCTTTCCCAGATAAGGACACCTTCAGCTGCAATGGAGCAGCAATACTGCCACTTCAGCCTCACACAGAGCGTTCTTTATGTGGTTCTAAGGCCCCCTTGTCAGTAATGAAATGGCCGTGTGTGCTATTATGAAGGGATCTAGATAGTAGCCTGGCAAGCCAGCTGCACTGGAATGTTGGAGTAGTTGGGGTTTATTTGTAATGAACTCAAAGAGTGTAGTTATTTTCTCTGAAGTGGACCACAGTGAATCGATCCCAGTTTAAGGGAGAGTTCCAGAGCTCTCTTTTCCCTTTGCTTGTGTGTTTCAGGGGAATGCTAAGTGAACATGTCATAATTATCTATACAGTATTGGATTTTTCCCTCTGCTTTTATTCACCCATCCATTCTTGTGATAAATATTTATTAAGCAAGTACTATAATCCATGCACTATGCTAAGAACACGGGAAGCAAGTAAAGCATAATATGTCTTCTCAGTAATCTACAGTTCAGACAGAGAGGAATGGAATGTGAGTGGCAAAGTATTCTATGTTTTACAACAGAAGTATATTGAGGACTTAAAGGAGAATGTGATCAATAAAATCTGGGAAGGAGAAAGAGGAGTATACAGAAAGACTGCAGAGAGGAGGCCTTCCTTGCAAGACAGCATTTCAGCAGGAAGAATAAAGGCTGTTGAATTAGGTCAACAGGAAATTAAATCCTAATTCTGCTAACATCCAGGTATGTAACCATGACCTTGATTTTTACCTTTTGGAGCCTCATCTGTAAAATAAGACTGACACCCTCTGCACCCACCTCAGAGATTTTGTGAACATTGAATGAGATTCACATTGTTAGACAATTCAAAGTGAAGTTTTTATAGTTGGATATAATTTAGTAATTTTCCAAGAAGAGAGTCTCTCTGGATCAGATGGGTGCTTTTCCCACTCATGCTGCCTGAACTTTGGTATGTGAATGCTTCCTTTTACCCATCTAAGATGTGCCAGGAGCAGAGAACCTTGACCTTAAAGATTGGAAATGTGAGCTGACAAAGGAAAGACCTTAGCAACACGCAGACATAGGTGGTAGAGGGCAACGCCCACTGTCCCCTTGAGCAATGATAATGTAGTTTACAACACAAAAGAATGTGTTAGCCTTCACCCCATGCTGTCCCTCTGGAACAGTGAGAGTGTCAAATATTCATACTTGTGTATGGAGGCCTGACAGAAGGCAAACAAATACGACTTATCCTGCAATCTTTTTCTTTTTCAGATTAGTTAATTTTCTGTTATATTTGGGATGCATAGGCAGCCTAATAGACATATCAACTACTCAATCAAATGTAACAGTCATTATTACTGCATCAGTCAGGGTGCTACAGTGCAAGCAACAAATCCTGACTCTGAGTTATCAAGAAAAGCCTGGAAAGATATTGGGTTGCCCACAGAATCGGTGAGTAGGCTGGAGAGTCAGACTAAATGTTAACCTGTTAGGAACTTGTCTGATAAGAAATGCAAGAATGTGCTGGTTCCACCATGGACATTAGAGCACCACTGCCCTCTTGGAACTTGCCATTGCTAAGGAACTTGAATTTACCTAAAGTACCCCCAGCATCAAGGCCACTTCTTTGCCAGAATTTAACAGATAGCCATTGCTACTGTGACCACTACAGGAGAAAAAAGGAATTCTCCATCTGTTCTTTTCTGTATCACTTGGTTTTTAAATTTTTGCATTTATTGAGCCATGCACTAGTTATAAGAGAAATTGGAGGAGTTTGGCCTTTTATTTTGGGAAAATTGAATTTTTTCTATTCTAATTTCCATTTCCTTGGAAAAAGGAATTTCCAACCTTAGAAAGAATATGGAAAAGATGTCACTGGACCACAAACAGGACAAATATCCACTCTAAAAATTATCATGATCATCATCATTATTACTGCCTCTAGTGATACAATAGCACTTCCCAGGTGGTGCTAGTGATAAAGAATCTGCCTGCTAATGCAGGAGATGCAAGAGACGTGGGTTCAATCCCTGGGTTGGGAAGATGCCCTGGAGAAGGGCACTCCACTCCAGTATTCTTGCCTGGAAAATTTCACGGGCAGAGGAGCCTGACGGGTTATAGCCCATTGGGTCACAAAGAGTCAGATGTGAATGAGCACATGCACATACAGTGATTTGATAAGTATATATTGATGCATTAAGAAGTGTGAGGCATTATGTGGAAGAATAATTAGAGATAAAGCCTGGAATACTTGCCCTCAGCTTTCATTTGGGAATAATAAGGCATATACCCCAAATATAGAAAATTAGATTCTGTTAAAGGAGGAGTTTGAGGTATTAGAGTGAGTGAGCTTTAGAAAGGATTTCATTTATCCACTTAGGAAAAACTGAAGTCTTTAAAGACTTGTAAGACCAAAGAATCCCTTTCTTCATCCATTAAGTTAGAATTGTGGTTCTCAAACTTTTTCATGCATCCCAGTCACCTGGAGAACTTGTTAAAACAGAGTGTAGAACTCACCCCTAGAATTAGTGAGGAGAAGCGCCAAGAATCAGCTCTTTGACCAAGTTCTCAGATCATAGTCTGAGGACTACATTTTGCAAACCACTGAGTTAGAGGAGTCTTCAGAACTGGAGGCAGGGAAGAAAGAATATCAGTGGGATTCACTGGTAAACATGGTAGCTACTTAGGGAAGATAATTTGTGTAAGAGAAAAATCAGGAACAATGCTGCAAAAATAAATTAGACCAACCATTCAAGGATGGATTGTACTGGAATGCCCTTCTGGGGGTGCATTTACTTAACACTACAGGCAGGAGAAAATGCTAGATGCCTTTGGGCAGTTTACCCCGAATAACTTGTAATAAGACACTATTGTCCTAGATATTTTGCTAAGTGCTGGGAATAACAGAAAGAAATTTGATTTTTTTTTTTCCAATAAGATAAGTCATTCAGTTATTATCAACAGAAGGGAAGATTCATGCCAACGTAGTCTTGTGTCATAACATCCCAAAGGGGAATGAAGGGCCGAAGTAAATGACATTTGAGGGAAAAATATACAAGATGTCTAGATACAGACCACTATCCTTATTACTAACTTGCTGTGTGAGCTGAGGCATGCTGTGTAACCTCTCTGATTTTCAATTTCATTAGCCAGAAACAAATGATCTGCCTCTCTGAGGTGGTACCTAAGTCTATGATTAGATAGACTACTGAAGAAGAGAAACTACTCAAAAGTGATTTCCACATGAAAGGACTGGAGAACTGGGGAAATTATGAATCTAGTGACAAAAATAAAAATAACATCAATATTTTTCATTTCAAACTAGAAAGCACCATGACCTTGCCTCAAAGTGGAATAACAATAACAAAAAACTAGCACATCAGGATATCTTCATTTAAAAAGTTACATTCGGTTTTGGAGGTTAAGAATAGATAATGTATTGGGAGGCAACAGATATGCATATAGATAAATTCTAATTTAATGCAAACCTGTTAGTTTATTTATGTTATTAATATGATACCCTAGAGGATATAAACCAATTAAAAATCCATTTCAATTATTAATTGGGTCCCTTAATTGAAGGGACATAATAAATTAATTAAAATGTCCTCAGCTCTATTCACTAAGGAAAACACCTAAGTTAGGAAATAGATTGGACAAACAGATCAGTGTTAAACTCTTCAACTGGACCCTATCGAACTCCACATGGAAAAAATAGCCAAATCCACAGTGGGAGGTGTTTGAAAGAGAAGACCAGGGAGAAAAGAGTTGCAAAGATGGATATATCTCTTAGTTCTGTGGATGTGGTGTCAGAGAGGCCAATCAAACATTTTGGGCCTCAGTTTACTTAAATATAATGTAAGATCATTGAATTAAATAATTTAAAATGTTCCTCTCTCATTCTGGCTGTTATAACTCATGATAAATACATGGGCCAAAGTGTCCTAAAACTCTCAATGATAAGGAATCATTAATCGAGCATTTACTAAGTGCTCTAATCCTAATCTGGGTCGGAGTTAAGGGCTCTGAGGATGAAATAACATAGCTATTTTTTTTTTTGAACTTTTTATTTTGTATTGGGGTATAGCCAATTAACAGGCTTTCCTGGTGGCTCAGACAGTAAAGAATCCACCTACAATGCAGGAGACCCAGGTTTGAACCCTGGGTCAGGAAAATCCCCCAGAGAAGTAAATGGGATCCCACTCTAATATTCTTGACTGGAAAATCCCATGGACAGAGGGACCTGGTGGGTTATGGTCGCACTAAACCACCAGAGAAGTTCCATGCCTTAGCAATTTTAGTCAGACACCCCTGAGCAACTTATTCACTTTCACAGCCAATAAACAGTGTTGTGACAGTTTCAGGTAAATGGTGAAGGGATCCAGCTATACATACACATGTATCCATTCCCCCCCAAACCACACTCCCACAGTTCTTGCTCACAAGTAGCTCATGATCTCAAGGTGTCAGAAATAAATGCTAAATTTGTGAAAACAGGGAGTGAATGAAAGTACGCAGTTGATGTCCAAATAGCCTGGCCTCAAATCACAGCTCTGCATGTGGATGATCCTCTGATTCTTCAAGTAAAAATGGGAATAATAATACCTCAGGATATAAGTATGTTAATTAAATAAGACAGATGCTAATTATATAGCATACCTGCTAGATGGTAAATTCTCAGTACAGGGGTTGGTGTACTTTCCCATATCCTTTCTAAACAATTAAAGATGTCTTGGCCTTCCAAGGAGGTCTTTGGAGGGTATCAAATGGCTGAAAGAAAGTATTTTGTACATAACTGTGAACAAGTGTTTAGGAATGTACAAAACAACAAAATAGTTTTAGCTCAGTGTTCAAGAGATTAAACTGAGTTCTGGTAGAAGAGAAAAATACTTTTTTCACTGTGTAAATTGAGAAATATATCATATCAAAGAAAGTGTATAAATATGTATATAGTACATTTTAAAGCACATTAATAAAAATAAATAAACACCCCTGTACCTAACACCAAGCTTAAGAATCACCTGGAAAACTCCTACATGCCCTTCTGCTAACATTCTATTTCGTCACCATCAGTGAAAGTGAAGTCGGTCAGTGGTGTCCAACTCTTTGCGACGCCATGGACTGTTGCCCACCAGGTTCCTCTGTCCATGGGATTCTCCAGGCAAGAATACTGGAGTGGGTTGCCATTTCCTTCTCCAGGGAATCTTCCCCACCCAGGGATCGAACCCAGGTCTCCCGCATTGCAGATAGGTGCTTTAACCTCTGAGCCACCAGGGAAGCCCATCACTATCAGAGGTAATTGAAGTTTTTGTGCTAACGATGCGATTTTGCCTTACCATGTTTAAAAATATTTAGTTATTTGTTTGCTGGATGCATGAGATAAGTGCTCGGGCCTGGGTGCACTGGGAAGACCCAGAGGAATCAGGTGGAGAGGGAGGTGGGAGGGGGGATTGGGATGGGGAATACATGTAAATCCATGGCCAATTCAAGACAATGTATGACAAAAACCACTACAATATTGTAAAGTAATTAGCCTCCAACTAATAAAAATAAATGGAAAAAATATATATTTAGTTATTTGGCTGTGCCAGGTCTTAGTTACAGCATGTGAAAGTCTTACTTGTGGCATATAGGATCAAGCTCCCTGACCCGGATTGAATGCAGATCCCCTGCAATAGGAGCATGGAGTCTTAGCCACTGGACCACCAGGGAAGTCCCATGCCTTAGCATTTTTATCACATCTGTATTTATCCCTAAATATGTATTGTTTAGTTTTAGCTGGTTTGGGGCATTAAGTCGAGGGGAAAATATTCTATATTCTATGATGAATTGCTTCTTTCACACAACATAGGATTTTGAGATTAATCTGTATTGTACTAACTCATCTTCACTGTTGTATCCCATTGAATGAATAGTCCATTAGTTATTTATGTGGTACACTATTGATGAATAATTTTTTTAATTAAGTGCAGTGCTACTGCACATGCTCTTTTATATCTCTTCTGGTAACTACACAGAAAAGTTTCTCAAGGCTATGTATTTCGGAAAACAGAACTGCTGGGTCATCAGATATTCTCAAGCTTACTAATCATGCCAAAATTGTTTTCCAAATCAAGTTGGACCTTCACTTTCAGTGACTACTTCACATGCTTAAGAGTATTTGATATTTTCAGGTGTTGCAATGTTACAAAAGTGATAGTTTTAATTAGTTGTTCTCTGATTTCTAATAAAGTTGAGAGAATATTTTCATATAATCTTGGGACCATTTGTATTTTCCTATTCTGAAATATTTGTTTGGACATTTCATCCATTTTTATATTAAAATACTTGTCTTTTTCTTCTTGATTTAAAAAATAGGTTATCAGTTTCTAACTCTAACCCTTTTCTGGTTTTACAGATTGCAAATAACATTTTTAAGTTTGTGCTTTCTCTTTTCAATCTCTATATGGCATCTTTTGAGAAACAGAATTTAATTTTAATTTAGTTTTTATTTTATGGTTTTAGCCTTTATCAAGTTTAAAGTCACAAAGACTTTATTCTAACATTCCTTTGTAAAGTTGGCTATGCATGTTTAAGTGCTAGATCTATCTGGAATTTTCTTTTGTGTAAGATATTGGGTCAAGGTCTATTTTTTGTTCTTTTATTTTCTTTTAAAATGAGCAATCCAGGCATTATTTAATAATTAACCCATCTTTCACCGTTGACAATGCAATGAAGTACTGCCATGAATTAGTCTTTTAAATACTGGGTGGATATGATTCTGACCTCACAGTCTACCCTAGGCTTATAAAATATTGTTCTAATTTTTCATGTATTGACACTAAATTTTTATATCCGGGACAGTGAATCCTCCTCTGGCCCCTTTTTTTTTGAAAAATCTTAGCTGCTTTTTGTCCTTTATTCTATTATTTATATTGCTAATTCAACTTAATAATCCTTTCAAATAATTTTTAGAATTAATCTCTAGATCACTTAAGAAAGAAATTACCTTTAAGATATTGAATATTTTCATACACAAATGTGGTATTTACATCCTTACGTTTATGCTTTATTTTCTATTATTCTGTAAATTTTTATAATTTTCTCCTAAAATTTTTATGCATTATTTTGCTCCTAGGTGCATTTTGGTGTATGTCATTTCTATTGGAAATGTTGCTGGTATTGTGTACAAATAATCATACTTTATGTATTGAGTTGAGTTTGTGTGTTGGTATTATGTCTGTGTATTAATATTATATACTAAAAAATGGTATTCATACATACAAAAATTAAATTTTATATATTGATATTTTATCAGAAAACTGCTAAACTTACTTTATTCTAATAATTTGAATATTTTTTTACTTCCTTTATCAGGTTAAGGAGGTTTATTTTTATTCCTAATTTGATAATATATATATATATATATATATATATGGGCTTCCCTCATAGCTCAGTTGGTAAAGAATCTGCCTGCAATGCAGGAGACCTGGGTTCAATCCCTGGGTTGGGAAGATCCTCTGGAGAAGGAAATGGCAACCCACTCCAGTGTTCTTGCCTGAAGAATCCCTTGGACAGAGGATCCTGGTAGACTACAGTCCATGGGGTCGCAAGAGTTGGACATGACTTAGCAACTAAACCACCACCAATGTGTGTGGTTTATATATACACAATATATAAAGTTTGTTGGATTTGATCACAGATCTATTTAAGTTTCCATTGAAATGATTATGAAATGAAATGATTTCTCTAGATTTGATACCAGGTTTATGTTATTGTTGTTTAGTAGGTAAGTCATGTCTGATTCTTTTGTGACCCCATGAACTGTAGCCCACCAGCCTCCCCTGTCCATGGGATTTACAGGCAATACTGGAGCGGGTTGCCATTACCTTCTCCGGGGGATCTTCCTGACCCAGGCACTAAACCTACATCTCCTACATTGGCAGGCAGATACTTTATCACTGAGCCATCTGGGAAGCTCCCATCAGATTTATACTAGGCTCATAAAATGAATTTGATGTTTTTCCCTATTATTTTATTTTCTGAAATACTTTGTATATGGTTTTTATATGAATTTTGGATAGAATTCACATAGAAACACATTTGGACTTAGTTTTCTTTATGAGGAGATATTTTTATCTAACATCTTTGTTCCTTAGTGGTTACATGATGACCCAGGTTTTCTATTTCTTCTGCAGCAGTTTTAGTTGAAAATAATTTTTTAAGGAAGGTTAGTGAATACACAAATATAATGACAACATAACGCAGGATGCTTGCTGTATCACGTTATTTGTTTGGTCCTGTTTTCCAATTCTCTGATGATCCTTTACATTTTTTTCAATCTTACATAGTAAACTAATTTGCCCTACCTGTTATGGAGGACTTCCCTGGTGGCTCAAGAGGTAAGGAAGCCACTTGCAATGCAAGAGCTGCAGGAGAAACGGATTCGATCCCTGGGTTGGTAAGATCACCTTGTGGAAGGCATGGCAACCCACACCAATATTCTCCACTGGAGAATTCCATGGACAGAGAAACCTGAAGGGATGCAGTCCATGGGGTCGCAAAGAGTTGGGCACAGCTGAAGTCCTTTGGCAGGCACACATGCATGTGTTATGAATACCATTGTCCAGAACTGTTTGTGTTTTATTGCCTTCATTCACAGCAATTTTTCCAATGGAAAAGTAATCTTCATGAAGTTTATTTGTCAATAATTTACTTTATGGTATTAGGAAAATTTTTTTCTTAAAATGTATTACATATTCCAGGTATATATATATTATATAGTGGTTTAGTGTTAGTAACTTAGTCATGTCCGACTCTTTGTGATCCCATGGACTGTAGCCCACCAGGCCCCTCTGTCCATCAAATGCTCCAGGCAAGAATACTGGAGTGGGTAGCCATTCCCTTCTTCAGGGGTCTTCCCAACCTGGGTCTCCTGCATTGAAGGTGGATTCTTTACCGTCTGAGCCACCAGGGAAGCCCATAGAGCCTCCTTTTTATTATATCCTAGATTTCAATGTGGAGGAAAGAAAGAATGTTATACAAATCTAGATTATTTTTTTCTAAGTAGAAAATAATTTTGAAAATATAAATCCTTTTACTGAATTCAGTAGACTGGAATGTCTTCAGGGAAATAACTTTGTCTTAGTATTATTATATACAAGGAACTAATCTCAGTGGGTTTATATATACTTTGTATATTTTCAAAGTAATTTTATAAATAAATTAATGACTTTCAACAATGTATGTATTAATAAATTGCCTCTAAGTTTCTTTCCTTGGGGTTTTTATGGAAAAAATAATACAGACTAAAGTAAATGTGAATCATATATTGCACAAACCAACAATTTTGTGTTTGCATATACCATCCATGTTTACATATTTGGTATAATTTTACTGACTGTTTATGTATTATTTTATTATGATCCTTATAAACATTTTGAATAATAGTTGTACTAAATTTAATTTTAACAACTTTATTCATTTTTATGTTTATTTACCAAATTTCATTTTACTAGTTCTTTGATGAAGTTAGTGAAAGTGTTAGTCGCTCAGTTGAATCTGACTCTTTGTGACTCCATGGTCTGTCCATAGAATTCTCTAGGAAAGAATACTGGAGTGGGTTACCATTTCCTTCTCCAGGGGATCTTCCTCACCCAGGGATTGAACCCAGGTCTTCTGCACTGCAGGTAGATTCTTTTGACTCTGGCTATTAAATTGTTTCCAATTATTTTACTATAATGATTGTGTTTCTTAAACTTATTTGTGTAGCTAGAGATGTGTTTCTACTGTGGCATGACTAATATTTATACCAAGAATCTTGACCTTATAATGTTATGAGTTGAAAGCTAATTTTACCTATTACTCACTAGCAAATTATTTACCTATCTGGAACTCATAAGGGCTAAATCACAGGGTTTTCATTGGAGTTATTATTATTTTTTAATGCTGTGGACTTCACTCAGTATAATAATCTCAACTAGTGTTAATGGAGCCTGCCCCTACTCTTCTTGCTTATAATAAAAACATATGAGTAGAATTCTTTAGTCAAAGAGTTTGAATGTCTAATGACTCCTGCTAAGTATTTAACTTCTTGCAAGTGTCTAAATTATTGAGTCATAGCATACTTAGCTTTAGAGCAACATAACAAACGTGAGCATTGCTCACATTACATATATGGTATATACTAGGAATAAACTGCCCCCAATTTACAGATGACAAAGCAAGGCACAGAAAAGTTAAGAGATCTAAAATCACACAGCTGATAAATGGCAAATAAAAGGCAGATTTAAATCCAAAGTATCTAACTCCAGAGACTATATTTAATGTTATGATGCCTGAAACTTGTATAAACATCTCCCTGACACTAATTGCTTCTTATATTTTGGAGACAAACACATTTTAACTAGATTTCTTAATTTAAATGCACAAGATTTAGGGCCACCTTATTTTCTGTGCTAGCCATTTTCCACTTAATCATACAGTGTTTCAGTGTTATTCATTTCACAAATATATATATGCCTTCTCAGCTCATTTTAAGCTTCTTTAAGAGTTAGACTAATTTTGCATGTTTCTTTTGAATACTCTATAACATCCTCCATAGTGGATAATCAATAAACACTTACTGCCTGATGTTTAGACAGTCTAAATACTTTATTTCTCTGTGAAATTGTTTCTAATCAACAAATGAAAATAAAGTTTGTCATAAGAAAACAAATCTTAAGAGAGGAAAAAATATAAACAAAAATGTTTAAAGGTCACATTAGACTCATTATAAAAGTGACCAGTTCAGGATTCTTTAACAAGTTTGGAAGAGAAGCCCACTAGTTTATTTCCCTGGATATCTGAGATTAGAAGAGAGTATCATTGAAAGACTCTTCCTTGCTAGGAATCTTACCAGTCGTGAATGCAGGTGGGTAATAACTAACAAAATGGACAGCTACCAGGTTCTACTTTCCAATAGAGCATCCCGTCTCAATCCGCCTTAGGAATGTGGTCTGACTAGCACCGCATCTGACGTGGTGAATCTTTGTATTATTGTTTCAGATCTGGGAGATTGAAGGGTTAACTCCAACCTCGACAGGGAGCAGCATATATGTAAAGAAATTCAAACCAATGTAATGACTGACTTGGTCACCAACAGGCTGAATAAGCTGAAGCTGCTTTATGATATATGGAGCTTCAATAACAAAGTGCAGGGCAACTCCCTTTAACTTAGTGGGATATTGTAAAAATTAATGTAAAAATATATGATCATCTGGCCGATAACAGGCAGTTGGCAAATGTGCTAACACCATGATTAAAAGATTACTTATGGGGAGCACCTCCTTTCCATCCTTACTATAGCCATCTGGGTTTTGAATGTTTCTATTTACTACAATATAAATTGAGATATACTCAAATGTATAACATACATATATATATCCCCCCATCAGGTCACTAATCATTTCTCATACCCCTGTCATTGTGATTAAACCTATTAAATCATACTCATATGTATGATTTTTTTACATACTCAATTTTTTTACATACTCATATGTAAAAATAAAGCCTTAAGTAAATCAATTATAGTTATTTACCATGTAAGTTCTAAAATAGATGAAATTTCCTTGAGATGAAGCTAGAAAAATTATTGGCAAGGCAAATTTTTTTCTCATAAATTGTATATTTACTTTTGGGAAAGTACTCCCCAAAGTACTCCTCCATTGAGTAAGCTAATTTTTTTCAATGAATTTAAATAAATCAACACTTTAAAAAATTAAAAAAAAAACCCAACACTTCAAAATTTTTTTCCCAAATCTGGCAAATATGTGACAAGGAAAAAAGCTGTCTGATATACCTTTATGCGTCAGTAAATTTAATACTTTCATTGAGAAAAATTGATATAAACCTGAAGCTGATCTACTACCAAAGTAGATATTTTAGGAGCTTTGTGGTTTATTTTCAGCACCTGTTCCAAGATAGGTTGCATTCATGCCCATGAGGTTTAACACAGTTGAGTGCTGAGACTTGATTTTTATTCCTGAAAACCAACCCACTAAGTCATCTAAACTGGTTTTACGTACACAGATCTGCATACTGTTTCCTTCTAGCTAATGTAAGTGCTACCAGTCCCTCACTGCCATGTCCCCTATGCCCCTCTCTCATATTCCATTTATTTTAAGTGTCCAGGATAGGCAAATCTATAGCACTAGAAAGTAGATTAGTGTTTGCCTAAGGCTGAGGAGGTATTGAGTTGGGGATCTAGGATAGATAAAGGGTATGCGGTTTCTTTCGAGGATGATGAAAATATTCTAAAATTCATTATGGTGATAGTTGGAAAACTGAATATATCAAAAATCATTGAATTGTACACTTTAAGTGGAGGAATATATCTAAACTATATTTCAAGAAAACTGTTATAAAAAACATAAAACAAGTTTTTTAGAAATAGCTAAAAGGAGAGATGTGAGATATGGATGTGAGAGTTGGACTATAAAGAAAGCTGAGGGAGAGTGGCTCGGGATGGGGAATACATGTAAATCCATGGCTGATTCATGTCCATGTATGGCAAAAACCACTATAATATTGTAAAGTAATTAGCCTCCAACTAGTAGAAATAAATGGAAAAAAAATAAAAATAAAATGTAAAACCTGAAAAAAGAATACAAAAATTAAATGCCATTTTATTGCCCACATAACTTCAGAAAACCTGTCAACAAGGATTTAATTTGTATTCTATTACACATATCATTTAAACTATATACAATAAAAATAATTGTCCAACCAAAAAAAGAAAGCTGAGCGCCGAAGAATTGATGCCTTTGAAGTGTGGTGTTAGAGAAGACTCTTGAGAGTCCCTTGGTCTGCAAGGAGATTCATCCAGTCCACCTTAAAGGTAATCAGTCCTGAATATTCATTGGAAGGACTGATGCTGAAGCTGAAACTCCAATAAGTTTGCCACCCGATGCAAAGAACTGACTCATCTGAAAAGACCCTGATGCTGGGAAAGATTGAAGGCAGGAGGAGAAGGGGACGGCAGAGGATGAGATGGTTGGACTACATCACTGACTCAATCGACACGAGTTTGTGTAAACTCCGGGAGCTGGTGATGGACAGGGAGGCCTGGCATACTGTAGTCCATGGGGTCGCAAAAAGTTGGACATGACTGAGCGACTGAACTGAACTGAACTGAAAAGGAGAGAGGAAGCTTTATGACTTTCATCGGCAGTGTTGTGCCAAGCTTTACTGGCATCTTAGCTCATTGTGTCTTGATTAACAGACATAGAAGGGGGAAATAAAAAAACAGACTAGAAATCTCTCTGTGCAATATCAAGGCAAAGAAAAGCTATTTTAGTGATGCCAAAATATCTACCATAATTTTTCTGCTTAACCAGATCTAGTGACACAATTCACACATAAGGCAATGAGTGAAAGTGAAGTCGCTCAGTCGTGTCCGACTATTTGTGACCCCATGGACTGTAGCCTACCAGGCTCCTCCATCCATGGGATTTTTCATGCAAGAGTACTGGAGTGAGTTGCCATTTCCTTCTCCAGGGGATCTTCCCGACACAGGGATCGAACCTGGGTCTCGGATGAATGAAGGCAATGAAGGGTTAAGATAGAAAACCCCTTTGTCAGACCCTATAAGTTCCTACATTTGATGTGCAGAAGTTTTGTGTATGGCCTTAATGCTTTTCAAGTGAATGATCAAGAGATATATAGAGATACAACTTTGTGTTCAGGGGAGTGAGCACTTTCATCTTGATACAGGGTACAGTCACTCACACACGTACTCAACTCAATGGAATCTCATCATAAGTATTTAAATTGGCAGGAAGGAAAAGAAGCAGAGAAGAGAAATATCTATTTAATTGATACATTGAGCCAAATAAGAGGCTAGTTCAGTTCAGTTCAGTTCAGTCTCTCAGTCGTGTCCGACTCTGTGACCCCATGAATCGCAGCACGCCAAGCCTCTGTGTCCATCACCAACTCCCAGAGTCTACTCAAACTCATGCCCATCGAGTCGGTGATGCCATCCAGCCATCTCATCCTCTGTCATCCCCTTCTCCTCCTGCCCCCAATCCTTCCCAATATCAGGGTCTTTTCTAATGGGTCAACTCTTCGCATGAGGTGGCCAAAGTATTGGAGTTTCAGCTTCAGCATCAGTCCTTCCAATGAACACCCAGGAGTGATCTCCTAGTAGGAGTATTTAATTGATTGTTGTTGCTATTTATTTGCTAAGTCATGTCCGACTCTTTTGCAATCCACTGGACTATAGCCCACCAGGTTCCTTTGTCCATGGGATTTACCAGGCAAGAATACTGGAGTGGGTTGCCATTCTGTGAAAATATCTCAGAAGAAGCCTAAACTGAAAGGCTAGAATACAACTTCTGCCAACATCTTAGTACCCATGTGCTTCTCAGAACCCAAACATCTTATCCCATTACCCGTGTTTTAAGAATCTTTCTACCTGGACTGCATAAAGTAGCCAACTACTTTATCTGTGGTTCTCCCGAACAAAGAGTGCATAATTCCAATTATGGTTGAAAAATGGACTTTATTCAACTTTGTTAAGGAAGATCTCCTATCTAGAACCTTCCAAAGGGAGTTTCAAGGGTAATTTGATAATATGCAATTGTCTTCTTATTTATGCTCGAACCTTAGACTCTAGCCTTCATATAAGTGGTACCTTCATTTTATTTCCTAGTCTGCTCAATTGATAAAGCTTTTGCACAGATGATAGGGGCTTCACAGGTGGCACTAGCAATAAAGAATTTGCCTGCAATGCAGGAGATGTAGGTGCAATTTCTGGGTCAAAAAGATCCTCCATTGGAGGAAATGGCAACCCCCTCCGATATTCTTGCCTGGAGAATCCTACCGACAGAGGAGCCTGGCGGGTTACAGTCAATAGGGTCACCAAGAGTCAGACAAGATTGAGCACACACACAGCTCAACGATAGCTCATAAATGAGATATAGCTGTAAGAAGCTACTAGAGCATCAAATACAAAATATTATGTAGATAAAAAGAAGCTTGGAGCAAAAGAGAAACAGTGCAAGAGAAAGAAAATGTAGTGCTTAGAAAATATAAAAAGGAAACTGACAATAAAAATGGAAACATGAAATGAAAATCTGTAGGCCTTCTTGTACCCTTGACTCAGTAGCAAATAGAACTGTTTCAAATATACACTTTATCTGTAACAATGGTAGTACTTTAAAACCTTAACTTTCAGTACTCAAGTTGATCTGAAATTTGAAATATTACTCTCAGTAAGTTAATTGCACTCTCAGTATTTAAATAATTATTAAAAGGTTCCATAAGTTCTTCCAAGTTGAATCACTGTTTGACTAAAGGAACTTATTCAGTTTTGTTTTATTTTGGCTTCTCTTAAAGAAGTTATGGGGGTTTCACAGGTGGCTCAGTGAGCAAAGAATCTGCTTGCAATGCAGGAGATGTAGGAGATGTGGATTTGATCCCTGGGTGGGGAAGATCCCCATGGAGGAAGGCATGGCAACACACACTCCAGTATTCTTGCCTGGATAATCCCATGGACAGAGAAGCCTGGTGGGCTGCAGTCCAGGGGATCTCAAAGAGTTGGACACAGCTGAAGTGACTTAGCATGCATGCAGAGGAGTAAACTGGGTAGAACTGAGGAACATAGGAAAAATATATTGCACTTTTCCTTTACAATAAGAATTTCCATTACTGTTTGGTAAAAACAAAGCTGAGATAGAAGAAACAGAAAATAGAAGATTAGCATCACATTTCCTTATTATGACTTTCCTGATATGACTGCTATAGGACTTCAAAAATGGGAGATCTACAGCTAGGCTCTAAGAGTCAAGATCAACTTTACGGAAAAGGTCCAGTTTTAATTTGGCCTTGAAGAATGGGTAGAGTGGGAATGAGCAGAGAATGAGAGGCCGGGCTTTTCAGATGGTAGAAAATGGCTCAACAATAAGGCAGGTAACAGAATGCTCATAGATAACATTTGCAGAGAGTGGGAGAGAGACAGCAGAGTCTGACTCTAGTGTAGGGGTTCAGGAGTGGGGGCCCCAAGACCCTGTGGGTTCTATTTATGACAGGATAGCAACCTGTTGTGGCTACACTTTTCTTTCATATCCAGATACAAAACTGTGATCTGTCTCAGCTGTGAGAAGACTGCCCCCTTCCCTACTCCTGAGGATTCCCAAGGTGAGGGCACTGATGTTCTCCTTCCCTACTCATGTGCCATGCATTCCCCACCTTCCTGATTCTGAGTCTCCTTGCAAATTTTTGCTTTTGAAATTCATATTAATTTCTTTATCTCCTGAACTCTAGCCATAACCTGGTAGATACAGCTTTAACCTCTCCATTCCCAGAGGAACCAATAATTCAAGATGGGATAGAATATAGCATATTCTAACTGAAGATTAGAGAAACAATACAGAGGTATTTGGTTGGGTGGGGGTATTACAGTACAATGGGAAACATCCTAAAATTGATATTACACATACCTATTTAAGTGTTTCAGCCAATTTTTCCCCAAGAAATTTCTTCCAGATCTTCTTTCTGCTCAGAATCCAGATGGCTATAATTTCCTGATGTCTGTATGTAACTATGTGTGAGTGTGTGTGTGTATAAACACATACATATATATACATTTATACACACACAAAATGTGTGTCTCTATTTCCATCTTCTCCTAGTTCTAGAATACACCACTACTCCTCAACTTCCAAAAGCAGTGGTGCACAAAAGCAAAATCCTTGACACTTGATAATGCAGAGTAATTTTGCTTTCTGTCTCCACTCCCACCCTGTACTAGTCTTGGGGGCCTAATTTTGCATAATCTAAAAATCCCACCAGTAATTTTTCCTAACAAAAGAGTGTCTACACCAGAGCTGAATTCTGCTGTTCCCCTCTAATGCAGAAAACAGCTGCAACCATTTCTATTTTTTAGTGGTCTTTTTTTTTTTTCCTGCTTGTTACATATTATTGAAGACTGATTAGCTAAGCAAATCATTTAGGTTCGGGAAGAGGTAGTAAAACAAACACGGTGCTTGAGGATGACAAAGCGCATTTGAAGTAGGCTCCCAATAGTGCTTGGTTCATACATGGAGAAAAAACAAAGAGACTTTGCTTTGCTTTTCCTTTCTTTTTTTTATCTTTCCACCATATTCAACAAAATAAACTCAGCAAATAAAAAGAAAATCACTGTATGAAAACTATAGACGATAGCACTCAAAGTGCAGAGTGGGAAAAACTGGCAATGCAGATAGCATGGCTCTTTATTTTCACAAAATATTTTGCCCTTCATTGGTGACCCTTTGCATCTGTTGCCTATGGTGCTGAGCCAGGGACATTAGGAGACTCAATGGGGATAATGTAACAGACTCCCGTTCCCTAACGGGAGAGAAGCCCTCGTTTATGCCGGTGTAAGTGCTCATTCTAAAGACATACAAACCTGTCTGGATTTTCTGTGGCTTTTAGATTTCCCTAAAAATCACCAAACCACAATCTTCATCTGGGTAATTTTTGTCTATCTTTTGGAAATGTGTTGATAGCAGTCTTTCTGAAAAGGCAGGTCTGTGTGAGTAAATGGCTTGATTTGTCCTCTACCGGTCTCTGGTCAGAGCACTGGACTGTGAGGTTGGTTTGACAAATACCTAAGTATTTGGTTAATGCAGCTTCAAGGAAGTTTTTCCTTAATTCAGCTGCCAGATTAGGACCTGGATATAAATGCAAGAGCATAAAAAATGGAGCTGCCTTCTGCCATACAGAAGCAGGGTCACGAACCCAGAGAAATCACATGATGCCAAGTCCATCTGCCCCTCTGTTTGTCACATGGATAAAATCTAAGTAAGATGAACCTGGCTGGCAGCCTTGATCAATGAAAGTAGAGCACAAATATCACAATCTGTTATGAGTTGGAGAGAAGTGGTGTGGGGTCAAAGCCAGTTTCCAAGAGAAGGCCCTGCGATTCATGCGCTGATGCTGAATTTTATGTCAGTGACCAGTTGATAGCTATGCCTTTTTCTTCTTCCCCGGTCCCCAAAACACAGAACTCAGTGGAGACAGCTCTGTGGTCAAGAATGAACTTGGCATAAAAACTTTGGCCACCTGTTGCTCTCAAGGCATGGCCAAGGAGCCGAGATGGGGGGAAAGTCTAAATGCCGCCTACAGAAAAAGAACTTCACTACGTGCAGATGTAGTGAGTTGTAGTCAGGGTGCTTGGTCCATTCGTTGCAGCAAAGTATCAATTATCTTTTAATGTCCTGAACAGTCTCTCTCCTTGGTGATGCCTTCAGCTGCTTGGCTACAACTGAAAATCTTTTGTTCTAGAGAAGGAAGTACTACCTTCTCTTGTTATTAAATATCTTGGTCTGTGTTTTGGTGCACACGACCCCATGAAGGATGCACATGTAAATTCAAACTGCATGTCTTTTATGACTTGCATGCTGTTTCTCCAGCTTTTTTTTATACAGCATCCTCCTGCTTGCAATGAAAGAAGCATATTGGATTTTATATGGTTATAAAATCCCACATAAGACAAACTATACAAAAGGCTTTCTATGTAGCTTGGGACTTCACAATGCTTTTTTTCCCCCTGCCACTGCCACACCTTCTACCTCCCCACGATATTTCCTTCTTTTCTTCTCTGGTCTTGAGACCTCCTATTCAAAACATTGTGGAGCCTTCTACTTTTTTCTGCCAATTTACTGATTGCTTTTATGAGTCAATGCCTGGGAGTTATTCTTTCACTATGAAGGAGCACACTGATGAAGGTTTGTAATGACAACATCTGTTTGTCCCAAACAGATGTTAGAATAATCCCTTGGTATACATTTAGCATGCTGGTCAGTACAAATCAACATTTATCCTGAGAGTAAGGATCCTCTGGTGTTCTGGGGGCTAAGATTGATATTGGATCATTTAAATTATAAACTACTCTGGATGATAAACATCATTTGGGGGTAAAAATTTATAAAAACACTACAGTACTAAACCCCATCCACTGAAGAACTCAACTTAGTTATCTGTTTAGTAGTATAAATTATTTAGTATATAAAGCTACTGCTCACAGTGTGAAATTTATTCTAAAATAATATGCATAAGTTCTGCATTGCCTTGAGACTTGTTTGTTTACACAGTAAGCCCAGATAAACATTCCACTACATTACCTGCTATCCTTATTAACAGTAGTCAAATATTCCAAAAGGCTTTTTTGAGTTTAAGTTAATCCATCATTAATCATGACCTTCAAATGAAAACTTGGCTTCAGTATTATTTTCAAAAGAAAACTCCAATATCAGCCGTGCTTGGCCAGTGCCAGAATGCTTACAACATGATCAACAAGTTGCACACGTACCCTTAAGAACAGTCAAAGGGTTATAATTTAGAAGCAGGGCTGGGAATGTACTATTATGTGAATGTAATTCAAGATGCCCATGCAATATGAAGCCCATGTCATCCTAAACTTTACACTCAGGAAAAACAACTTTCAGAAGGAAGTGAAGCTTGAGCAGAAACCTACGTGCAAGAAAGGCACCAGTCATACAAATATCTGGGGAAGAGAACAAGAGGCATAAGAAACAGCAAGTATGAAATAATAAATGTGGGAATGTGCATGAAAATAGGAAGAAGGTCAGTGTTGCTGGAGCAGAGTCAGCTGGGGAGAAGATGGAAGAAAATGAGGTCAGGAAAGTAGCCCAAGGCGAGATAACAGCCTTATAGACCATTAAAAGCCATTTGAATTTTGTTCTAAATGTGAGAAGCCCAAAAAACAAAAGCCAAAGGAACGAGGAGCAATTATCAAAATAATGCAATAATTATGTTTCAGTGTAATAAGTGCAAGGTCTTTAAAAAATAAGAACCTGGAGAAGGAAATGCCTAATGTTTCTTAGGATGCCAAAAAGAGTAAAATTGTTTTTTGATTTGGAAGTACTTGGTTGAGAAGGGAGAAAATGTGATTCAGATGGAAGTGACATTTCTTTGCAGAGAGAGCAATATGCATAAAAGTGGAGGAGGGGAAATATGATATATTGAAAAATAGTTTATCTGGTTGGTGTATGGAAGGAAATGGCAGGAGATGAGGTTAGTATTAGATCTTCAAGTTCTTTGCATGTCACCCAAAGGAATTTGGACTTTAACCAGTGGGCTAGGAAGCCACTGAAATATTTTAAGCCAGGAAGTGATGCAACATGATCATAGTTTTATTTTGGAATAACAAATCTGTCAGTAGTGTGAAGAATTAATTGAAGTCCAGAGGAGTGTCTGAGGTCAAGACTACCAGCTGGGTAACTTGAAATAATCCATATGAGTAAGAAGAAATGAACTAGTGTCATGACAGTAAAGAGAAATATCCTGGAGATTTATTGAGATGGTAGAGTCTCACAATTATTTGAGTGGATGAGTGGAAAAACTGACAGTCATCAAGGATAACTTCTTGGCTTGTGGTTTGAGGAATTTGGTCAATGGTGATATCATTACCCTGGAGAAACAAGTGTGAGACTAAAACATCGTCTCAGATTTAATTAAAAAAATGCAATTTGTCAAATAGAAGAGGTCCCCAATGGACAAAAGACCCAAAGAAGGTAAGAGGATACAGATACATGAACTTAGGTGTGACTGTTAGTTTTGGCAAAGAATGAAGGATGACTTATCTATAAAGGAGAAAAAGATATAATAGTTGATGAGAACATAGATAAATTATGAGATGGAAGGGAAAAACAAGCTGAGAGAGTTCACTCAATATAACCCTCTCTCCTCTGCTTTCTCTCAATCTCCTTTAAAGGTAGATATAGATAGATAAATAGACATAGATAAATAATGTAACTTTATACATGTAACAACTTAATGTGTATGTATACATACATATACACACTAATTGTGAGAAAGGCTTCATGGAAGATACTAATATGTAAAGCTGAGTGAAGTGAAAGTCACTCAGTCGTGTCTGACTCTTTGTGACCCCATGGATTATACAGTCCTTGGTATTCTCTAGAATACTGGATTGGGTAGCCTTTCCCTTCTCCAGGGGATCTTCCAAACCAAGGGATTGAACCCAGGTCTCCCGCATTGCAGGTGGATTTTTTTACCAGCTGAGCCACACGGGAAGCCCTTCTATATAAGCTGGAGCAGACCTAAAAGGATGAGTAGGCTTTACTTAGGTCAAGAAGATCAGAAACAATGCTGAAATTTCAATATTGGGTGACAAAAGTATAGCATCAACATTTGAAGCTGAGGAAAAAATTTGGGCACTATTTTGGGCCCTAGCTTGTTGGTAGGAGACAGAACAATGATTGATTCATTCCCAATGTGTTGAATTTAAGGCGATGGTAAGAAACCAAAGGGTATATGCTCCTTCTAATTGAAATTACACGATTGGAGCACAAATGGGTGGTCTGGGCAAAATGGATAAATCAGCAAAAAGGATATGTCTGCAAAAGTTAGTGGTTAATGCAGTCGAGTTACATTGGTAGCAAAAAGTGAGAATGGTAAAGGAGAAACCCTTGGACAATGTTTTCTGTAGTCAGCAAAGAGAAAGAATCAAAGAGGGGTCTGTGCTTATCTATAGTCTCCAAGATCTCATCCCTCCAAAGCCTTTTATACTGGTTCTGAACTGGTTAATTACTTGAGAAGGGGAAACCTCTCCTAAAAGGCAGGTGTTTTACACTTAAATAATTCCCTAATAAGAACTGATGAAAATGGGATGGAAAATGCCTGCTTATAGACAGTATGATCAGAACACCACTAGAAAGATCTGTGCAGGACAATTAAAATATGAAATAAAAATAGAGATTTTGCATAGGTTAAATGAAAAAGAAAGACATCTTAGATAACTCCTGGAGACTGAGGCCATCAACGTTTGTAAGTTGCTCAATTTTGAAAGAAAAACAAGACAGTATAATGACACTCAATGGGAAAAAACACACCATGTGCACATATATGTCTACCCCATCATAGATAAACTGGCAGTGTTAACAGTAATTTTTTGCTCAGAGTTTTCTCCAGAGCTAAGGACTGTGCATTTTAGAAAAAGAACTAACTAGCATTCAGAGATGCCAACATGCTGACATCCAATTTTCTTTATCTCTCTCTCTTACCCCAATGCTACCAAGTCTCTGCCAGTCTCTGACAATACAGATCTGGGTTCTTGGAATGTGATTTTGCCTGGGATAACTACCCTTGAGGAAGAGGATTGCCTCATTCCCCAGTGTGATGCTTGTGGGGCCAGTGCTGTGAAAACTCATGTGTCCCATTAATTCTCTGTAATCTTTAAAGGTTAGAAACATCAGAGTCTTGGAAATAAGTTAACACATCTTCTGAGACTCTGAAGAAACTACACAGATCTTTTTGAAAGACAGTCCAGGTTACAGCTGCTTCTGAAACCTCCCTGCCACCAGGTGGAAAATATCTCTGATTGAAAACCATGCAGAATATGAAACTGTGGAAAACAAAATTCTTTGAACTTTAAACACACAAAGAAAAAGAATTAGATTTTTTTCTTTCACTTTTAACTTACAAAGTGCCGCTATATTTGTAGCTTTATTTCTTTTCAAAACTTTTATTGTAATGAGGTGGGACTTACACTCAAACTGAGATAATGCTGGTCATGCTATAATTCTATTACACATTTTGCTATTGGAATATCTTACTGGTGTTATTTAATTGATTGATGAATTTATGATATGCTGCATTGAATGATGTGACTGGCCAAAATAGAGAAACAGAACAAGTGAATTTTCAACTCTGGTTAAAGGCTGATCTTAAAAAAATGAAAAAGACTGATCTTAAAGTTGATTATGTGTATATGTGTGTGTGTGCTCCGTGGCTCAACCATGTCTGACTCTTTGCAACCCTATGGACTGTAGCCCATCTGGCTCCTCTGTCCATGGACCTTTCCAGGCAAGAATACTGGAGTGGGTTGCCATTTCATACTCCAGGGGATCTTTCCAACCCAGGGATTGAACCTGTGTCTCTTGTATCTCCTGCATTGGCAGGCAGATTTTTTACCACTACGTTACCTGGGAAGTCTCAAAATTTGATTATATAGCATATAATTCTGAACAGTTTCATACAATTATGTGGACAGTCTCAACTGCACACAGTTGGCCCAAGGACAAAACACAAAATAGTTCTAGTTGCCATTGAAGTAGCAGCTTTGTGGATGCAAGAGCAGAGTAACGCTGATCAAGGCCAAATTGCTCCTATGCAGTCACCGGTCAGTCACATCTTTAATTGACAGAAGGCTTAAGAGTTAAACTCAGTGGGTAAAGAAAACAAAAAGATGGGGAATTTTAGAGAAGGACCTATCCTGTCCATTCTTTCACTCCTGGTTTCTATAAAAGAAGATATGGTGAGCAGATTAATGTCCCCTTTCTCCCAAAGGTATCCATAAACTAATCTTCAGAACCTATGAGTATGTTACATTACATAGCAAAAAAGGACTTTTCAGATGTGATTCAGTTTAGGATCTGAGAGGGAAAGACCACCCTGGATTATTCAGGTGAGCCCAACATAACCACAAGAGCCCTCGACTCAAAGAGGGGTGCAGGAAAGTCAGTGTCAGAGTCAGAAAATAAGATGTGATGGAGAAGCAGAGGCTGGGGTGAGGCAGTTGTTGGCTGGGGGCTATGAGTTAAGAGATGCAATTAGCTACTTAGAAGAGGGGAAAAAAAAGAAAAAAGAGAGCTTCCAGAAAGAACATAGCCCTGCTGACACCTTGATTTTAGTCCCATGACATTCATTTTAGACCTGTTACTTCCAGAAATGTAAGATAAATTTATGTTGTTCAAGCTACTAAGTCTGTGGTGCTTTGGCATATTATATTAGCAAGAGGAAAGGAATACAGAAGGTTTTACCTATATCTGTGGCCTCCTTTTAGCATTGCTCATACTTCCTGGGAGGAGAAATGCCTCTCTAGATTTGTATATTTAGGAAGTTAAAACAGAAATGTTTAGGCTTAGCTCTTCTGTTTCTCTTCTAGCAAGTATACCTGCACAAGCTCCTCTTTGGTATTCCATGCGTGCATCTTATCTGGGTACTTGGGTGGCCTGTCCTTATCCATGATGGACTGTGATTTCATGAACGAGTCTTTGATATCCGGAACTCCGTGAACAGGGCTGTTCAGTTCTCACACTTAGTCTTTATTAATAATTAAAGTACTATCTTGATATCAACTATCTTGGCATTTCTTTCTGGTTTTTCATTTTTAAAATCTGGGTGAGGAAGTGGGCTATGATTCACTGGGTCTTGAATTCCCAATAAATATAAAAAAGTAGGTGGCAAAACCTATACAACATTGTGGGAAATGTTGAGACAAGTAAGGAAGACTAAAGAAAGTCTGTTGGATTTGGTAATGAGGTTACTTTAACATAATACAAACTTATCACCTTCAGCCTGAAAAACAGCATCACTGTTAAAAAATGCTAGAAGCACTTACATTGATGTCAGAAGACATGAGTATCATCTTATGCTGCTATTACATAGCATTATTCTTGAGATTTTAGCCAACTCTATTAAAGAACAAAAATAAAGTAGAAGTATAGAAATTACAAAATGTGAAAATCTATAAAAACTGAAACTATTATAATTTGCTGATCATATGACTAAGTACCTAAAAAAAAAAAGGAAAAAATTAAAATGACTAAAAACAATTGATATTTTGAAATTTTAGATTTTACATATTTGCAATCATATCCTGTGTATTATATATATCATTTCATTTCAACAATTATACTATTTTTTTCTTAATTGCATTGCATAGGAGCTTAGTACAATATTGAATAATAATGATCAAAGAATTTTTTTGTTATATTCCTAACTTAAATAGCCAGTAAGCATGATATTGTTATGTTATTTTAGGAATACTCTTCATGAGGTAAAGGAAGTTTACTTCTATGTAACTGTGTTTAATGGGTTGTATACACTTCTGGATGTGATTTATTACCCGTGTAAGCAGATTGTTGAAGCTATAAGTATGACTGGTCTCTGTACATATTTCCATTAACTGTTCTCGCCTGATTTTGAAATTATGAGTTACACCAATTCATAAAATGTTTTCCTTCTTCCCTAGTCTCTGAAATATTTTATTTAAAAAGAGGATTATCTTTTACTTAATTTTTTAGGTAAAAAGAGCCTATGATCATATCTGAACTTAGAGACTGGGGTAGTAACATTTCTATTACAAGTCAGTTTCATTGTTATGTTTAGCATGTTTTAAATTACTTATTCACATTTTTATTTCTTTGTATTTCTGATTTAGACTTTGGACAAACTCTTCAATAATTCATTTCAATCACATTTTATTTCTTTAAATTCCTCTTGAACAGTATCACACTAGAATTGATGTAGAATATTGAGATTTAAAATTTTCAATGAACATATTTCCATTTCTTTAATTTTATGTATACCTATTCACAATTCAGTTGTGGCAGCCCTAAAAGTTATTTTTTCTTTAGACATATTTTTGTTTTATTTCCTTGATGATCTTACATTACTTATATTTAAGATATTTTAAGAGTGCTTTTTATTTTCATTTTTAGAAGTGATTTTAATTCCTGACATTTGTTTCTAGTTTCAAACAAAATCCTTCAAAAACTTTTGAATTTCCAACCTTATCGAATATGACACCCTTATAACTACATTTCTGTCTCTACTTAGCCTTCCCTTTACACCAGGTCCATAGGTTCATTTCATATTCCTGTAGCTCCAGTCGACCATGTGGTGTCATGTCCAAGTCTTGAAACTCTATCCCGAGGTGCTGCCCAGTTATGCAGACAGCGAGGAGCTTGATCACGGTCTTGGTTGTTGGCCTGTGTCCTTCTGTTCCAAACATGGTGCTTGTAGCTAAGACTCACAGTCCCACCAATTTTTTAATTTCAATTCTTCCACGAGGATGCAAACTACAGGCAAACAATTTTAAGCAGTGTGACTTGCTCTATTCTCTAAAACAAATGGAAGTCCACCTTTCTGCCATTTCAGCATTCTCTGGTACCTTGAGGCCAGCACATCCAAAGCATTAGTCTTTTCTCACTATAGACCTTTGCTGCAGGGATATTTAATTTTTAAGGAAGACTATGTATTTTTATAATGTATATTACAATAATTAAGTGATTAATAAAGGAAAATTTGAAAATGTAAGCATATTTTTGATATTGACTTCAAACATTTCTTCAAAAAAGATATGTTTAATTTTTGTAGTTAATTCACATTTTTTTTGCCTTTTATTTCAATTTGCATCATTATTTCTCCCTTTACTGTTATAATTGACATATCAAAATTAGTCTTTATAAAGATAAGCACTGCTGTGGTTATATACCTTACCTATGGATGTGCCTGTGTTTTCCTTCTTTTACTTTCGACTACTCAGAACTGTTGAATTTAGACATGTCTCTTTAAATCATTATATGGTTACATTTTGTTTTATTATTCAATCTGAAAATTCTTACATTTCACAGCAGTACTGGTATATTTATATTTTATGTAATATAGATGTATTTGGTTTAAATCTACCATTTTAGTATTTATATATATAAAGTACAAAGTATATATAAAGGAATGATGATATTTATGAATGAAAGATTGCATTTTATAAATTCATAAATTTTACTGTACATTATATAAAATAATTTTATATATGTATTTAAACATTTATATATAAACATTATATATATAGATACAAAAATATACATGTATACATGTATCTTTATAATTTTTCTATTGTTTAGTGTTATTTTATTGAAATTATAGCACAAATCCTTACGTTAATACCGTCTAATATAAATTAGTACTTTTTCCACTTCCAGAGTAATGCAAATGTTTTAAAATGTTTTAACTCCACTTCTCCCCTCCTTGATCTATAGGCAGACACTGTCATTCTGTGTCTAAAATCCAACAATATTTACTATATTGTCTTAAATAGTCAAAGTCCATTTGTATCTAGAAATACATATACTCATTTTATTTGTTTTTGTTTATTCTGGGATAATTTTCTTTCCGATTGACTTTCAGTATTTCCTTTCCTGGATGATGAAGGCATCCAATTCTTTGGCTTGTTTGTCTGAAAATATCTTATTTTTTAAACAATATCAAACACTGAATATTGAATTTTAGATCTGCAGCTATTTTCTCTTTCCTCTGGCTTCTTTTAAGATTTTTTGCTTGGTTTTCAACAATTTTACTAGAATATGCCTGAGTGTTTGGCTTGTGTGTATGAGTGTGTGTATGTGTGGTTTTTTTTTTTTTCACATTCGTCCTGTTTGAGGGTTGTAATTCTTCTACCATTTATATATAATATCTTTTGTAAGATTCTTGGCCCTTTGTCATCAAATATGCTTCTACTTTAATCTCTTTCTCCTTTCCTTTTGATATTCCAATTACATATATGTTAGGTTTTTCACTTTCCTCTCCATATTTTCTCTATCTTTCATCCATTTATCTCTTCCCAGTTCAATTTGTGTATTTGCTTTCAACAGGCCTTCCAGTTTATTAATTTTCTCATCAGCAGTCATTTCTCAAAACATCTACTAAGTTCATATTTTAATTATTCTATTTTCAGTCCTATAATTTTTATTTTCAATTATATCTTTATTTTCCTAGAGTAGATCTCTATCTTGTTATGTATTTACTTGAATTTAGAAATTATAGATATATTTAAGTCTGTGCTAATAATTTTGATTTGTGCATCTCACATGGATCTACTTCCATTTCTCATTTTATTCTTTTCAGTTTTCAGTGAATTATTGTTTTTCATTATAATATATTATTTTTTTTTGGAGAAGGAAATGGCAACCCACTCAGTATTCTTATCTGGGAAAATCCTTGGACAGAAGAGCCTGGCAGGCTATAGTCCATGGGGTTGCAAAGAGTTGGACATGACTGAGACACTATCACTCATTACTCACTCGTATTATATTCAGTTATCACTATTGCATAAAAATTATAGTAAAAATGATTTTTGGATTAAATTATATTTTTCCTAGTAGGATTTACATTTTCTTCTTCCTAGCAGTATATTGGGTTTCCAGTGGTAAAGAACCCAAGAGACACGGGTTTGATCCCTGGGTTGTGAAGATCCCCTGAAGGAGGAAATGTTACCCATTCCAGCATTCTTGCCTGGGAAATCCCATGGACAGAGGAGCCTGGAGGACTACAGTCCATGGGGTCCCAAAGAGCTGGACACAACTAAGCATCTGAGCACAGCCGCTATATTAGGTGTAAATCACCTTAACTCAATTAGTAATTGAAGTGATTAGAAATCTGGCTTAGTCTTGATGATTATTCTATTTCTGTTTCACATCCTTTCTAGGATTTAGCCAGTCTTCTTGGCCTTTGACCATCATATGACTTTCAGAATTGGTGATAAATCAAGGGAGAAAATGCTCCCCAATCTTTATTCACCTTCCTGAACTTTCCTTATTTTAAAATTTTTGATCCTGAAAATTCTCACTGCTTTGATAAGCTTGCTAGTAATTTCAAAGTCATATTTTACATAAACAAGTCACACAGTTTTATTGTTTATCAATAGGAGAGTTGGTTCAGAACAATATTCCCTCATTTTTGGAAAGAGAATGCTTAAAACTTTTGTGTGGAGTCTCATTTTATCTTCAAATTCATGAAATATTTTTACCATTTGCAAATAATATCTGTACATACCTATGTTTGTGTGTTTGTGTAACTCTGCAACCCTATGGACACGATAGCCTGCCAGGCTCCTCTGTCCATGGGATTATCCAGGCAAGAATACGGGAGTTGATTGCCATTTCCTCCTCCAGGGGTTCGTTCTGACCCATGTGTCAAACTCAAATCTCCTGCATTGCAGGCAGATTCTTTACCACTGAGCCACCAGGGAAGCCCGTATGTAGGTATATGTACATGTTTATATATATATATGTATATATATATATATGCTCTTTATATAGTAACATTAATGACTAAAAAGATGCTACCATTTAATCCTGTGGTTTCCCTTCCTCACAAACACACCAATACATATCTCCAGGAATCAAATATCCCATTTCCTGAAGTCAGTAAATTAAATGAAGAGTTAAGTGAGCAATGAGTTGTTTATCTCAAAGTGTTGCATACCAGTTTTATAGTTTGAAGCTGAGTACTATAGAAATGATAATGGATTAGATTAAATTATCCTTTGTAAATATTACCTTTCCACATCTTTTGTTATGCTCATTAACTCAGTTGTCTACTTCTGCCTAATTATTCACATTTTAGGACTGACTCATGGAGGAAAGAAGATCCGGAATTCACAGAGGCTGGAAGAGAGAAACAGAATATAAATAAAAATTGTATTCAATTAAACTATATGCTATGATAAATGACATTAGAGAGTTGTAGACTCTTGCATGATATAATCTACTTCATTTGACATTATTTATGAAATTAATTTAGTACTAGATGTTGGCACATGAATAACAGTGTCATTTATTGCATACTTAGAAGTTCCCTCTGAAAATGAAAGGGAAAACTGGGCAAAACAAATGATCTAATGTGGTATTTTCCAAAATGTAAGTCAGGTGTTTCCAAAGTATGGAATTAAATAATATTAAATCACAGAAGAAAGAGTTAATCCTTTTTGAATTTTTTTCCAATACTGATTATCTCAAGAAAAAATCTTGGTTTAATTTTTGTCATCTGAATCTAACTGCCAGTCCCTCCTCTTAACAAAGAAAGTGCAGACTTCCAGCTCTGAGCATTTGGCAGGCTGAAGTATCTAGCTAGAAATTAATGGCATTGACCTTTCCTGTTTTGTTTTTATTGCATTTGTCTGTTATGTTACATTTTATTTATAACAAGTGGTACAAGTTTTCCTTTGGTGGCAGTGTTGTTGTTGGTTTTTTTTTTTTCACTTTTAAAGATAGTATGTTAGGTAAAAAGTGAATGGATAGGATATTAACAGATTGAATTATATAAAATTATCAGTATTCAACCATTGTGAGACATGAAAATGTCAATATTATGTCATTCAAACTAATATAATATTATAGGTATTATAATACTATAATATTATAAACCTGTTATACTATAGGCAAGAAATAATTTGTGACAATGTTATGGGAATGTCTAAAATCTGGGAATGCCAATATCATAATGAGTCCTAGCAGTGGACAAGAGCTTCTTTTGACCTCTTCTTCATGCGTTCAAGTCATTTTTTAACAAGAAGAGTAATGCTCACTTTGATTCTAGCCTTGGAGCCAGCAATGACCCATATACTTTCATTCTCTAATCTAGCATAGTAATTCAGCAGATATTAAAAAGAACTAGCCAAATTAGAGGTTGAACTTTGTGCCATGGGCCATGAGCCCAAACATGACTTCAACAGATAATTGGCTGGCATACCCAAAACTTTGAGATTATTGAGTGAGTGTTACTTTATAATACAAAAGGCATAATATTCTAATTAAAACCACCATGTGAACTGTGCAAAGACCAGAGAAAAAATAAATTTGTTAGCAAGGTTGATCATCATCAATTATCAAATGTCCACGAGCAAAAGCCTATTTCTATTATAATTCATCTGCTTAGCCTTATTGTTAGATGAATTATGTCAAGAAGTTGTAGAACTTCTTGATTCAACAACCAAAATGCCTGGCACAGAATACAAATGGAAGTAATTCAGAGCTATCAATATATAATCTTTGAAAGTGAGAATTCAGTGCTAAAATTCAAAAAGTGATGGGATTAAAAATAAAATTATACATGAATTCTAAAAACACGAGAAAGTGAAAATGGAAGAGAACTTGAGAAGAAGTTTCTTAGAAGGGAAATAATTAACTCCTCTATCACTAGACCATCTTTTCTTGTCCATAGAATCCACCCTGCCCTTTCACCCGTGGCCATGAAAATTGATGCAGTGTTACATATACATTTTAAATGTAAAATGAAGGAAGAAAATAAATAACCAAGGCCACAGTTTCCAAACCAACAGGAAAGAGAAAATGGAACATCATAAAACTATACAAGCAAAGAGAAAAATCAATAAAATTCAGTGCAGCACATCTTCTCGCTCACTTCTGAGCACACAAAGTCTGCTCATCTGGAATGCGCCAGGGGTACGGTACGCGTTATGAATCTTTCAAGTCTTCAGAAATATGATCTATCATTAGAAGCACTGAAAAATACCAGTTGGCTTCACTAATTCTGTTCTTTGCTGTCTTCCAAATTTGGATATTGACCACCCTGGGGGCTTTGGATCCATTAGAGTCAACAGAACACTCAAGAGAGAAGGTAGACTAAGAACAGTGTTCTTCACAAAAATTGTTTGGTCTCACTCTCTCAATCCCGATTCAATTTTCCTGATGGTAAAAGAGTTTATCGTCTCTTTTACTCTTCTTGTAGGTAGATCAGTGCCATGTTTATACCAGGATATTAAGGCGCCACCACCTCACTCCATCCCTGGTGAATGAATATTTTCATGATCTTAAAATTACTCAGAAGAGTAATTCTCAGGATTAATTTTCCATCAGTTTCCTCCAGGAAGATTTTTTTTAATTAATGTAAATTTCTAAGCACCTTCTTCAGCCTGAAGGTGAATGTGAATTTTTATATGAATTTTATATGAATTTCTTGGAATTTATATGAATGCGAATTTTTAAAAAATAGGATATTCTGATATAACCAGGTGGTCCTAGTGGTAAAGAACCTGTCTGTCAATACAGGAGACATAAGAGGCAGAAGTTTGATCCTTGGACCATAAAGATCCCCTGGAAGAAGGCATGGCAATTCACTCCAGTATTCTTGCCTGGAGAATCCCATGGACAGAGGAGCTTGGTTGATGACAGTCCATAGGGTTGCAAAGAGTCAGACACGACTGAAACAACTTAGCACGCGTGCACACATGATATAACCAGTCATAGAACGACATTTGAGCACCATTATATAAAGGTACTCATCTCTTCCCTTTGTCTTTATAATAGGCAAGATTTAATAGTATTCTTCTCTACCTTTAGATTAAAAAATCTCCATAAAACCTTCCTCCGTACCCACAAAAATGTGTGAAAATATCCCATGTTAATTAGTCTTAACTTTATCAAATATATTCTTAGAATATCTGATTCCTTTCCTTTGAATGTTTTTCTAAATCCTAATGTCATGTGTTAAGTTCCTTTATAAATATTGTGCTATATAAGTAATCCCTAGTAGTGAAGGCTGGCTAGCCCTTACTGGCATCATATTTCTCCTAGTCTGAATATATAGTAGAAAAACTAGAAACATATTTCTACTATTGAGTCTAATAGACTGACAAAAACCTGTTTTAAAATTCTTAGCCATTGAGCATTATGAAAAAAGGCAAAATTCCAAATTTCCCGAGTGGCTCATTATAAGCATTTCCCCATGTTACTTAGAGGCATTATAGTGAATTCCAATAATATTCTTGTATTTGGATCAAGACTCTAACAGAGTTTGCTGCAGTATTTTCTGCTGCCTGCAATTTTGTCTAGTAAAGATGCTCTAGTGGGATGCTCTGTTTTGTGGTCCAGGGGGAAGTTACCAAATCTTTCCATGGTTAAGTTCTTGATCAAACTTACTGCTTTCATGGCCCCCTCCTATTTTATCCTACCTTATGCATAGATCATGATGGATTCAAGGTTGCAAATCATGTTCTTACTATACCCCACATTATATTCTTGGCGAGGTAGAAAGTGGTATGCACGATTCAGGTGTTCTGTACTCATCTCTGTTAGTAATGACCTATTAGTAGCATCAGTCATTACTTCTCTGGTCCTTAATATGTTTAACTGTCGATAGATGGCATTGGTAAAAGGACAAGTAGCTTTAAATTATTCCTTTAGATATATAGAATAACGTATCAAACACTCCTGAAATGGAACATTAGCAAACCAATAAAAACTTTTTTCATATCCCAAACCCTTTCCCTCCCATTAGAATAGCTGCAGAGGTAATCATAATCTATCTTGAATTATTGTATATCATTATCGTGTTTGCTTTTAGAGTTTTTAAACCTGCATTTCTATCTTTTAAAGTATGTATATTCTTAGTTTTGTACATTTAACATTTTATATAAATAGTTTCACAATATATATTCTTACAAGAATGGTTTCTATCCATCAGTATCATTGTATCAATAGAGTCCAAAATGTAAATATCCATTCCCCTGTTGATAAATATTTGGGTTGTGTCCAAATACTGCTGTAAACATTTTTATACACTTCTTTTGGTGGCCAAGTATTTTTTATAAAAAAAGCTTTAGATCTTAGAATATATCTTCAAATTTACCAAATAATGCCAAGCTACTTCCAAAAAAGCTTGTATCAATATATAATCCAACCAGAAGGGGGTAAAAATCCCTGTTGTTCTAGATCTTATCAATACTTATTTTCCAGATATTTTTTTCAGTTTGCTTGGTTAATATTTTATCTTCCCTGTACTATATTGGTAGCAATAGACACATTCTATTGCAAATGAAGAGTCACAGAACTCAAAATAATAATACTTACAAATCTATATTTTTAGAGAGAAAAGTAATGCACAATAGCAGGACAATTAAAATAAGGATATCCATCAAAGTCAAAGGCTGCTTAACAATAAGTCCAGGGGAGGTAGAATGAATTCCAATTGTCCTCTCTCTGTAAGAATCATGACAAATGCCCTTTTCTTCTCAACCAGGAACCACAAACCTGTACGTAGCACACCCAGAAAAAGAGAGCCCAAGATAGAGTTTCAGTTCAGTTCAGTTCAGTCACTCAGTCGTGTCCGACTCTTTGTGACCCCGTGGACTGCAGCACGCCAGGCCTCCCTGTCCATCACCAACTCCCGGAGTTTACCCAAACTCATGTCCATTGAGTCGGTGATGCCATCCAACCATCTTGTTCTCTGTCGTCCCCTTCTCCTCCTGCCCTCAATCTTTCCCAGCATCAGGGTCTTTTCAAATTACACAGCTCTTCGCATCAGGTGGCCAAAGTATTGGAGTTTCAGCTTCAACATCAGTCCTTCCAATGAACACCCAGGACTGATCTCCTTTAGGATGGACTGATTGGATCTGCTTGCAGTCCAAGGGACTCTCAAGAGTCTTCTCCAACACCACAGTTCAAAAGCATCAATTCTTCGGTGCTCAGCTTTCTTTATAGTCCAACTCTCACATCCATACATGACCACTGGAAAAACCATAGCCTTTACTAGACAGACCTTTGTTGGCAAAGTAATGTCTCTGCTTTTTAATATACTGTCTAGATAGAGTTTCAGCCCAGTCTTATTATATCTTTTTGATCAGATAGGTACAGTTCATATATATAATTGTCCCTGTAATTTTCTGGTTGGAAGCCAAAAGTGATATATCACATAAGAGGAACTGAGTAATAGGCTTTTAGTGAAAGGTCTTCATGTTTATCCAGGAGTTAGTCTCTTTGGTGTTTGCTGTAGCTGTAAGGTGTCAGAAAGTAAGATTTTCTCTAATGTCTCTGTCTCCTATGATGTTACTGGGTTTATCCAGAAACTCCTTCTTAGATAGAATCTGAGGAATCCAGTTTTGCATTGTATTCTTCAGTCGCTCAGTTGTGTCAGACTTTTTGTGATCCCATGGACAGCAGCATGCCAGGCTTCCCTCACCATCTCCCAGATCTTGCTCCAACTCATGTCCACTGAGTCTGTGATGCCCCCCAAACATCTCATTCTCTGACACTTCTTTCTTCTCCTGCCCTCAGCTTTTCCCAGAATCAGGGTCTTTTCCAGTGAGTTGACTCTTCGCAGCAGGCAGCCAAAGTATTAGAGCTACAGTTTCAGCACGAGTCCTTCCAATGAATATTCAGGACTGATTTCCTTTAGGATTAACTGGTTTGATGTCCTTTGCAGTCCACGGGACTCTAAAGAGTCTTCTCCAACACCACAGTTCAAAGCATCAATTCTTTGGTGCTCAGCCTTCTTTATGGTCCAACTCTCACATCCATACATGATAACTGGAAAAAGCATAGCTTTTACTAGATGGACCTTTGTCAGCAAAGTGATGTCTCTGCTTTTTAATACACTGTCTAGGTTTGTCATAGCTTTTCTTCCAAGGAGCAAGCATCTTTTCATTTCATGGCTGCAGTCACCATCTGCAGTGATTTTGGAGCCCAACAAAATAAAGTCTATCATTGTTTCCATGGTTTCCCATCTATTTGCCATGAAGTGATGAGACTGGATGCCATGATCTTAGTTTCTGAATATTGAGTTTTAAGCCAGCTTTTCCACTCTCCTCTTTCACTTTCATCAAGAGGCTCTTCAGTTCCTCTTCACCTTCTGCCATAAGAGTGGTGTCATCTGCATATCTGAGGTTATTGATATTTCTCCCAGCAATCTTGATTTCAGCTTGTGCTTCATCTAGTTTGGCATTTTGCATGATGTACCTTTCATCTAAGTTAAACAAGCATGGTGACAATACACAGTCTTGTCGTACTCCTTTCCCAGTTTTGAACCTGTCTGTTGTTTCATGTCTGTTTCTAACTGTTGCTTCTTGACCTGCATACAGGTTTCTCAGGAGACAGGTAAGGTGGTCTGGTATTCCCATCTCTTTAAGAATTTTTCACAGTTTGTTGCGATACACAGTCAAAGGCTTTAACGTAGTCAATGAACAGAAGTAGATGCTTTTCTGGAATGCTCTTGCTTTTTCTATGATCCAGCGGATGTTGGCAATTTGATCTCCGGTTCCTCTGCCTTTTCTAAATCCAGCTTGAACATCTGGAAGTGAGTTTAGTTGAAATCCACTGCTATTATACAGAACCCTGATGATGTTATGGTGAAGTGTGGAAAGAACAGAAGCAGTCTTAATCCAAAAATTAAATATCTGTCTTTTCATGACCCTATGCCCCTTGGCTGTGATTCTCAAAGTGTTTTTCACATGTTTTTCCTTCCATTAGTGAGACAAGAATGCTAGAGAGAGACTGTATTTAAGTATTCTACTTTCTCCAGGTCAATTAGGTTCTGGTGAAATTTAAGTTGGTTAAGTAAAGTTATGATTAAATTCTGTCTTTTGAGGAGTGAGTTAGCTCCGTTGTTTAGAATGCTCAAATGTATTTCAGAATGCTTGCTTTCTCTTCCACCAGAAGTATGAGGGGTGTCTTCTCCAGCCTTCATCCTGAGTTAAAAGTGGTAGAACTTCAGGAGGTAAAATGAACAGAACTTTGCCCTCCTCCCAAGCCCAGCCCACAGGTGCTTTTAACTCTAAGACTAGTCCATACGTCACCTCTAGCAATCCATCAGTCACATTTTAGGTGCTCTGGCTCCAGATACTGGCTCCAGAATCAGGCTTCTGCTTAGGCTTATGCTCTAGGCAAGCAAAAGGTAATATGATTTTTGGTACTTAAATCTCTTTTCAATTTTTAGGACACCAGTTTAACCTATGATATTTGGTGGATCCATGTGTTGTTATCCGATGGAGCTAAAGAGAGGTGTTGATTTTCAGTTTGTTCAACTTTTTACTTGTGAGAACAGGAGTGATAGCTCCTAAGATATTTATGTGTTTGACCAGAAACCACATGCTTTATTTCTTCATGAATTTCTTTTTTTTTTCTTTTTTATATTCCTTTGGAGTTTTACCTAAGAAATTTTATAACATCTGTGCTGAGAATGCATTCCTTGAGAGAGGATTTGCATTTGCTTCTGCTAGACCCTTGAGAGAATACTAGCCCAGGAATATTTTACATAATTTCTTGACTCAGGACTTTTAGATACTGTAGGCCTTAATTCTCAACTTATGTGAAGGCTAATATGTAGTTAAGAACTTTTAGAGCAAACTTTTAAAATTTTATCTCATCAAAGACTCAAGGCCGGAATCGACAAGGCTCTTTGCTTTTTCCCTTCGCATAGTGTATATTTTCCCAATTCCTTTTTTTTCCTGAGGAAATATCTTGTTAAGAATACCCTTCCTCCTCTCCTCCACAAGATTGTTAAAAGAAAAGTTATAGCTTCCTGGAAATCTACAAATTCTTTTTATAAAAACTTCCATTTTATTTCTTTGTATTGTGTTGGCCAAAAGTTCATTTTGTTTTTTTTGTTTTTTTTTTGCAAAAAATGGTATGGGAAAACCTGAGCAATCATTTTGGCCAATACAATATTTCTGTCCACCTTTTTTCTGCTCCTGGACAACTTCTATTTTACTGAGTACTAAAATATACATTTAAGTTTTTCTTTTAATTTTCCATTTTTTGTGTGAAAGGAATGCATTTGGTATACCTTGCCTACAACATTGCCTGCCAGGATTAGAAATCTGGTTCAGTCTTTATTTGTTTTATATAGTAGGATTTAAATATATACATTTAAATATATATATATATATATATGTATATATATATATATATCTTTCCACAACTACAAAAATTTAAAAAGCATTAAATTAGAAAATCTCCATGAGTATTTCCTCTTCTAAATTCAGCATTGTGGTTAAAAATATGAGCTACTGAGATTGATTTCCACTTCTGCTAATAATTAGTGACCTTAGGCTAGTTACTGAAGCCTTCTGTGTTTTAATTTCTTCATATTTAAAATGAATGTAATAATATCACCTTCCTCATAGGGTCAATAGGAGGTTTAATGAGCCAACATATGTAAAAACACCTGAAATTGTGACTGTCACATAGCAAGCATTCAATAAATCTCTACTACGCTACACTAATACTATTATGTATTTTTATTGTCTTTATTATTGCTGTTGCCTTGTGATCATTCCCAGTTAGTTGTATGGACTGAAAGTTTGTGTCCCCCTAAAATTTATGTGCTGAAGCGGTAACCCACAACATGATGATATTTGCATATGGGAGGTAATTAAGTTTAGATAAAGTCATGAGGGTGGGGCCCTCATGATGCAATTTGTACCCTTATATGAGGGAGACACATAAGAGCACACTCTATCTCCCCATCTCACCAGGAGCACGCACTCAGAGAGGACAGCTATCTGTAAGCCAAAGAAGCAGGCCTGCTCCAGACACTGAATCTGCAGATACCCTGATCTTGGATTTCTCAGGAATGAACCACAAGAAGTAATTTTCCATTGATCAAGCTACCCAGTCTAAGGCATTTTGTTACAGAAGCCTGAGCAGATTAAGATATTGGCTGCTGCTGCTGCTGCTGCTGCTAAGTCGCTTCAGTCGTGTCCAACTCTGTGCGACCCCATAGACGTCAGCCCACCAGGCTCCCCCATCCCTGGGATTCTCCAGGCAAGAACACTGGAGTGGGTTGCCATTTCCTTCTCCAATGCATGAAAGTGAAAAGTGAAAGTGAATTCGCTCAGTTGTGTCCGACTCCTAGCAACCCCATGGACCGCAGCCTACCAGGCTCCTCCGTCCATGGGATTTTCCAGGCAAGAGTACTGGAGTGGGGTGCCATTGCCTTCTCCGAAGATATTGGCTAATTCAATATAATTAGTAAATCTCTGTTCTTACACTAACATGCAAGAAGAATTACTTATCTCTTTGGAATATACTGCTTGACTGAATTCCTTACTTCTAGATGAATGTAAGCTGGCCATACACAGGGCACCAGGAAGTAGGTACTTTTGCCAAAATAAAGAAAAAATGAACACTTTTCTTCAGACGCAGCTGTTTGTACTGTCCTACAAACCTACTTTGTTCAAAGCTGGTGTTTTTCCTTCATCCAAGAACAGAATTGCATATCCTTTAGAAAGTTGAGAGTTTCTGCTGTCTAGAGACTGAATAGCTATACTGGACTCTCCTGGTTTAATTTCTTTATACCTCTAGGCAATAAAAAGACAGATTGTCAGGTATAATCAGTGACATGTTCCAGGGAGGCCATGTACACATCTACCTAGACTTGCACTTCCATCTTTTTTCTTAACATCACATCACAGGACAAAAGCCATCCTCGCCACTCATATTCATTTATTCACTTTGTTATTTATCAGTTTTACAATAGGTGTTGTGTTAGGCACTTGTGATAGCATGTGGGTTAACAGGAAATCCCTTCTCTCAAGAAAGTCACAGTCTAGTGACAAAACTCATCCACACAAAAAATTTACACACAATGCCTGAGGGAGTAGAAAAAGGCTTCACTGAGAAGAAGTGATATTTTATCTAGGTCTTGAAAGTCGAAAAGGAATCTATCTATTGGAGAAAAAAGAATGCACATTCCAGACAAAGTGAACATTATATGCTAATGTATAAAAGTCAGTCATTTGGAATAGTTTGGCTTCAGTTAGCCAACCCATATGGCTGGAGTGTAAGATGTATTGAAGGAGGAAGAAAACATATGTTTTCTAAAAGTTTAACAGAGAGCAGAGGCCTCATATGCTAAGGTTTGGGATGCTGTCTTCAGGTAGTAAATCCACACATACCAGAGAGCTAAGCATTGAACGACATAATCAAGCTTGCGTTAAAGAAAAAAGAGTGGGAAATAGGATGAAGGATTCTCACGTTGAGACCAGTTGGGGGCAGTTATGTGATTCAGGTCTGAGCACAGGCAAGGCAGTGAAGGTGGAAATGAGAGGGAGTGATTTGAAAGACTTGAACAGGCAAAAATGACAGGATTAGGTGAGGGATTATAAATGAAGGATGAGAAAAGCAGGGCAGGACTTCAGAAAGATTTCTAGTATGACATATTTAACTGACATAGAGAATACAGAATTGAAAGCAAAGTGCTAGAAGAGCACTCATTTGTTTTTAATTCTATACCAGGAGACACTGCGCAAGGCTTGGTCAAATAACCACGACAGCCTTTGCACACTTGAATTTCTGGATGCTCTGTAGCCCAGGCTTGCTGCCATTCTGTCTCTCCTTGGAGCGGGCCTCAGGGACTCCACCTACTCCCAAGTCTCTGAAGCTGTGAACACCAACTTTATCCCTCGAGGATTCTCTCCCCTCGAGCTTCCTTGCAGAGAGTAACAGTCTCCCCAGATTCCTCCTTCCTTCCACTCCCCAAAGACCGGTGCACATGACATTTGAAAAAATGTGAAAAAATTAATCACGACAGAGAAATAGAGAAAAGCAAGAATAACAAACACAAGGGAATTGCAAAGTTTAAAAAATTGTACAGATTTCTTTACCTTTCTCTTACTGAAAAAATAACAGAGAACCTGTTTCGCTGCTCCTCCCCTGCATTTTCCTAAGCCTTTATTGGTAAGGATGGGGTACGGCCATCCCCTCGAGCTAGTCTAGTGTCAGTCCTTTAAGAAGAGGACATGCTCACTCCTTTCTCATGAGAGCCCTTTCTTTTAAGGGACTGGCATGAATTCCTTCATATCTGCACAAATATAGTTCAACAAGTATTTATTGAAACTTGCTCTCCTCCAGGCACTGTGGTGGGCCCTCGGACTATAGTAGTGAAACTGACATAGTTCCTGCACTGGAAGCTCGCCCACTGGGTGGAAGAAATTGAACATGTATACCTTTACCAGGCAGTGTCCTTTCTCAAACAAACAATGTATTCAGGTAACCTCCATGGTGGCAGGAATTATTTTTTAAATAAGTTTTTTTCCCTGCTCTCCATTCCATCACTCTTCCATCACCAAGTGCTCAGTGAATAGCTGGTGCCTAATCAATGCACCTTGAATCATGACATATCCTCTACCCAAAACAGAAAGCTCTTTGTATACTTCCTCAAAAAAGAACTGATTCCTCTTATGACTAAGATATTTAAAAGTAGTCCTATAAAAATGATATTCTTCATATTCAGAAAACTACCATTTAAAAAGCAATTCATTCACTGGAATTGATTTTACTTCATTTCCAACTTTTCTCTTGTTCTGTGAAGTTTATGAAGAATATTACTGAGTTGTGCTAGGATGTATTATGTTTAGAAAATATGGAGGATAGAAGGGCAGGGCAGAAGGCAATCGATATGAGGACTTAAAGACACACCAGGCTCCTTACACTGAGATTAGTATGTTTGGGGTCTATACTTGTGGCAGGTTGTATTTCCCAGAGGTGGCAGATTTTATTTTTAGAAATATCTTCCAATATACATGACTTTATTTCACTGAAATTTTAATTTTCTTTTTATTGAGAGGTAGGGTCTCAGTTCTCTCTCTTTAAATATGAGTCTGTGCTGTGGCCCCATGGGCTGTAGCCCACCAGGCTCCTCTGTCCATGGAATTCTTCAGGCAAGAAGTGGAGTGGGTTGCCATTTCCTCCTCCAAGAGATTTTCCTGATCCAAGGATTGAACCTGCATCTCCTGTATTGGCAAGCAGACTCTTTATCCACATGAGTGGGCTTATAGAAAAAATGATGCTACATGACTTCTGAAAGTGAAAGCTGCTCAGTTGTGTCCGACTCTTTGCCACGCCATGGACTATACAGTCCATAGAATTGTCCAGGCCAGAATACCGGAGTGGGTAGCCTTTCCCTTCTCCAGGGGATACTCCCAACCCAGGGATCGAACCCAGGTCTCCCACATTGCAGGCGGATTCTTTACCAGCTGAGCCACAAGGCTAGCCCATAAAGGCACCAAAGTTCTGTGTGGTTCTCTTGAGACACTAACCAGAGCTCTGAGAAATCCTGTTAGTAGTTTGGCTGTTTTCAAGCCACCATGCTGTGAAGAAGACCAATCTGTCCTTCATGCAGAGACCAAGGAGAGAATGGATGTGAAACTATTTGAAACAAAATTAAACATTGATTCATATTGAGTCTTTTTTACTCAAAACTGACCTGTAGTATTGTTTAGTGTCTTAATGTTAATTTTTTGTTGTTGTTGTTCATTCATCCAGTTGTGTCCAACTCTTTGTGAGCCCATGGACTGCAGCAAGCCAGGCCCCCCATCCCTCACCATCTCCCAGAGTTTTCCCAAGCTCATGTTCACTGCATTGGTGATTCTGTTCATTCTTTATTAAGTTCTTAATAGCACTCAAATACATTTTTCTTCTTTGTTTCCTCGTTTTTCTTTCTTTCTGAAATACCTCTCCATCATCACTGTGCTTGGTCTTGGAGGAATGGTAGGTAAACCAAAATACCGGTGTGAGCAAGGGATTCAAGTTCCTCTCAGGACATTAAATCTTGGGCAGAGTGAAATAATTACCAAGAAATAGAGCTGATTCATCCCATCCATCATGATAAGGTTATTAGTCAATGTTCTCCAGATCCCTGAAGTAGTTTTGGCTCTCATCCTATTCTAAAGACACTTTTGTGAACTTTCCTACAATCCTATACAAATTCTTCTTCTGCAGAAACTATCTAGCATACAATTTTTATAGATTCTTAGATAATCCAAGAATTTTGAGTCTTTATATCCAGAGACTGAGCAATCTATACAAATATTGACAACAAAACTTATGCTTAATCTCCAGCAGATCAGCAGATCTGGTCCAACAGACCAGATGATCATTTTGGTCCCTGACACATTACTTACGTTTGATATTCCCTAATCAAATTGATGTTTAGAACTTCCTGGGGTCAGAACCTCCTTTTCTTCTATTTTTACTGTATCATAAATTTTGTAGTATTCTGTTTGCAAATGCGTGCATATTCCTTAGAAAACTTAGAAACTAATGATAAACCAAATGAAGCATAAAAAAAGGAGAAATTGAATTTCTTCATATTACTAAAGGACATACAATTACAAATTAAAAGATGCCCAATTTGAACTAATTTAGCTAAGAAAGAAATTTATTTGCAAATAACCATATAACCAAATATAAAACCAGATATACAACCAATTTGGTTTTATAAACATATAGCCAAATTGCAGCAGGGCAGGGATGGTGTTGTTCTCAGGGATGACTGAGCCCAGTCATTTCATTTTCCTCTGTACTTATCTAAGGAGCTGTTGTACTACCTTATACATCACAACTTGGGGGTAGACAGACTTAGTTACAGGCAATTTCAGGTTGAGTTCAGCACCAATGCATATAGGTGACCTCCAGGCAAGAAATATGTTACCTAGCTGATGCTTAGCTTTTATCTGTAAGCTATAATTTTCAAAAGGTTCTACAAATTTCTTTCTGAGTGTGAGGCAACCTGACCAACTCATATAAGCTAGTTAGCATGAGGCAATCAGTTCTGTCCCCCCTTAATCACTTCCTGTTGTACCGTTAGTTAAATATTTGACTCTTCAGTATTAACGTGTGGACTCCAATCCCAATTCTACTGCCATGAAAGATGACTCCATGATCATCCTCATTGTGTTACTGGAAGTAACAATTCTACCTACATTTGGCTGCTAAATTCACATGATAATTCAGAAATCTTCAGGATTCATAATACCTAGGATCTTCAGCTACAGAGAAGTTACCACCTACAATCAAGCCAAAGGCTTCTCATTTCATAAGGAGGGAGAAAATGTTTATATATTAAATACCTACTGTTTGTCTTGTACTTGCTTATTTTCTGAATACATTTCTCAGTCCTTTCCCTCAACAGTGTGAACTTTCCTAATAAGGTTCAGAGACTGCCCCAAGGTATATATTAGAAATGATCACAACATCTCCATTCTTGGGCAACGGCTGAAGTCTTCTATTATAGCTGTTGGGGTTTTAGGGGATCAAAACATAACAAGACTATTTCTCATCGAGATTTGGAACAAATTAATAGATAGACAAAGGAAGTTGGGAATCAAATTGTTAGCTTCATTGATTGGAGGACTTGGCTGAGATTTGCAAACAAATAGAATTCTGTGGCTCTCTTTCCCATGCTCATCCTTTCATACACTTTGTTTGTTTTAAATGTTGAGTCAGCCTAGCTGAGGAACAGTGGCCACAAAGTACTGATACATATACCTGCCTAAGAGTTGCTTCAAAAAGTCTTGGGGCAACAGAAAGCAGAACAACTCCCCAGTATTTAAATTAATAGCTGCCCCTGTGTGATTGTATTTCCTTTTGTCACTCTCTCTCTCTCTCTACAACCAATACCTATTCTCCTTTTCATTAATTTTCTCTTCAACTTTCACTCCAACAATTATCCAATATCAGTGAGCTTTCTAATCCATTGACTATGAGATTTATCTTGTCCATTACCCACCTTCCATTCTCACATCCTCATTTACCCTCATTTCCATAGGTTGGAATAATAATTATTTGCAAAAAATACTCTTAACATGCCTATTCATAGGGAACTCTATATTTTGCAATAACCTATATGGGAAAAGAAGCTGAAATAGAATGACTATATTTATATATAAATATGTATAATATATGTGTATATATAAAGCTTAATCTCTGTGCTGTATGCCCGACACTAATGCAACATTGTATATCAACTATACTCCAACAAAATGTTGAAAAAACAACACAACATCCATAAAAAGTATGAAATTTTGCCATTTACAAGAACATGGATAAACTTGGAAGGCATTATGCTAAGTGAGATAAGTCAGACAAAGACAAATACTGTATGACATCTGTAATATGTGAAATACAAAAATTTACCAAACTGGTGGATATAGCAACAGAAACATACTCACAGATTACGAGAAAAAACTACTGGTTCTCTTGTGTCTCAGATGGTAAAGAGTCCACCTGTAAGGCAGGAGACCCAGGTTCTATCCCTGGGTCAGGAGGATTCCCTGGAGAAGGGAACAGCTACCCCCTCCAGTATCCTAACCTGGAGAATTCCATGGACAGAGGAGCCTGGTGGGCTACAGTCCATAAGCTCACAAAGAGTCAGACACAACTGAGTGACTAACAATTCCAATTCCAATTACCGCTGGTGAGAAGGAATGAAGAAGGGGCAAGATAGGGGTTAGGGATTATGAGGTACAAACTTCTATGTGTCAAATAGGTAAGTTACACAGGTATATTGTACTGTACAGGACAAGGAATATAAATATTTTATAACTGTAAATGGGGCTTCCCTAGTAGCTCAGTCGGTAAAGGATCTGCCTGCAGTGCAGGAGACCTGGGTTCAATCCCTGGGTCAGGAAAATCCCCTGGAGAAGGAAATGGAACCTACTCCAGTATTCTTGCCTGGAAAATCCCACAGACACAGGAGCCTGACTGGTTACAGTCCATGAGGTCACAAGAGTCAGACATGACAGCGAGTAAATCACCACCATAAATGGAGTATAACCTGTAATATTGTGAATCGGTGTTGTACACACGAAACTTATATGATGTATATTAATTATATTCAATAATAAATATATAAATGAATAAAAAGAAAAGACTGGGCATTGGCTGAAATCAATGCTCACAGTATCCTTATGCTGAAATCAAGTTGTCATCTGGACTGTGTTCTTCTCAGAAGAGGCTCAACTGTGGAAGGACCCATTTTCAGCCTCCCTCAGGTTTCTGGCAGAATTTCTTTTTCTCATGGCTGTAGACTTATGGAACTTCATTCTTCAAAGTCAACAAAAGAGAGTTTCTGCTGTCTAAAGTTTCTGTCTTCAGGGAAGGCCTGGCTATACTTTTAAAGGCCTTACTTGACTAGGTGAAGCCTGTCAAGGATAATCTCTCTTTGATTAACTCAAATACACATGGTTAGGGGTCTTAATTAAACATCCACAAAATCCCTTCACCATTTCTATGTTTTGTTGGTTAGAAGTCAAAAGGAAGGTATTATATATGAGACTTCAAGAGATCAGTTTGTGTGTCTACACAGGCCTCTCAAAGCCTCAGTTCTTATTTATATTGGTTCAACTTAACCCTCTACTAACTCTGCTCCTGAACTTGAACATACAAATACTATCTTTTAAAAAAAAAAAAAAAAGTCACCTATTTGGCTGTTTGGTCACACTTCAAACACATGGAAATAAATCTTAAGCAGCTTTTTAACACTGAATGTACTTCACTAGAAAACTCTCTCTCATTTCTAGGAAGCTATTTTCACATCTTTGACTCTTCACCATTAGCCAATGACAGAGCTTTATACTCAAGAGAAGTACCTCATCCTTCTACTATCAAGTCTCCCAACTCCCCATTTTGTGTACCCACTCTGCCCTTTATTCTGTCTCTGCTTCTATTTAAGACCAACACTTTCCCTTGATCTTTTCCTCATGGATTGCTATCTCAAGGAACTCATGCTGTCATGATCCTTTTCTTCCCCCCGTTGTGTCACTTCATCTGCTTCCTTTAATAAAAACATATCTCAAAACACAGTCTCTTAGTTGTGGCTTGCAGGTTCTTAGTTGCAACACTGAAAGATCCTGCATACTGCAACTAAGATTTATTGCATCCAAGTTAAAAAAAACAACTCCAAGAATAATATCTGCAATTTTTCAACAAAACTACAATGATTCCAAATTTTTTTTAAAAAAATTATTAAAATGAAAGCAAAGAATTATTAATTATTAATAATTAAAGAATTATCAAAATGAAAGTAAAACAATTTTTTTGCTTTCTTTGTCTCCGGATCTGGCTGCCTTTCAATTCTATGCTTCCTTTCACCACAGAGTTCCTTAAGAGTTGTTTCTGTTAACTCTCTGGACATTCTCAACTCCTATTTTTTTCCTCGGTTCCTCTTAATCTGTTGCCATTTTATCAGGAACATCATTGACTTTTCTTCCTACTGGAAGCAATCCTCAGTTCCTCATGCTGTTGTTAAGTCATGTCCAACTCTTTTCAACCCCATGAAGTGTAGCCTGCTAGGCACCTCTGTCAGTGGGATTTCCCAGGCAAGAATATTGGAGTGGGTTGCCATTTCTTTCTCCTGGGGATTTTCCGAGCCCTTGGATACAACCCGTGTCTCCTGCACATATCTTGTAAATTGCAGGTAGATTCTTTACCACTGAGCCACCAGAGAAGCCCCAGGTCCCCCATCATTTAGAGGAACCAGCAAAGAAGACTAAAAAAGAGAGAGCTGTAAAGTGTGAGAGGAAAAAAAAAATCACTAGAGTGGCTGGTGCCATTGAATCCCAGAGGAGAAGGGTATACAAGAAGAAGGGAGTGGTTATTGGAGATAGTTACCAGGACTCCACCTTTCCTATGCAGAGGACATGCATTCAATCCAGTGTATCAACCAGGGATTTTAAAAGAGACTTGCCAGTCTTTTTACATAATCCAGATACACATAGTCTATACTTTTACTCTGCCTCTCCAGAGTTTCTTTGGTTGTCCCCTTCTATGAAGCACCCAAATTCCTTGGTTCCACTTACTTTACTTTGAATCCCACCCTTCCCATGACTCCTCACATTATTAGAGCATTTCCACTCATCGTATTTGATTTTTCCAAATTTGCTTACTTATACCCATTCCAATGTTCAGCAAAGTGCAATCCAGTTGCTATGTGAAAGGGATTCTCCCTCCTTAGAAGGCACTGGTGATGTTCTGAGAGAACAGCATTGAAACAAGTATACTATCAAGGGTGAAACAGATCACCAGCCCAGGCTGGATGCATGAGACAAGTGCTCAGGGCTGGTGCGCTGGGAAGACCCAGAGGGATGGGATGGGGAGGGAGGCGGGAGCGGGGATTGGGATGGGGAACACATGTAAAGCTGTGGCTGATTCACGTCAATGTATGGCAAAAACCACTACAGTATTATAAAGTAATTAGCCTCCAACTAATAAAAATAAATGAAAAAAAAAAGAAGGCTCTGGTGAAGTGGATAATTTTTTTAATTTATTTTTTTCTTGAAGGATAATTTCTTTACAGACTTCTGTTGTTTTCTGTCAAACCTCAATATAAATCAGCCATAGGTATATATATATATATCCCCTCCTTTCGAACCTCTCTCCCTTCTCCCACCTGATCCCACCCCGCTAGATGGATACAGAGGCTCTGTTTGAGTTTCCTGAGCCATACAGCAAATTCCCATTGGCTATCTATTTTACATACGGTAATGTAAGTTTCCATATTACTCTTTCCATATATCTTACTCTCGCTTTCCCTCTCCCCATGTCCATAAGTCTATTCTCTATGTCTGCTTCTCCATTGCTGCCCTGTACATAAATTCTTCAGTATCATTTTTCTATGTTCCATATATGTGTGTTAGAATATGGTATTTATCTTTCTTTCTGACTCACTTCACTGTATATAATAGGTTATAGGTTCATCCACCTCATCAGAACTGACTCAAATGCATTCTTTTTTATGGCTAGTAATATTCCATTGTGTATCTGTACCACAACTTCTTTATCCAATCACCTGTTGATGGACATCTAGATTGCTTCCACGTTCTAGCTATTGTAAATAGTGCTTCAATGAACAACGGGATACATGTGTCTTTTTCAATTTTGGTTTCCTCTGGGCATGTGCCTAGGAGTAGGATTGCTGAGTCATATGGTGGTTCTATTCCTAGTGTTTTAAGGAATCTCCATACCTTCTTCCATAGTGGCTGCATCAATTTACATTCCTTCCAACAGTGCAAGAGTGTTCCCTTTTCTCCACAACCTCTCCAGCATTTATTGTTTGCAGACTTTTTGATGATGGTCACTCTGACCAGTTTAAAGTGATACTTCATTGTAGTTTTGATTTGCATTTCTCTAATAATGAGTGATGTTGGACATCTTTTCATGGGTTTGTTAGCCATCTGTATGTCTTCTTTGGAGAAATGTCTATTTAGGTCTTTTCCCCACTTTTTGATTGGGTTGTTTGTTTTTCTGGCATTGAGTTGTATGAGTTCCTTATATATTTTGGAAATTAATCCTTTGTCAGTTGTTTCATTTGCTATTATTTTCTCCCATTCTGAGGGTTATTTTTTCCCCTTGCTTATAGTTTCCTTTGCTGTGCAAAAGCTTTTAAGTTAACCAGTTCCCACTTGTTTACTTTTGTTTTTATTCTGTTACTCTAGGAGGTGGGTCATAGAGCATCTTACTTTGATTTATGTCATCGAGTGTGCTGCCTATGTTTTCCTCTAAGAGTTTTATAGTTTCTGGTCTTGTATTTAGGTCTTTCATCCATTTTGAGTTTATCTTTGTGTATGGTGTTAGGAAGTATTCTAACTTCATTCTTTTACATGTAGCTGTCCAGTTTTCTCAGTGCCATTTATTGAAGAGGCTGTCTTTGCCCAATTGTATATTCTTGCCTCCTTTGTAAAAAATAAGGTACCCATACGTGCATGGGTTTATTTCTGGACTTTCTCTCTTTTTCCATTGGTCTATATTTCTGTTTTTGTGCCAGTATCATACTGTCTTGATGACTGTAGCTTTATAGTATGATCTGAAGTCAGGAAGATTGAGTCCTCCAGCTCCATTCTTCTTTCTCAAGACTGCTTTGGCTATTTGGGGTCTTTTGTGTTTCCATATGAATTGTGAAATTTTTTGTTCTAGTTCTGTGAAAAATGCCATTGGTAATTTGATATGGATTACATTAAATCTGTAGATTGCACTTAGTAGTATAGTCATTTTCACAATATTGATTTTTCCTACCTATCCAGCAACATGGAATATCTTTCCATCTGTTTATGCCATCTTTTATTTCTTTAATCAGTGTCTTATAGTTTTCTGCGTACAGTTCTTTTGTCTCCTTAGGTAAGTTTGTTCTTAGATATTTAATTTTTTTTGTTGCAAAGGTGAATGGGATTGATTCTTCAATTTCTCTTTCTGACTTTTCATTGTTAGTATATAGAAATGAAAGTAACTTCTGTGTATTGATTTTGTATCCTGCAACTTTGCTGAATTCACTGATTAGCTTTAGTAATTTTCTGATGCTATCCTTAGGGTTTCCTATGTACAGTATCATATCATCTGCAAACAGTGAGAGATTTGCTTCTCCTTTTCTGATCTGGATTCTTTTTATGTCTTTTTCTTCTCTGATTGCTGTAGCTAGGACTTCCAGAACTATATTGAATAATAGTGGTGAAAATGAACACCCTTGTCTTGTTCCTGATCTTAGGGGGAATACTTTCAATTTTTCACCATCGAGAATAATGTTTGCCGTAGGCTTATCATATATGGCCTTTACTATGTTGAGGTAGTTTCCCTCTATGCCCATTTTTTGAAGAGTTTTAATCATAAATGGGTGCTGAATTTTGTCAAAGGCTTCTTCTTCATTTATTGAAAGTATCATATGGCTTTAATCTTTCAGTTTGTTAATATGGTGTATCACATTGACTGATTTGTGTACATTGAAGAATCCTTGCATCCCTGGAATAAACTTGATTATGGTGTATGAATTTTTTTATGTGTTGCTGAATTCTGTTTGCTAAAATTTTGTTGAGGTTTTTGCATCTGTGTTCATCAATGATATTGGTCTGCAGTTTTCTTTTTTTGTGGTGTCTTTGTCTGATTTTGGTATCAGGGTGATGGCTTCATAGAATGAGTTTGGAAGTGTTTCTTCCTCTGCACTTTTTGGAAAGAGTTTTAGAAGGATAGGCATTAGCTCTTCTCTAAGTGTTTGATAGAATTCTCCTGTGAAGCCATCTGGCACTAGGCTTTTGTTTTTTGTGAGATTTTTAATCACAGCTTCAATTTCAGTGCTTGTGATTAGGTTGTTTGTAATTTCTATTTCTTCTTGGTTCAGTCTTGGGAGATTGAACTTTTCTAAGAATCTGTCCATTTCTTCCAGGTTACCCATTTTACTGTGATCAGGTTGTTCATAATAGTCTCACAAACCTTTGTATTTCTTCATTGTCTTGTATTTCTTCATGTCTATTTCTTCATTGTCTTCATGTCTTCATTGTAAGCTTTCCTTTTTCATTTCTAATTTTTTTGATTTGATTCTTCTCTCTTTTGTTGATGAGTCTGGCCAATGGACTGTCATTTTTATCTTTTCAAAGAACCAGTTTTTGGTTTATTAGTCTTTACTATTGCTTCTTTCATTTCTTTTTCATTTATTTCTCCTCATATCTTTATGATTTCTTTCCTTCTATGAATTTTGGGTTTTTTTGTTGTTGTTCTTCTTCTTCTTCTTCTTTTCCCAGTTGTTTTAGGTGTAATGATAAGCTCTCTATTTGATGGTTTTCTTATTTCTTGAGGTAGGATTTTATTACTATAAACTTCACTCTTAGAACTGTTTTTGCTGCATCCCATAGGTTTTGAGTTGTCGTGTTTTCATTGTCATTTGCTTCTAGAAATTTTTTTATTTCCTTTTTGATTTCTTCAGTAACCTGTTGGTTATTTAGAAATGTGTTGTTTAATCTCCAAGTGTTTCTGTTTCTTACAGTTTTTTCTTATAATTGATATCTAGTCTCAAAACGTTGTAGTCATTGAAGATGCTTGATATGATTTCAGCTTTCTTAAATTTACTGAGGTCTGATTTGTGACTCTAGATTTATTTGGTCTATCATGGAGAAGGTTCCATGTGCATTTGAAAAGAAGGTGTATTCTTCTTCATTTGGGTGGAATGTTCTGAAGATATCAACAAGATCCATGTCATCTAATGTATCATTTAAGACTTGTATTTCCTTATTAATTTTCTGTTTTGATGATCTGTCCATTTGTGTAAGTGAGGTGTTACAGTCTCCTACTGTTATTGTTTTACTGTCAATTTCTCCTTTTATGTCTCTTAGTGTTTGTCTTATGTATTGAGGTCTCCTACGTTGGGTGCATAGATATTTACAATTGTTCTGTCTTCCTCTTGTATTGATCCCTTGATCATTATGTAGTGTCCTGCCTTATCTCTTGTAATCTAGTTTATTTTAAGGTCTATTTTGTCTGATCCAGGACTGCTAGTCCAACTTTCTTTTGCTTCCCATTTGCATGGAATATATTTTTCTATCCTCTCACATTCAGTCTCTATGTGTCTTTAGGTCTGAAGTGGGTTTCTAATAGACAGCATATATATTGATCTTGTTTTTGTATCCATTCAGCCAGTCTGTGCCTTTTGGCTGGAGCATTTAATCTATTTACATTTAAAGTAATGGTTGATATATATGGTCCTGTTGCCATTTTCTAATTGCTTGGGGTTGATTTTGTAGATCCTTTTTCTTCTCTTGTATTTTTTGACTATATAAGTTCCTTTAACATTTGTTGTAAAGCTGGTTTGGCTGTACCGAATTCTCTTAACTTTTGCTTGTCCGAAAAGCTTATTTCTCCATCAATTTTGAATGAGATCCTTGCTGGGTACAAAAATCTTGGTTGTGGATTTTTCCCTTTCAGTATGTTAAATATATCCTGCCATTCCCTTCTGGCTTGTAGAGTTACTGCTGAAATATCAGCTGTTAAGTGTATGGGTTTTCCTTGTATGTTACTTGTTGCTTCTCCCTTGCTGCTTTTAATATTCTTTCTTTGTGTTTAGTCTTTGTTAATTTGATTAGTATGTGCCTTGGTGTGTTTGTCCTTGGGTTTATCCTGTGTGGGATTCTTTGTGCCTCTTGGACTTGATTGACTATTTCCTTTTCCATGTTGAAGAAATTTTCTATAATCTCTTCAAAAAATTTCTCATACCTTTTCTTTTTCTCTTCTTCTTCTGGGACCCCTTTATTCTAATGTTGGTGCATTTGATATTGTTCCAGAGGTCTCTGAGACTATTGTCAGTTGTTTTCATTCTTTTTACTTTATTCTTCTCTTTAGAAGTTATTTCCACCATTTTATCTTCCAGCTCACTGATTCATCCTTCTGCTTCAGATATTCTGCTATTGATTCATTCCAGAGTATTTTTAATTTTGGTAATTGTATTGTTTGTCTCTGTATGTTTATTCTTTAATTCTTCTAGGTCTTTGCTAGTTGATTCTTGCATTTAATTTTCAAGGTTTTTGATCATCTTTACTATCATTATTCTGAATTCTTTTTCAGGTAGTTTGCCCATTTCCTCTTCATTTATTTGGACTTCTGAGTTTCTAGTTTGTTCCTTCATTTGTATAGTAGTTCTCTGCCTTTTCATTATTTTTATTTTTTTAACTTATTGTGTTTGAGGTCTCCTTTTCCCAAGCTTCAAGGTTGAATTATTTCTTCCTTTTTGTTTCTTCTCTCCTAAGGTTGGTCGAGTGGTTTGTCTAAGCTTTGTATAGGGCGAGATCTGTGTTGAGTTTTTGTTTGTTTGTTTTTCCTCTGATGGGCAAGGCTGAGTGAGGGGGTAATCCTGTCTGCTGATGATCAGATTTGTATTTTTGTTTTGTTTGTTGTTTAAATGAAGCGTCCTGCACAGCTGTGCTACTGGTGGTTAGGTGATGCTGGGTCTTCTATTCAAGTGGTTCCCTTTGTGTGAGTTCTCACTCTTTGATCCTCCCTAGGGTTAGTTCTCTGGTAGTCTAGGGTCTTGATATCAGTGCTCCCACTCCAAAGGCTCAGGGCTTGATCTCTGGTCAGGAATGAAGATTCCACAAGTGGTTTGTTATGGCATTAAGTGAGATTAAAACAAATATCCAAAAATGGAAACCAAAGATGAACCCCAGACAAGTGGCAGTTACAAAATCAGGCAAATAATAATTAAAATAATGGAATATACACATATACATATACACCCATAAGCAAAGTGAAAACAGTTCAACAGAAATAAACTACAGTAGATTGACCCAGTGAATAAAGAAAATAAAAAATTATATTTACCAGTTAAGAGCAAAATAACTAAAGCACAAACTTGAAAACAAAACTAAAGCAAGGTGCCAAGTGGGGAATAAAGCAGTGAAAACAAAACTAACAAATAAGTTGAGAGGAAAGGGAAGAAAGAAAAATAGATATGCAAAGTTAAACAGAGGTAGATGAAGAAGATTTATGCACATTAAAGATTAACTGCAAGGGGAAAAAACAGTTGGAAAGGCAAACAAAGTCATAAAAGTAGAAAAAAAATTAGGTTTAAAAAAATTAAAAGCATAAAAAATAGAGGAAAAAAAATGGAAGAAGAAAGAAAAAAAAAAAAAAAAAAAAAAACCACAAAACTGCAAAAGTCCAATGTAGAGGCAGAGGTTTATAACAACAATAAAAATTGTGACTGTATATACACCCACAAACAAAATCAAAACTGTCTAACAAAAACAAAGTACAATACATTGACCCAGTGAACAAAGGAAACCAAAAATTAGATCTACCAGAACAAAACTAACTAAAGCACAAACTGGAAAATGAAACTACAGCAAGGTGCTAGTTGGGGAATAAAGCAATGAAAATAAAACTAATAAAATGTTGAGAGGAAAGGAAAGAAAGAACACACATACAAAGTTAAATAGAGGTAAGTGAAGATTTATATACCTTAAAGATTAACTGCAAGGGGAAAAAACAGTAGGAAAGGCAACAGAGGTATAAATGTAGAAAAAATATAATAGGTTTAAAAAATTTAAAATTAAAATTATAAAAAAGAGGGGGAAAAATGGAAGAAGAATAAAGAAAAAAAAAAAAGGAAAACTCCATAAAACCACAAAAGCCCAATGTAGGAAAAGAGGTTTACAACAACAATAAAAAATGTGACTGAGGGAAAAAAAACAAAAAACCACAAAAGCTTAATTAGATTTCACAGTGTCAATAAAATCGACAACTAAAACAGAGGGTGAAAGAAGAGGGGGAAGAAAAGAAAAAACAACAACAACAACAACAACAACACCGAAGATTCTACAGAACAAGTCAAAAAATAAGAATAATAGATGTTTTCCTGGAGTCACTGCTGTCAGAGTCCTTTCCCTCGCTGGGAGCCACAGTGCACCTCACCCCCCTAGGATGCTCTCCAACACTGTGCTGATCTCTGGACCTGCTGTGGGGGCAGCTCAGATTCTAATCTGGTCCTACTTCTGTGTGTTTTTGCCTCCAATGTCCACAGCTATCAGAATTAGTGGGTTTTCTTTTGTGGGAGCTCTCTATGACCTTTTATATATTCCATAGACTCAGCCTAGTTGATCCTGTGGATTTATCTGCAGCTTGTGCAGCTGGTGGGAAGGTTTTAGGTCTTCTTCCTTAGTCACACTGCCCCTGGGTTTCAATTATGGTTTTGTTTCCACTTCTGCATGTGGCCCATCCACTGGGGTTTGCTCTTGAGGCTGCCCTGGAGGACTTGGGTTTGCCCCTGTGAGGGTCAGGTGTGGAGGTGGTGCAGCTGCTTGGGTCTCAGGGGTTCTGGCAGCACCAGGTACTCAGGGGGTTGGCAGAGGTAGCAGGAAATACAGTGCTCTAGAAGGATATGGCAACCAGTATTGGGTAATAGACTCCAGTATTCTTGCCTGGAGAATCCCCCTCCCTGATACAGAAGCCTGGTAGGCCACAGTCTACAGGGTCACGAAGAGTTGGACATGACCGAAGAGACCCTGTGCGCAATATTCAAGAATGGTTTTGCCTGTTGCAGTTCTGCCCCAGTGAGAGTTGAACATGAAGCTGGTGCAGCTGCTTGGCTTGCGGGGACCCTGGCAGTGCCAAGTGTGCGGGGACATGGCCTGCCTCTGCCCCAGAAGGTATGGTCTTGTCAGAGTCTTTTTTCAAACTGACAATCAGAAGGCCTCTTTGGCCAGTCTTTCTGCGAAGCTCCACCCATTCAGGCACATGGAGGGGCCCCCCTGACTGGGGTCCTTCTCTATAGATTGTCACATCAGGCACTTAAAGGGGCACCCTGGATGGGGTCCTACTCTCTAGTTCAGTGGGTCAGGCATTTGATGGGCCAGCCTCTCTATTGTCCAGCTGCTGATGCGGCATGTGGGGAGAGAGGCTATGGTGATGGCTCCACCCTCTATGTGTGACTCAGCAGAATCGCCTTGCTTCCATGGCTGCCCAGCTTTCCTCCACAGACATTTCCCACCACAATCTCCTCCCCCAAGTCCCCCTGATCCATCTCTCTGCAGTCAACAGCCGCCCTCACCCTGGGATTTCTCCACAACCCCTAAACCCCAGCTCCCAGCAGCCCTCACGCGGAGGTTGCTCCACAATCCCTAAACTCCAGCTCCCAGCCATTACATCCTTCAGCGGATCTGCATCCCTGTCCGGGGTATGTATGGCTGCAGCAAGGCCTGTCTGATTCTCATTCCATTTAGGCTGCCACAGATCAGCTGTTTCACTCTCAACCTTAAAGTTTCTCCTCTACTCAGATAATTGCCCTGATGTGGGGGTTGAACCCCTGCTTCAGTTCCCCCAACCACCAAGGGCAGGTCTAGTCCTACTAACACTCTTGTTTTTCCCCCTAGTTCCTTCATCCTACCAAGTTTTGTGTAGTTCTATATATTCTTTTCCTCTGGTCAGGTACTCCTGTCTGCTCTCAGCTGGTGTTCTGCGTGCACCTCTGTGCCTGGAGGCTTATTCCTAATGTATTCATGGAGAGACGTAATCCACGTCCACCTACTCCTCCACCATCTTGTTCTCTCCCTAATTTTTAAACTGTCTTATAGATAGAATATTGCTACTCTGTAGTTCCTTCATTTACAGTTGCCCTTGTCTCACTGCATCAGTTAGGGTAGTTTGGATTTCAAGTTACAGAATACTCCCAATCAAAATGCCTCAAAGAATAAAGAAATTTGTTGGTACTTTTCCAGCAGTCCAGAGGTTAAGACTCCACTTTTTCTATGCAGAGAGCATGCATTCAATCTCTGGTCGGGGAGTAAAGATCCCACATGCCACATGGTGCAGCCAAAAACTAAAAAATTCTATTTTTTTTTTTAATTTGTTACTTCATCCCTGAAGTCTAGAAATCAGGTTCTATGTTCTGTGAAAGCAAAATGGTTGTCAGTAGCACTCTTCATCACATTCTTCCTTGTTTACAAACAGTGGAAGAATGTGAGAAAAAACTCCATTCTTTTAATTTGACTGAACCATTTCAAATCACATGCTGACTGTCTTGGTGGTTTCTTAGGTGGCCATCAGATATTTTATAACCTTACTGAACAACAGGTGCAAACCCAGAGAGGTCAAAGTAAACTCAGACATATGTCCACTCTCGTAATACTTCCTAAATTAATGTCCTACTCTGACTGTAATTTTGCCAAAAGTGAGTTTATATTTTGCCATTCTTTAGTGACAACCTCCTGGTTTTCCTCTTTCCTGGCTTCTCCTTTAAAGCTTTCTTTGTCTATCTCTTAAATATTAACTTTTTAAAGATTGTGCTTTGAGCCTTTCTTATGTAGCGTCTTCTCTCTCTGGATAATCTAATTTACTCTAATTGCATCATTTATCATGTATATGCTAGTAACACCAAATTTTTATCTCACCCTACACAACACCCATGAACTATAAATACACAATGGTGTATGCAAAACATGTTGGACATCAATGCTCCACAGACACCCCCGAATACCTAGTCTGAATACTCACTATGTACCAGGTACTATTCTAAAACATTTATATATTTTATCTTATTTAATTTTTTCTAGTAACTGGATGGATATATATATCTTTCTCTCTATATATAAATTGGCCCATATGACTCTGGAGACAAGTTTAAAATTTGCAGAGTGGGCCAATAGTTAGAGACTCAAAGAATAGCTGGAGGTGCAGTTCAAATCTAAAGGCAGTCTGCTGCAGAATTTCCTCTTGTTCTGGGAAGGCTGGCATTTGTTTCACTGAAACCTTCAACTGGTTGGATGAGGCTGAACAACACTATGGAGCACAATCTGCTTAACTCAAAGTCCACCAATTTAAATGTTAATCTCATCCAAAATATTGTCACAGAAAAGTCCAGAGTAATGCTTGATCAAGTACCTGGGCATTGTGGCTCAGTTAAGTTGACACGTAAAATTAACCATCACTATTAACTAACAGCATTCTAAAGATGAAGACATCAAGGTATAGGGAAGTAATTTGCCCAAGGTCACACAGCTAATAAACAGTGGAGCCAGGATACAGGCCCAGACAGTCTGGTTCCAGAGCCCATTCTGTTAATTACCATATTACTTCAAATATATTATCTCCAATGTTGAACTTATATTATTCGATCCCCTCAAAACTTGGCCCTCCTTCTGTGCATTATGCCACTGGAAAGAATGATTCTACTCAGTCACCTATCTAGAGGTTACTGCTAACCATTCTCTCATATCTAATCAATTCTTATTGTTTCTACCACCTAAATATATCCCTACTCCAAATTTCTTAAGCTAGTGCCTTAATTTGAGCCTCTATCCTTTCTTACCGTGATCTCTTCTGTAAGTGATGTTGCAGATAGAAGTACTTGATGATCTCCCCAAATGTATGCAAAATCTTGCATACATTATTTCCTCCGCTTAGAACACATTCTTACCTCCCTGCCCTTATACATTCACGTGTACATCCACACGCAAATGCATACACACACACACACACATTTCAGTTAGGCCTTAGGTAAGAGATTGTTTTATTCTCTCAGAATCATCCATTGGCCTACTAAGACCTGTTGAATTAGTCCCTTTGGGACTTTCAGAGCTTTTCATTTCGGTGCATATTACTTCTGGTCAAATTAACTATTTGTATCCTCCACTAAGTAATACTCCTTGAAATTTTTCACATTTGGTCCAGTGCCTATTGTCTGAATATGCCTCTATTCTTCTCACACATTCACTACATATCTCTTGAATTTGTAATATCCAACTCAGGTTTGCCAAAATACAGGTCTAGGTAGATCAACATATAACATAATGAAAAATGTAAGGAAAATGTGCTTTGCTTCTGAATGTTTCAAATTCCACCCATATATTTTTATGACTAGGTAATGTGCCGAGGGGCTTCTCTTGTTTTTCAGCTGGTAAAGAATCTGCTTGCAATGCAGGAGACACTGGTTCAATTTCTGGGTCACGAAGATCCCCTGGAGAAGGGATAGGCTACCCACTCCAGTATTCTTTGGCTTCCCTGGTGGCTCATATGGAAAGAATCCACCTACAATGTGGGAGACCTGGGTTCTATCCCTGGGTTGGGAAGATCCCCTGGAGAAGGAAATGGCAACCCACACCAGATTCTTGCCTGGAGCAGCCCCATGGACAGTGGAGCTATAGTCCATGGAGTTACAAAGAGTCAGACATGACTGAGCAGCTAAGTATAGCCCAGCACAGTGTGCCGAGAGTCAATGCTTTGCCACATGGAACTCCTGAATCAGACTCAGTGAGGAAGGTATTGAATTTCATCTAGATTAATGAGCAAAATATGCTCAAGAAGAACACAATTCAGATTGCCAATATAATCCATGAAAACCTAACTGAGAAGGTTTATATGAGAAATGGAAATGGGAGCCCCCAGACAGAAACAAGAGTTTCAGGTCTTCTGATGAGGTTGGTGTAGGAAGAGGAGAAACAGGACCAGAGTCATGACCAGAGGAAAGGAATGGAAGAAATGGACGAAGATGGAAGAGGTCCAAGAATTTGCCTTGTGGACAGTTACTGTTTTTATCATTAGATAATTGAAGTTTAGGCAATAGCAAAGGCAGGATCTCAGGACTTGAAAACATATATCATTAGTTTATAAGCTTAAGGCAGCCTACTACTCATGTATGGCTGCATCACGATGGCCCTAGACAGAGATTTACGGCTAAGCAACATTGGTCCCAACTGACTCATAAAGTTGTAAGCGGAGCCTATCATTGAAAGACAGACTGAATGGTACTGAAATCCCCCTTAGAAATTTGGTTTTCTTTGATGATTTTGCCCAGAGGTTATTGCTGATCAGAAATACATTAGAAGTTATTTCTCTTTCTGACGTTTTAAAATGAAGTTTGCCTATTATCAAAGCTTATCTTTCAAGAGCTATTTGTAGGTGGGTAGTTGAACTTGGGCAAGTTACTGAAGATCTCTATGCCTGGTGTCCATGTTTGTAAAATTAGGGAGATAAAAGTACTTACATTTCAGAATTATTGTGAAAATCAAGCAGTTAGTTCATGTGAAGTCTTGGAAGGGTAGAATACAATAAGCTCTGTGTGGTATTAGCTATTATTTTTCAGAATTCAATATACTTTCACATGCTTGAATAATACTTTATATATCACTCTAGCACACTGCAATAACACTGATTTACTTGTACATTGTCCCACTGTGTTGGGAGCTCTTTGAGGGCAGGTATTATGTTCTTTGTTCTCTTGAGTGGATGGTCATGTTGGGTACTTATTACATGTGAGATCCAACATTTATTTTTGCTTTACTGACTATGCCAAAGCCTTTGACTGTGTGAATCACAACAAACTGTGGAAAATTCTGAAAGAGATGGGAATACCAGACCACCTGACCTGCCTCTTGAGAAATCTGTATGCAGGTCAGGAAGCAACAGTTAGAACTGAACATTGAACAACAGACTGGTTCCAAATAGGAAAAGGAGTACGTCAAGGCTGTATATTGTCACCCTGCTTATTTAACTTATATGCAGAGTACATCACGAGAAACGCTGGGCTGGAGGAAGCACAAGCTGGAATCAAGATTGCCGGGAGAAATATCAATAACCTCAGATATGCAGATGACACCACCTTTATGGCAGAAGGTGAAGAGGAACTAAAGAGATTCTTAATGAAAGTGAAAGAGGAGAGTGAAAAAGTTGGCTTAAAGCTCAACATTGAGAAAACTAAGATCATGGCAGCTGGTCCCATTCTTCATGACAAATAGATGGGAAAACAGTGGAAACAGTGGCAGACTTTATTTTGGGGGGCTCCAAAATCACTGCAGATGGTGGCTGCAGCCATGAAATTGAAAGACGCTTACTCCTTGGAAGGAAAGTTATGGCCAACCTAGACAGCATGTTAAAAAGCAGAGGCATTACTTTGCCAACAAAGGTCCATCTAGTCAAGGCTATGGTATTTCCAGTTGTCATGTATGGATGTGAGACTTGGACTATAAAGAAAGCTGAGTGCCAAAGAATGGATGCTTTTGAACTGTGGTGTTGGAGAAGACTTTTGAGAGTCCCTTGGACTGCAGAGAGATCCAACCAGTCCATCCTAAAGGAAATCAGTCCTGAGTGTTCATTGGAAAGACTGATGTTGAAGCTGAAACTCCAATACTTTGGCCACCTGATGCGAAGAACTGACTCATTGGAAAAGACCCTGATGCTGGGAAAGATTGAAGGCAGGAGGAAAATGGGGTGACGGAGAATAAGATGGTTGGATAGCATCACTGACTCAATGGACATGAGTTTGGGTAAACTCCGGGAGTTGGTGATGGACAGGGAGGCCTGGCGTGCTGCAGTCCATGGGGTCGCAAAAAGTCGGACACGACTGAGCGACTGAACTGAACATGAAATGTACCTTTGTGAATCAATTGATCCCTGTGAAATATACAATGTCATTTTCTGTCTCTTGCAATGTGTAAAAGGGACTTGTTATAGTGTTAAAACTTCTTAAAAATCTGAAATAAATGAAGGAATACAATAATCCTTCTCAAACACCTGGGTCCAAACCACCAAGAGCAAAGGGGAGTGCTTCAAAATGTGATTCTGAAGTTGCTTTTGCTTTATTTAAAGTCTCAGTGTATTACAATAACTAAACTGCTTCATGACCTCACTGAAATCCTGTAAGGCTTAATTAATGTTTGTAAAGCCCTTTACAATCCTTAGATGAGAGGCACCAGGAAAGTGTAAGGAATCATTATTATCATGGATGCCATCTTAAATGACTATAAACAGTTTGCTTCATTTGGATTTGCTGATTAAAGCCTAGCTATGACCATGCAGAAACACAAGGAAAATTCACTTTCACAATGTAGCTCAGCTCGTCATATTTAAAAGGTCATAGGCAGATGTAAAAATTTTAATGTACTGTTTTTTAGAGTGGTAATACCTAAAATGATGATGTTTAAAAAGGAGTAAAGTTAAAAGCAGGAGAATAGGCCATTGGCTTCAGTGGTTCCATTTTATAAAGTATCTTTCCGTGAACTCTGGAGTCAGACAGATCTGGGTTTTTGGAGTCAGGTAGATCTGAGTTGGAAACCTGGCCTTATAACATAACTTCTTTGAAACTTTGGGAAAGTTAATGTTTTTTCCTCCTCCATAATCTGGAAATTCTGTGGGGATCATGGGCTCTGTCTAGTCAAAATTTTTACCAAGTGCTTAGCATGTGTGTACAATGTATGTGTTTAATGTATAAGTGATTATATATATAACTATTTATATGAAACAGTTAAAATACAATATTATCAGCATTTAAAAGATTGATCACCTCCATCTTTTGAATGACCATCATTTCATCATCCAGAATGAATGACTTATTCTTCAAGTGTTTTGGATAACTAGATTGTACCATGTTATTTCCATGAGTAAAATTCTAATTTTGAAGGGCTCTCAATTGCAGCACCATACAATGGCTTTACCTAACATGCTCTGTTTATCTACTGTTTAGTTCTGGTCATTTATTATCTATTGCTATTTCTATCTGTTAAAAACACCTTAAAATTCAGTGGTGTAACACCTCCATTTTTATAATGCTCATAATTCAAACAGGGAATGTCTTATCCTTGCTCCCTGATGACGGGGAGTCAACACGGCTGGCTCAAGTAGTTACATTTTGCTGGGACAGCTTAATGACGGCTATATTTTAAGGACCTATTTTATCAGTTGCATTCTTCAATTCTTCTCCACATTGTATCTCCTGGGACAGCAACATCTGAGATGGCTTTATAATTCAAAAATCAGTCCCTAGGTTGGGATGGCTGAAATAGCTGGGTCTGCCCGGTCATCCCATTCACTTCATACATGCAGCTATCTTGAGTTTCCCAGAATGGTGTTTTCAGGATTCCTTACCTGGAATCTAAGCTTTCCAAGAAACATAGACAGAAACTACCCAGGTTATTATGACTTCACCTACAAAAGCCAGAATATCACTTCAGCACATCTATCATTCAAGCAAGTCACTAAAGGAATCCAAATTCACAGGGAAAAATTAGTAGACTCCACCTCTCAATGACAGGAATTGCAAAGGATATGCATTCATCTCTTTTTTCCTTCATAAGAGAAAAAAAATCTATGCCTTTATTCTTAGAAATCTGAAATCACCATAAAGAATTCTGTCCTCTTAGCTTTGCTTCTTTCCAATGGGTAGCAGCCTGATCCACTTCAATAGGTTTGAATAGATGGATTATCAATTGGTTCTACCAGTTATTGACTGTGTAACTTTGAATATATCTTTTAATCATTCTCATCTTGTTTCTTCATCTATCTTAGAGAAAAATAATATCTCTTTTATTCTTGTCACTGAGTTGTGGAGAAGATGAGATAAAAGAAGGATAAAGAAATCCTACATAGCTACTAATGTCATTGTTAGTAAAATGTATGAAGAAAGCTTTAGTCACTAGGCTTTCTGAGCCTAATTAGAAGAGTTAGTGTGTTAGCTGCCTTGAGTTCCTGGATTTGCTAAGAATGAGACTGATAGGTATTCAGAGACCAAGTTATAATTCTTTCAATCTGGAGGTCAAAGTTTAACTTCAGGGTTGAAGCCTTCATCATAGGTTTAACTAATCAAGGTTTTGTGTCTCCCCATTGTGCTACACCCATCTCAAATGGAAAGATGAACAATGTGATAAGTGCCTATGTAACAAGTTGGAGAAGGAAATGGCAACCCACTCCAGTATTCTTGCCTAGAGAATTCCATGGACAGAGAAGCCTGGTGGTCTACAGTCTATGGGTTTGCAGAGTCAGACATGATTCAGTGACTAAACAACAAAGTAACAAGTAAAACCATTCAACCATTTGTGTTTTTTTATTAACATGTGTGTGCTTGCTTAGTCGCTCAGTCATGTTTGACTCTTTGTGACCTCATGGACTATAGCCTGCCAGGCTCTTCTGCCCATCGGATTCTCCAGGCAGAATACTGGAGTGGGCAACCATTCCCTTCTTCAGGGGATCTTCCAAACCCAGGGATTGAATCCAGGTCTTCTTCATTGCAGGCAGATTCTTTACCTTCTGAGTCACCAGGGAAGCCCCTTTTATCAATATAAAGTTTTTTAATTATTAAAATGAACTCTTAATTATTTGATCATTATGTGAACAGAAAACCTTTAATGCTCTAATTCTCTTTAGCAACAAATGAAGGAAGAAAAAAATAAACCTTATAGAGCCATTTAGCAAAAAATTAAAGTCTAGCTGTTACCATGGCCCCTAAAGTCTATATGGGTTTAAAGTGGTATTGGGTATGGTTTTCATAGCATGGGTCTCCCCTTCATCTTTGGCTTCTGAGCATGTTTTTCAAAAGTTGTATGTTCTGGGATTATTTCTAGAAAGATAGAGGTTCTCATGAACAGTGTTTAAGCACAAACATTTGAACCTAGTAAGGCAGTGTGGTATGGAGCAGCAGCCCCCCACCTTTTTGACACCAGGGATCAGTTTTGTAAAAGACAATTTTTCCAAGCACCTGGATGGTTTTGGTTTTGCCCACTGCTTGCCTCCCACTGTGCAGCTCGGGTCCTAACAGGTCATGGACTTGTACTGGTCAGTGGCTCTGGGGGCTTGATGAACCCTGGTATGGAAAACATGTCACCAGTCTAGACTCGGTACTTGGTAAAGCGCTTTGAACTTCGTTTTCTTTTGAAGACAGTGAGGTCAAACTAGTTGAACTGCAAGAACTTTTACGTGGCATGATTCTGGAATCCCATTTTCCAAATATGTAGCCATTATAGATTCTGAAACTATGTAATTATAAACTAAGTCCAAATTTAAATTCAAACAGTAAAATTGTCTGGTGAATTTTTACTGTGATAGAACACCCTGGGCTCTGATTTGACAGAAACTTTCCAATTGGTAAGTCTTTCTATCTTAAATTATGATCTGAAATAAGTTTAAAAAAAACACACACACACACACACAACTGAATTTCAACAAGCCCCCAAGCCTCCAACATGTAGATTCTACCAAACTCTCCTTATCTCACTTCTCTTTTTATGCATCAAAACTATTCCCAGACTCCTTGCCGTTAAATCCCATGTCCATTCATTCATGAAAATGAATCCAAGTTCATTTTCACTGTCTTTTGGCACATTTGACCCTGGTCACAGGATTCTCCTTATGAAAACTTCCTTTAGTTTTATTTTTGAGACACAACCCTCCTGATTTTCATCTTACTGCTATGGTTAATTCTTCATAGTCTTCTTCATGGCATTTCCTTCAATTGCCCAATCCTGAAATACAAGTGTAATATAAGCCTCTCCTCAACACATGCTTCTGGAATGATCTCACTCATAGTTCTTAAGTCTTCATTTATCATCAATATGACATGCATGACTCATAAATACTTATTAAACTTTACGTTCCAGTTAAAAATCTATAGCTTGTGGACTAGGTGGACACTGGATTAGATGTCTGTTTCTCTTACAGAGATGATGGTCTAAAGTTCCTGAAGCAGAAATTTCATCTCACTCATCTTTGTACCCCCTGGGCCACAAAAATCCTAGAGTACACATGTTTGTGGAAGCAGTGAATGAATGAGTATTTAACCATTCAACTGAATGCCATGTAGGCAATGCCACGCAGCTGCCACATCTTCGTAAAGAAGAAATTGTTTCAACTTGGTGGTAGTGGTGGTGGGGGTAGGGGACAGTTAAAGAACAATCTGGGTTCCTTCTTAGGATCTTAAGATCTGACTCTGTTAATGGAATTGTGGGATCGTCAGAGGGAAAATTACTTGTGTCAGACACTGTAGAGCCTCTATAGCATCAAAAAATCTTAAGGTAGCATTTTTCAAACAAGACTTCAGTAATTCTAAGATTTTTTTTTAAAGTCTTGTATTAAACTTGGATGGTACAAACATGATATATTGTAAGAACATGCCAATTTATAATTGTGCAATATGAGTGTTTAGTACCAATATTAGTTTTTATGTAATTCTTGTAGTTATTATGTGCTGATGAGAAAGAAAAGAAATGGAGAAAATTATTTGATACATAAATATTGCTTTAATGTAATGTGTAAGCCAAATTACATCAAGGTGCACTGCATGAAAAAAAGTACACAGTATTGTGAAGAGCGGAAAACAATGGAGGAATTTTTATTCATGCTACTTTAAAAATAAGCCAAAACTGTGCCATAGCTCATGAATGCCATATTTTTATTACAAGAATTTAGTTTCAGCAAAATAGCGTCATCCATTATAGTGCATCATGCTGTTAGTTTTAGATTTTCTTTGTTTGCATTTAATTTATAAACTTATTTTTGCTTTATATCATATAAGAGCTTTAAACACAAATATTTAAGGAAAAAAGCATAATAAAAATAACTTAGTATAATGATAGAGTCCTGAGAGATTATTTTCTTTAAAATAACTCATGCTTTATTCAGGATGGAAAAAGACTGTGTTAATAAACTAAGGATCAGGGTGTAACAAGCCTACTTGAGAATAAAAGCTTCACTGGCAGAATAAAATGATTTATCTCTTAGTCTAGCATGTGATTACATATACATATACCACACGCACAACCTCATACACATAATCCAGATATATACCACAAAAAACCACACAAGACGCACTTATACCTATATGTACAGTGATACACTGTAACATGCAACACACAAATATGTATGTACCTGCATGTATCACAAATAACCCCATGCACAAAGGAAACACGCATACATATACACACACTTCTTCCCTAAATTTATATCAGCTTTTTCAGTCCAGTTCAGTTCAGTCGCTCAGTCGTGTCCAACTCTTTGAGACCCTATGAAAGCATTTTATAAAGAGAAAATAAACAAAAACTGAGAAAGCTTAGAGTTTAGCACAGCACTTTTAAGAAGGAAGCCTCAGAGTTAGACTGCCAAGCTACCAACATCAGTTCTACCCCTTCCTAGCTGAACGGCCTTGGACACTCTTATTTGATGCTCACTCCCTTACTGTCTCTGTCATTAAACTGAAAAACATAATGAGTACCTAACTCACAGAATTGTTCAGGGAATTAAATGCACTACTGCATGTTGAGAAATATAACACTGTGTTAGCACATGAGAAGAAGTCAATAAATGGTGACTTTTTAAAAAAAATACACACTTGCACACACAAATATAGAAGTCTGTGTTGGAATCCTATGAAAGTTATGACACCAAAGAGAGTTTTTCCCTTCACAGTCAGAGAAAGTGAAAAACCTGGGGGTCATCCCTAACATCGTGCAATCCTTCATTGCCCTCATTCAATCTATCACCAGCCTTGTTGACTTTTTTCCCCTCTGAAACTCTAACAGATTGATGCCTCTCTCTTTACCTCATGTGGGCTAAAGCCAGAGGCTTATATCTGCTTTCCCTACATTTCTTTTTTCTTCACTGAGAAAAAAGTGACTATACAGCCCTTTTTCAAAGCGTACACATGACCATGTACTTCCCATAATACTTTAATGAGTCCCTATTGCTTTTAGGGTAAAGCTGTGTACAATCTACCCCTTCTCTACCTCTCCATCTTTCCAGCTGGGTCAAGACACTGATCTACATTCTGTGACACTCCCCTATTGAAAACTGATGGTCTATTTTAACCACTGTCTCTTCATCACATAGTAGAACCTCTCTAAATGCTGATTGGCTGGATGGAAAGAACACAACCCTGCTTTGACACTTCGGCAGAGGGATGTGAAAGATGGTGCCCCACAGGAAAGACAATGATGCCTGATATGGTAGGATAGTACCCCATGGTACATTTCAGTGTCTGGTGAAAATCAGTAGTATAAAGTGGTATTACCATGGTATGCCGCTGATGGTTCATCATCAATGTATGTTGGGAGTGAATGCAACCAACAAAATTGTTGGCAATGCCCAGTGAACTAATGGTTTTCAATAAGAGAAAACAGATTAAGAGAATAGATTTTTATTTGCTTGCTTATTTATTTGTTTGAAATCTGTGCTTTCTGAAAATACTTACCTGTGAACACAAAGGTGATTCCTCCTGACTTTTCTTAATTATATATAGTGGAATCATTATAGCAGAATGCAAGGGCTATAAGATCCTGCAGTGTGGTTGCTGTCTAGCTGTATCTCACTTTTTATCAAATGAAATAGGAGATGTGTGCTGGTCTGGTTCCCTGGCTTGCACGCTAACAACAAAAAACTAAACTCACATATCACAATTTTGCAAAATATTGATGTCACAGATCCATACCCAGAATCGGCACAGTTTCACATGTCACTTAGTTCAGATCACAGATTTGAATGAGGATAAAATGTCATGGGCTCATCAACTTTAGTTTCCCTTGAAGTCAAGGAGACATATGAAGACAAGGTGGTCTAAGGAGGTTTAGAATAACTTATTGTTAAGTTTGAGAGGCTGCTCACAAGTTTCCTAACATATGACCTGTTTTTGATAGGAAAAGCATTGATGGTTTTTACCTAAATATGTTCAACTAAATAAGGTAGTGTTCAATTTGCCAAATATTAGTCAGTTTACTCACTATATTCCACTACAGACATCATCTTACAGTGTATCATAAATTGAATTTCTGTTAGCATGTGTCCTTTTATCCATTGTCTTATGTTATTTTTTCTAACATTTTAAACTCTTATTTCTGGTATATAGCCAATTCAAAGTAGTTCAAATACTCCATTTTTGTGTATTAACCTCATTTTCTCTCTAGCTTAACCTCATCCTGTAAAGTAGTTAACAGTCTGATAACTAACAGCTGAATGCACTGGTAAACGCTGATATTTCAGTAATTCCTCTGTGAACTTTCTTGTAAAGTGAACAATCTCTTTGCAATAAAAATGATCCTCCCCAGTTATTGTTTTGTAGATTTTCAGAAACAGGGAAATGTTCTTTTTTTAAATAGGGGGAAAATAGATTTTCTTTAACTGACTATGTACATACTTATTCATGAAAGTTATTGTGAACACAATATATAGATTACTGATTTGTTCAGAATTGACACATTTCCCTTTGAGACTAAAATAGTAAGATAATTGTTTTCTTCTTGTTGTCACTTCATAATTCTACAGAATTTGTGGATCAGGATTCATATTACTACAGAGAAAAAATGGGTGATATTTATTTAGATACTTACTGTTCATCAGATTTTTTTGAAAGTAGGGGGCATTTGATGATTTCCTAAGAATTATTGTGTAGTATGATCTGGTTATTTTTTTCACATAATATTTAACTATTCTTCAAGTAGTACCAATAATTAATACAGCCTTTCATTTATTCAATTATTCAACAAATATTTACTATGCAATTACCATGGACTAGGTATTGTCTAACAGCTTTATTGACCGTTATGACTGACAAATAATAAACTACATTTATTTAAAAAGTGTACAATTTGATAAAACCCAACACACACTTATCCCTGTGAAGCCAGCACCACAAAAAACAATGAGAATATCCATCACCCTCAAAAGTTTCATTTTAAGCATGCCATCATTCCATCCCAATTCCCATCACCAGAAACCCACTGATTTGTCAATAAAGATTAGCTACAAAGTCTAGAGTTTTACATGAATGGAGTTATAAAGTATTTAGTGATTTCTTATTTCTTTTTTCTTACCCTCAGCAAAAATTTTTCTTTTAGATTCATCCACATTTTTGAGTGTATCAATAGCTCAGTCATTTGTACTGTTAAATAGTAGTCCATTGTGTGGATTTACCACATTTTATTTATTCATTCACCTCTGCTGGACATTTGGGCTAATTCTAGATTTTAACTTTAATAAATAATGATGCTATGAGCATTTAAGTCTTTGAATGAACTTATACTTTCAATTTTCTTAGGTAAATGTTTAGCAGTAGAATGACCATATAGTAAACATATGCTTAAATTTTTCAAACTGGTTTTAACACTTTACATTCCCAAGATCAGTATATGAAATTTCACTTGCTTTTCATCCTCCCAATGTTTCATGTGGTCAGTCTTAAATTTTAGCCATTTTAATATATGTGCAATTGTGTCTCATCGTGGTTTTTATTTGAATGGACTGAAAGGCTGACACTGAGCATCTCTTCATGTGCTTTTTTGCCATTCTTATTTTCTTCCTTGGTGTAGTATTTATTCAAATATTTCCCCATTTGTTACTGGGTTGTTTGTTCTCTCATTTTTTAATTTGAAGTTATTTATGTAGTCTTAGCACAGTCTTTTACCGGTATATAATTGGCAAAAATTCTACTAATCTGCAGTTTTTCTTTTTCATTCTCTGAATGATATCTTTCAAGAAATAGAAGTTTGTATTAATGATAAAGTCAAATGTATTAATATCAATTTTTCTTATATTGCTATATAATATTAATAGCAATTTTCCTGTTGTTGCTATTATATATAAGAAGTCTCTGCCTATGCATAAATCACAAATATTTCCTCTTATTTTTTTTCTTAGAAGTTTCAAAGTTTTAGTTTTCTGTTTAGGTCCATGACCCATTTTTATCTTCTGTACATGGTGCAATGTATGGACCAAAGTTTTCTCATTGGAGGCACATAAATATTCATAGTTCAGAACAACGTGTTGAAAAAACTATGTGTTTTCCCCTAAAATGCCTTTGTATCTTTTTTAAAAAAATAAGTTGTCCATATAATGTGGACCTATTTCGTCCCACTGATTTATTTATTTTTATATAAATACTAAACTGCCTCAATTACTATAACTTCATAATAAGTCTTGATGCCTTTCCTTTCAAAGTTGTTTTGACTATTTTGAGTCCTTCACTCAAAGTCAGAACTTTAGAATTAGTGTCTCAATTTCTATAAGATAGAATGTTGGGATTTTGATTAAAATTATATTAAATCTATTGTTAATTTAGAGAAAATTTGTATTTTAACAATATTGAGAATATTCAGAACAATATTCAGAACTATGAACATAGCATGTCTCCTTCTAAATAGGACAACTTTATCTTGGCATTGTTGTATAACTCCCATGTACAGTTACTACACATAATTTTGCAGATTTTTTTTTCCTGTTTAATGTGTCTACATACTATTCTAAATATATATTTTTATAATTTTATTTTATAATTAACAATTTATAACTAAAATTATTTTATAATTTTCATATAAATACAAATACAGTTGAATGTTGTCTTTGATTATGTATGCTGTACCATGTTAAACTCACTTATTTGTTCTAATAACTTTTTTGTAGATTTAATATTTTCTACACAGCTCATCATGTCAACTAAGAGTAAAGCTTCCATTCTAATCTAAATGTTTCTATTTATTTATTTTCATTTTATCTTATACTGATTCAGACACACATCAATATTGAGTAGGAAGTATACCTTCCATTATTCTCATCTTAGGGGTTAAACCTCTAATTTTTCAATGTTGGTTGTGATGTTAACTAGAGATTTTTCTTAGATACTCATTATTCAGATTTGAAAGTTGCCTTCACAGCTGAGAGTTTTGTAGCTTTTTGTTGTTGCTGTTTAAATCAATAAGGATGTTGGGACCTGTCAAATAATTTTTTTTAATGTGATGAGATAATTGTATGATTTTTCATTTTTGCTTAGTTAAAATTTAAATTGATTTTCAAGTGATAAGCCTTGATAAATGTTTCAAGCGATAAACCTTTCCATTTCTTAGATAAACCTCATTTTATATATATTTTCCTTTGATATTTTGCTGAGTTCTATTTTCTTAAAGTTTTTAAAGAATTTTTGGACTAATATTCATTGAAGATATTTGTATACAGTTTTATTTTCCTATAATGTTCTTGCATGGTTTTTGAACTAGGGTATCACTGGTCCCATAGAATGAGTTGGGAAATATTCCCTCGTCTTTAATTTTTAATAGAGTCAGTGTAGAATTGCTGGGGGTGGGGGTGTGGGCTGGTGTTGGTGTTTTTTAATGCTTAGAAGAATTCAGCAATGAAGACATCTGGGTCAATAATTCTTTTTATGACTACAAATTTATAATTGAAGTAGACACAGTTCTATTCAGGCTCCCCAGTGGCACTAGTGGTAAAGTACCCACCTTCCAATGCAGGAGACACAAGAGCTCAGGTTCAACCCCTGGGTGAGGAATATCCCCTGGAGGAGGGCATGGCAACCCACTCCAGTGTTCTTGCCTGGAGAATCCCATAGATGGAGGAGCCTGGAAGGTCCATAGCATCCCAAAGAGTTGGACATGACTGAAGCAATAATTCTATTCAGGTTATCTATTTCTTTTTGACTGAGATTAGTACTCTGTGTCTCTTAAATAATGTGTCTGTTTTACCTAAGTTAGTAAATGTATTGGTATAAAATTGTTCAAATCATTCATTATAATTTTAATATCTGTTGAATCTGTAGTACTATCATCTTTCTTATTTAAAACATAATAAATTTGAGTCTTCTCTCTTTTTTCTTTTTCAATCTAGATGTTTATCAGTTTTATTCATCTTCTCAAACAACCAACTTCTAGCTTTATGATTTTGCTTTTACATATACTGTACTTTTCAGACAAATTATTTCTTAGAAGTTAATAACTTTTGATAAGATGTAAACCATATGAATAATATCTTATATTTTTACCCTATTGGCTACCGTTTCTGGTTCTCTTTATTACCTGGTGTCGATCCATATTTTGATCTAGTCTCCTTTTTTTTCTACTTGAAGTACTTCCTTTAATGTTTCTATTATCAGGGTGTTCTATTATTCTAGCTTTTGTATGACTGAAAATCTCTTTCTTCTATACTTACTTTTTAAAATACAGAATTTTTGATTTACAGCTTTTATTTCAATTGATACTTTAAATTGCATTGTTTCTGAAAAAATATCTTCCATTATCCTTATTTGTGTTCTTCTATACATACTCTTTTAAAATAATTTTTTTTTATTTTACTAAAACATGCTGATATAGAACAAAGTTTCCATGTACTGTGTGCACCTGGTTTCCTTTATCATTCATATCTTACCATTACTATGGTACATTTATTATAACTATTGAACTGATAGATGTATCATTATGATTAAAGTCAACATTTTATTCAAAATTCATTAATCTTTGCTTAACATCTTTCTGTTGTTATTGTTTGAGGATCCCTTCCAGGATATCATATTGTATTTATTATTGCTTTTCCTTTGGCTTCTCTTGGTTCTGATAATTCATATGTGTTTTTCCTGTTCTTGCTGATATTAAATTTTTTCTTTACCATTCAGTTCAGTTCAGTTTAGTTGCTCAGTCGTGTCCAACTCTTTGCGACCCCATGAACCACAGCACGCCAGGCCTCCCTGTCCATCACCAACTCCCGGAGTCCAGTCAAACACATGTCCATTAAGTCGGTGATGCCATCCAACCATCTCATTCTCTGTCATCCCCTCCTCCACCTGCCCTAAATTTTCCCAGCATCAAGGTCTTTTCAAATGATTAGCTCTTTGCATGAGGTGCCCAAAGTATTGGAGTTCCAGCTTCAGCATCAGTCCTTCCAATGAACACCCAGGACTGATCTCCTTTAGGATGGACTGGTTGGATCTCCTTGCAGTCCAAGGGACTCTCATAGGCTTCTCCAACACCACAGTTCAAAAGCATCAATTCTTTGGTGCTCAGCTTTATAGTCAAACTCTCCTATCCATACATGACTCCTGGAAAAAATATAGCCTTGACTAGATGGACTTTTGTTGGCAAAGTATTGTCTCTGCTTTTTAATATGTTATCTAGGTTAGTCATAACTTTCCTTCCAGGAAGTAAGCATCTTTTAATTTCATGACAGCAATCACCATCTGCAGTGATTTTGGAGCCCCAAAAAATAAAGTCTGCCACTGTTTCCACTGTTTTCCCATCTATTTGCCATGAAGTGATGGGACCAGCAGAGAAGGCAATGGCACCCCACTCCAGTACTCTCGCCTGGAGAAACCCATGGACGGAGGAGCCTGGTAGGCTGCAGTCCATGGGGTCGCTGAGAGTCGGACACAACTGAACAACTTAACTTTCCCTTTTCACTTTCATGCATTGGAGAAGGAAATGACAACCCACTCCAGTGTTCTTGCTGGAGAATCCCAGGGACGGCAGAGACTGGTGGGCTGCCATCTATGGGGTCGCAAGAGTCGGACACGACTGAAGCGATTTACCAGCAGCAGCAGCAGATGGGACCAGATGCCATGATCGTAGCTTTCTGAATGTTGAGCTTTAAGTAAAATTTTCACTCTCCTCTTTCACTTTCATTAAGAGGCTCTTTAGTTCTTTTTCACTTTCTGTCAAAAGGATGGTGTCATCTTTATATCTGAGGTTATTGATATTTCTCCTGGCAATCTTGATTCTAGCTTGTGCTTCATCCAGCCCACCGTTTCTCATGATGTACTCTGCATATAACTTAAATAAGCAGGGTGACAATATACAGCCTTGACGTACTCCTTTTCCTATTTGGAACCAGTAGGTTGTTTCATGTCCGGTTCTAACTGTTGCTTCCTGACCTGCATACAGGTTTCTCAAGAGGCAGGTCAGGTGGTCTGGTATTCCCATGTCTTGAAAAATTTTCCACAGTTTGTTGTGATCCACACAGTCAAAGGCTTTGGCATAGTCAGTAAAGCAGAAACAGATGGTTTTCTGGAACTCTCTTGCTTTTTCAATGATCCAGCGGATGTTGGCAATTTCATCTCTGGTTCCTCTGCCTTTTCTAAAACCAGCTTGAATTTCTGGAAGTTCACAGTTCACGTATTGCTGAAGACTGGCTTGGAGAATTTGGGGCATTACTTTGCTGGCATGTGATATGAGAGCAATTGTGTGCTAGTTTGAGCATTCTTTGGTATTGCCTTTCTTTGGGATTAGAATGAAAACTGACTTTTCCCGTCCCATGGCCACTACTAAGTTTTCCAAATTTGCTGGCATATTGAGTGCAGCACTTTCACAGCATCATCTTTTAGGATTTGAAATAGGTCAGCTGGAATTCCACCACATCCACTAGCTTTGTTTGTAGTGATGCTTCTTAAGGCCCACTTGACTTCACATTCCAGGATGTCTGGCTCTAGGTGAGTGATCACACTATCATGATTATCCGGGTCATGAAGATCTTTTTGTACAGTTCTTCTGTGTATTCTTGCCACCTCTTCTTAATATCTTCTGCTTCTGTTAAGTCTATAACATTTCTGTCCTTTAATTAGCCCATCTTTGCATGAAACGTTCCCTTGGTATCTCTAATTTTCTTGAAGAGATCTCTAGTCTTTCCCATTCTATTATTTTCCTCTATTTCTTTGCACTGATCACTGAGGAAGGCTTGTTATCTCTCCTTGTTATTCTTTGGAACTCTGCATATAACTGGGTGTATCTTTCCTTTTCTCCTTTGCTTTTCACTTCTCTTCTTTTCACAGCTATTTATAAGGCCTCCTCAGAGAGCCATTTTGCTTTTTTGCATTTCTTTTTCTTGGGGATGGTCTTGCTTCCTGTCTCCTGTATAGTGTCACGAGCCTCCGTTCATAGTTCATCAGGCACTCTGTCTGTCAGATCTATTCCTTAAATCTATTTCTCACTTCCCCTATAATCATAAGGGATTTGATTTAGGTCATAAATGAATGGTCTAGTGGTTTTCCCCACTTTCTTTATCATTGGTTTTGAGCAATTTGATTATGTTGTGTTTTGGTGTTGTCTTACTTAAGTTTTTATTTTATTTTCTAACGTGGTGTTGGTTGAGCTTCAATAGTGTTCTTTATACTTATTTTTAAATTGGAAAATTTGAAAAATCATTATTACCACAAATGATGTTCTGTACCTCACTCTCTCTTTCAGGAACTCAAATCAGAGTCCTCCCAAATGATAGCATATTCAGCTGATTTGATGTTTATGTTTTTTTTGTGTGTGTTCCTTTCAATAATTTTTACTGGTATATCTTTGTTTATTACTAATGTTTTTTTACAGGGTTTAATTTTCCATTGATTACATAATGTATATTTTTATTCTCATACTTTATACTTTCATCTCTAGATTGTGATTTTGATCTTTTAAAAATATGCATTCTGTATTTCTACATATTATGTTCAATTCTTTAGTTTTATAACATATGCTGTAGAGTTATAATACTTGTTTTATTATCTTTGTCTGCTAATTCTAACATCTGTGTCACTTTTGTGTCAGTTTCAAATGATTGAATTTTCTCATTATTATAAGTCATATTTATCTGATTCTTTGCATGCCTTCTAATTTTTGATTGGGGCCAGACATTATGGATTTTATTTTAATGGGTGCTGGATTTTTATGTGTTTATTTCTCTAAATATTTTTGAGCTCTGTTCTAGGACACAGTTTGTATATTTGGAAGCAATGTAATCCTTTCCAGTGTTCATTTTAGGGTCTTTTTTGGTTTGGTTTTGCTTCTTTGTTTTCAGGCAGGACAGAACAGCATTTGGTCTAAGAATAACTATGACAAACCTAGACAGTGTGTTAAAAAAAAGAGACATTACTTTGCCAACAAAGGTCCATATAGTCAAAGCTATGGTTTTTCCAATAGCCATGCATGGATGTGAGTGTTGGACCATAAAGGAGGCTGAGCACCAAAGAGTTGATGCTTTTGAACTGTGGTGCTGGAGAAGGCTTTTGAGAACCCCTTGGACTGCAAGGAAATCAAACCAGTCCATCCTAAAGGAAATCAGCCCTGAATATTCATTGGAAGGACTAACGCTGAAGCTGAAGTTCCAATATTTCAGCTGACTCATTGGAAAAGAGGGTGATGCTGGGAAAGACTGAAGGTAGGAGGAGAAGGAGATACAAAGGATAAGATGGTTGGATGGCATCACCAACTCAATGAACCTGAGTTTGAGCAAACTCCAGAGTTGGTGAAGGACAGGAAAGCCTGGCTTGCTGCAGTCCATGGGGTCACAAAGAGTCGGACACAACTCAGTGACTCAACAACAATAAGGAACTATTCTCTACTTCTAAGACAGACCCTTCTGAGTATTCTACCCACGGCCTTGTGAATTGATTTTTGTTTTGCTTTTTCTTCTCTTTTACCACTTTAAGATTCTCTCTCAATACTGGAGGACCTCATGGATCTCTTCTCTTTCATTTGCATTATTCCCCTCTTTGCTGTTATCATTTGTTCCCAACTATATGCTGTGCTGTGCTTAGTCACTCAGTCATGTCTGATTCTTTGAAACCCCATGGACAGTAGCCCACCAAGCTCCTCTGTCCATGGGGATTCTCCAGGCAAGAATATTGGAGGGGTTGCCATTCCCTCCTCCAAGGGTCTTTCCAACCCAGGGAACAAACCCAGGTCTTCCGCATTGCTGGCAGATTCTTTACCAAATTTATATCTCTAACTTATGTATCTTCTCTAAAAGACATATTTGATATATTCAATATACTGTTTAAATAGGTACTTTAAGCATAATAATTAAGACAATATATTCAAATCTGAATCATGAGCCTCTTTTTTCTTCTCAGAAATCTGCTCTTCTTGAAATCTTCCTCATCTCAATTAATGGTAACACCATCTTTCCAGTTTCTTATGCTCAGAACCATGGAGAAATTCTTGAATCAGTTTTTCTCTCATACCCTCTAATGCTTTAACAAATCTGCTGATTTTGTTTTTAAACTATAACCAAAAGGTCTTTTTTCCACTTCCTTTGCAATCAATATTATCTCATACCTTCGATATTATCTACTTAAAGACTTATTGTTATCTGTACATAATGTAAGACTACTTCGTTAAACAGAAATGTTACAAATGAATTAATTTTAATGGAGAGCGTGTATCACAATGAAATCCACATATAAATTTAAAAGTACAGAGCACCCACAAGAGCTATATATCTTAAGATTCAGAGACTTGACAAATTATTTCCTCAAACAATTTAAATAAGCATTTTATTTTGAAATAATTTTAGATTTATAGGAAATTTTTAAAGATTGTTTGAATTATACATTTACACTACTTACCCACTTTTAGTTTCTCCTAATACTATCATTTTATACTATCATCTTACATTTGTCAAAACTAAGAGACTGACAACCCTGTATTACTCTTTAACTATACTCCAGTTTTGTTATTTGAATTTCACCAATTTTCACATTTTTCCTCTTGCTTCTGTTCTAAGACCCAAATCAGAACTCTACATTTAGTTGTCATGTCTCCTAGCTTTATCTGCTCTGTGACATTTTCTTGGTCTTTCCCAGTTTTTCATTACCTTAATGGTTTGGAGCTATACTGGTCAAATATTTTCTAGAATATTCCTTAAGTGTGGCTTATCTGATATAGTCTCATAATTAGAATGAGGTTATGAGTTTTGGGAAGAAACACCACAGAGGTAATGCCTTTCTTATCATATCACATCAGATAGTACATGACATTCGTATGTTGTCATTGATAACATACATCAATATATCTACAGGATTCTGTGCTACAAAATTACTAATTTTTTTTTTCCTTTTTATACCCTATTCTTTGGAAGCGAGTCACTAAGTCCAATCCACCCTCAATAGTACATCAACATTCTGTAAGGAAAATTTGTCTATTCACCTCCATTAATTTATTTAGTCATTTATTTGTATCATTATGGACATAGCTGTATTTATTTTATACTTGGGCTTATAATTCAATATTATATTATTGTTCAAATTGTTCTAGCTTTGGCTATTGAGAGCCCTTTAAGCTTGCCTTCTATGTCCATTTGATTTTTGGCCACTTCCTTTCTAATATTTCAGACATCTTATTTTCAAAGAATAAAAAAAAAAAACAGCTGAAAAATATTTAGATTTTTCTAACACTATGCCCTTTATGAAAGCAGAACATTTGTCATTGGTTTCAATTACTTACTACAGCAAAGATGCCTGGGGATAGCTATTTAATTGGGTTAAGATGCTCTGTTAAAGTGTTTCTTTTCAGTCTAGCTCAAGGCTGTCTGATGCTTCTGAATTTCCCAAGGCCAATCTACATAATTTCTTTGAATTCCTTACTCTTTTTAGACACCACTGGTATACAGCAGAACACAAGCAAATGTATCTAAACATGCCCTTTCTTATATTACTGTGTATATCTATCTTTGACTTCATTTTTTATATTTAGTTGTACTATTCTTCAGGGAAGCTATAATTTTCCAAAACATTTTCTTTTAGCCAATCATAGATAGATAGAAAATGAGGCACATATAAAAGATAAGTTATATGTTACAATGGTTGATGGGAAACTCTAAAGTGAATTAGAAAATAAAAGCACATATGGTCAATAGTTCTACATTTGTTATCTTTTCTAGTGTTCTTATGGTTCATAATATATGAAGATCATTAGGAGCCAAATCATGACTACATATATATATGTGTGTGTGTGTGTGTGTGTGTGTGTGTGTGTGTGTGTGTGTGTATGGACTTCCTTGGCGGCTCAGTGGTAAAGAATCCTCCTTCCAACGCAGGAGAGGCTGGTTCAACCCCTGGGCTGGGAAGATTCCCCAGGGAAGGAAATGATAGCCCATTCTAGTATTCTTGCCTGAAAAACCCCATGGACAGAGGAGCTTGGTGGGCTACAGTCCATGGGGTCACAAAGAGTTGGACATGACGTAGCAGCTAAACAACAAAAACAATATGTATGCATGTATATATATATATAAAAAATATGTACATATATATAAATGTGTATATAAATATATATGTGTATATATAAAAATATACATAACAAATATGGATTTGTAGATTGAAAACTTTACATGGGTAAAATCTCTTGCATAGTGACTCAGAAAATACAATAGAATATTTAAGATTAAACTAAGTTAAGAAATCAATATTGGCCACAGTCATTATATTTATTATTTGTATATATACTTAGAAAGTTTTCTTTTAAACTGTATAGTTATCTATATTAACATCACACAACACATTTTCAGGATAGACCTTTCTCCCATACCATTTTATTTAGTCAAATGCTTTGGTTAATATTAACATTAACCAATTCCAGATGTCAACAATTAAGTTCAATGCAACAAAAACATTTAGTCAGGCACTTTCCTCAGACTGAGAATAAGAAGACTTTACATAAACATGTGGAGTGGGTTTTGAGTCTATCTTAAGATAAAATAGTTGTGTTTAGTGACTAAACATATCATTACACAGATGCCTGATCCTCTTTTGCAGCTGTTCTTGCTGTTTTGGGTCTACACAGCCCCTCTGCTTGTCTTTCTTGTGGCTCTCACTTAGCGCTGCGCTATTTGGGGGGAAATCTGCAGATAAGGGGTTCTGGCTGATTTTGTAATGTGCCTGCAGAAAGCTAAGCTTGCATTGTAATGAGGTCAGATTTCATTTCTAAGCAAGGTCACACTCCCTGGTTGGTAGAACTCCAAGGAAAATCAAAGTGCTGACAGAAACATCTAAAAGGTGGTGATTCAGTAGGTGGCACTCTTTCCTCCCTGCAAATCCTGTTGTCAGAGCTCAGGTTCAGTTTGCCTTTGAGCTGATTTACGTCTTCGTTTGACCGTTAGGGAATCTAGGATAGAACAGTTTATTTGGGGAGTGGTGGGAAGGTAATGCTGGCTTGTAGTTTTCCTCAGAAAACAAGGATTTGCCTTCAATCTCTGTGTCCTAGATATACATGACCTCTGTAATTTTGTTTTGCTTTACCTAGAATTTTATCTTTAAGGGTTGGGATAACTGTACAGGCATATATGATGCTGGAAACCTTTATTCTGCTAGGAAAACATTTTCTAATCTGCATATGAGTTTTCTATTTTCTGTTTATTTATGAAATTCTCACTTAGTTCCCAGAGTTGCATAGACCACAAAATTAGGCTGCCTTGTAGAAGCTTCAAATTTTAATGACTACCAAAAGCTATTGTACAAATACTGATTTCTTTGCTCTTTCTTCATGAGCTTGAGACAGCACTTTTAGCTTTTATTAAACTGAATGTCAACTAGGATCCAGAGGATAGATTCATTAATAAATTAGACTTCTTTCCAAAACTCTTCTTTCCTCAAATGTAAAAATAAAACCAAAAATGAAGCTGATACTTTTCCACAACAAAAGTCAGATTAGTGCATGTTTATCCCCCACTTTATAAAGAACATGCTGAAACTACTTTGAGAAACCATTCAAAATGTCTCATTTAGATTGAAGACTAGTGATGGAGAAATTGGAACTCTCTCCCTACCCAGTAACACAAAGAAAGTGCTTGACAAGACACATAGAAATAATCTGAGTTGAAAAAAGAAATTGTAGTTTCTCCTATCAGATTATTACATTTTCTTTTTAAATGTTTCTTCTTTCTCTTTCTCTGCTTACATTATTACATTATCTCTGCTTATTATGTGACTTGGTTTTTTGCTAAAGTATGTAAAGAATGTCAGGTGTGATTGAACTTGTAAGTGTAAGTAAATTCATTTGAGGTTCTATTATTTCAACCCGGAGAGTTTGTCTGGGTGTGAGGGTTTGATCTTTACTGAGTCCCCACAGAATGTTGTGAAGTAAAAAAGAATTCACACATTCACAGGTTCACATGTACACATATGTGTACACACACATACACACACTGTAGGGTTCCATTGAATCAGATCAACTTGATTAGCTCCAAAGAGAAATAAAAGATACAGATTTCTCAAGAACGTGATAAACCATTCCTAGCAGTGTTGTTTGAACCCCTTAAAGAGCTTTATTTGGACCCCCTCAAATCCTCCCACCAATTAAGCTTTAACACACCAACCAGTGCCAACCATAAACTCCAGTCACAAAATTACATGATCTGCAAATCTCCCTAAACTCCTTTGGCTCCTATTCCTAGAACAATACTGCTCTGTACATAGTATTAATTGTTTCTGATGACAGGGATAATTTTAGAGAGAACTTGGCTGGCTCCTCCGGTCTCCTTATTTGCACTTCTTTGTGACAAGTTCTGGAAGAAGCCAGGCATAGACGCTGTGAATTCCCCTATAAAGCTAACTCACAATCCCGAGGTAATACGCCTGCATGGGAATCCTGCATTCTTTACTCTTGTTTAAACAGGTCAGAAAACGCAAAGCTGGCTTAACTGGCATTGTTTGTATTTGACTCAATATAGCTTCAATCATCTTTGGATCTTATGATATAGAGATTTTGAACAAATCTTGACCACAAATAAGAAATAACCGCAGGTTCTTGTGGCTTGAGAAGATGAAAAAAATCGTGTTTATATAGTGAGACACAACATCATATCTGAGTGTATTGAATCATCACCTCCATGCTCCCTTGAACTTTCCTTTCTAGCAAATCTTCACTTATGTTTCAAGCTTTTGTACATTCTTTTCTTTCTCACCAAGATGCTTTCCCAAACTCCTCCCTAATCCACTTTCCTACCAGCAAACTTTTATTCCTCTTTCAAAATCCAGTGCAGACATCAACTCATTAGAGAAGATTTAGTTTACTCCCCACCAAGGCAACTGAGTTCATCTCTTTATTCCCTGATCAACGACTGGGCTTCATTAATTGAGTCTCCAGGGTCATAAAAATCCACACTACTAGAGGATGGTGATTAACACTGTCTTCTATATAGATGGCGCCTTTGAAGTTGTGCAAAGAGGCAGAACTTGCCTAGAAACCACCGCAATGCCTGCCACATAGAACCTACTCAATATAGGTTGCTTGAATTGAATTTGTCTAACATAAAACCAAAAATTTCAGTCATGAATATGCTGGAGTCGAAATGAACTCCAGATGTCATTTGGTTCAAACCACTCAACCTATAGATGAGCGAAAGACCTACAAATCTATGAACCGACTAATTTTTGCACTGCTAGTTGGTGGCAGAGTGACTCGAATTAGAACCCAGTTCTTATGAAGTCATCCTTTCTGCAGCAGTGGGCTGCTTCACAAATTGCTAAAATGAAAAAGTTACTCTTCCAACAGGGGCATATTGATAGCATAAAATCCCACCCTTGGAAAGCATCCCCATTGGGAGATTCACATTTCTTCCAGTGTGTTGGATGACTGTGGCTCTAACTAAATTGAACGATCTCTTCATCCTTCTTTTGTTCTTGGGTTGAATAGGGTTTTGCTCTCTTTTCCTTGTAAGATCACAGAGTTCTTTACAGGTACTAATTAGGCCTCATGACACTCCTTGTGGAAATGATCTTATTATTATGACTAAAATGGTACTGAAGACATTTAAGGTGTTAACCTAAAACTGATGAAAAGGCATCAAGTAGTCCATCCCAGGCTCCTGGTACTGAAAATACTCCAGTGCCAAGAAACTTGACAGGGTGGCCTGAGGCAAACTGAAGAAGCAGAATACCAATCTAAGAAGGATACATTTTGCTCATATTTAATAATCATATCAAGTAAAGAGTGATGATTTTCCTAAGAAATATACACATCTGGATGGAACTCAAAAGCTAGTGGTGTGACCAAGGAAAATTCAACCTCCTCTTTCTCAGAGACCTTGTAGGCAAGGTCACTCGTGGAAGACTTGACTATCATGTGTGGGCAAACTGGAATTTTATAAAATGTAACAGAATTTATGGAGAAAGAAAGACAGGTTAATGTTGGTTGAGTCAGAATCAACTCTAACTTGTCAAAACTTTGTAGAGAATTTGTCCAGCAGGTATGAGAAATGTAGAGTGCAGACTCAGAAAAGAGGTCTGAATGGAAGAGGGTACCTGAAAATTCACTGACAACAAGACAGGATCCATGAAATTATATTGTGTCTAAGAAGGAAAAAGGGCAGAGGAAGGAAAGCAGAGAAAGCTGTGGATTGATCTTTAATCTTCTAATAACTAACACTAACCTTTGCTGGTGTTTATATCTTGAAAGGAAAAGTCATGATATATATTTGTATTATCTATTAATAAATAGTAATGTTTGTCTCATATTTTATAATTTACAAAGTTGGTCTTTAGCACTTTCCTATGAGGAAGGAATCCATTCTTCCCATTTTGCAGAAAAATAAATTATATGTATTATGCATTTGCTGTCACATGGGCAAATAGCAAAAACCATGCTTTCTGACACCAGTTGCTATTCTCATTTCAAACACTGTTTATTAACATCTTATTTTTAACACCAATTCTCATTTTTTCCCTACATTCTTTCCCTGAAAAGTTTTTGTTCCTGTGGAAGGCAAAATGGATAATTTTATGATCATGGATGATTTCGAAGAGAACAAATTGAGTTGAAGGGTTGAGATCTTTGCCCAGTTCCAAGGAGTATGTGTGTACTATGAAAATGGAGACAGAAAATGCAAATTACCTTCTGAGACACTTTGATAGTGAAACGAAGCAAAATAAGACTTTCTCCAAAGGATTGGATAAGACATTTTTCTAACATATAAAAGATCTGAGAATTGTTAGGAAAATGATTATATACTGTATTAGAAGAAATGGAAAAATACAAGAAGGAAAAGGAAAAACAGGAGAAAGTCCTTGAAGAGACATGAGAAAATGGAATCAAGATTAGCTTGGAAAAGGAGGAGGACCATAGAAGGGAAGATAAAAGTCTACCTAAAGGTAGAGAAAAATACAGAATGGTTACACTAGGGTTGTTGATAAACAATGTTGGAGAGAAGAGAAGGTAAGTCACTAGCCCCAGACAACTTCAGACTTTTCAAAAAATAAAAAAAGACATAAGGAGGAAGGGAGAACAAAATCTATACTGAATAATAGAAAATGTTTAAAAGGAACTCTTGTAAATGTTACATGACACCAAAGGTGGTGAGTAAAACAAATTTAATCTGTGGCTTAGTGGTAAAGAATCCCCTTACAATGCAGGAGACACAGGTGATAAGGTTCAATCCCTGGATTGGGAAGATCCCCTGGAGAAAGAAGTGGCAAACCACTGCAGTATTCTTGTCTGGAAAATCTCATGGACAGAGGAGTGTGGCAGGCTACAGTTCATGAGGTTGCGAAGAGGTGGACGTGACTTAGTGGCTAAAATGGCAAAACTTTAAAAATGGAGTCTTGGAATGATTGAGAATGAATCTAACCCATTGTGTCCAGTCTTTGGCATCTAGATATCATTTCTTAGTAAAAGGAAGTAGAGTTCTTTGGAGAGATGACTAATTCCAAGGGAAGGAGGTAGGTAAAGATAACGCAAGACAAACCAGAATATCTTGCTATGCCTGAAAATAAAAAAAATGGACATGAAACAGTACAAAGGAGGCAGATTGAAGTGGTTCCCAGGAGGCAAATCTGAAACAGTTTGAGCATCAGCATAAATGATGTTATAATCCATTGAATAAAACAAGAATACCCAAACCCATACTGATCATAAATGAATTAAACATTTAGGGAGAGGGTGAAACAAAATGATAGCTAATAAATATAAAAAAAATAAAATAGCAAAATCACCTTTGTGCAGTCACCATAATAATAATGGAATCAAACAGAAATCAATAATGGGAGCCTGTCACTAATGTGGGAAAATTTTCTGAGAAATATAATATAAATTATCTCCCCACAAATTATTAATTAATTACAGGGAAAGTAGTAACTAAGTGGGTAAACATGATAATCATCACTTTAACCAAGAAATCAGTTAAAATTACCCAAAATGGGACAACCAGATTGACATTCTGTGTCTCCTAATGTGATTCTCTGAGGACACATAATTACATCTGTGGCACTTCTGCCTGAAAATGCACACCTTAAATCTAATCATTAGAAAGCATTAGACGCACCATATTGAGGAAGATTCTACAACATAACTGCTCTGTATTCTTCAAAACCATTGATATGATGAAAGACAAAGAAAGGATAAGAAGCAGTTCCAGATGAAAGGAGAATAAAGAAACATGGCAAGTCAATTAAATAGATGTGCTTGCATTGAATCCTGATTCAGAAAAAAAAAAAAGTCTATGAAGAACCAATTGGAAAAATTTGAAGACTAGCTGTAAATAAGAGTATTTATTAATATTTTATTTCCTTTTACAACTTTACAATTATTACATAAAAGTGATTTTGTTTTTAGGAAGTATAAACCAAAGCTTTCAGAGGCGAGAGGTTTGATGAGTATAATTTGCTCTCAGGTGGTTCAGAAAAAAAAAAAAACTAGAATGCTTATATCAAGAGGAAGGAAATGATTTAAAGCAGATGTGGCAAAATGTTAACAATGTGTAAATCAGGGAGAAGGGAGTATGCGGTTCTTAATGCACTTTTTGAAATTTTCCTGAAAGTATGAAATTATTTCAGAGTGAAAATGAGAAAGTAATAGCATTTGCCACCAAGCTAATATTGTAAGTCCTCTACATACGAATCTTCAAGTTGCAAACTTTCAGAGGTGAATGTGTGTTCACATGTCCAGTCGTGTAAGTTAGCCATCAACGTCAAATGTGAATAAAACTACAGCTTGCCTTCCATCTCCTATTGTTGATGATCCTTCAACGCTACCATCTCCCACCTCCTCCCCCTCCTCTAGTCAGTAACACTTCTTACCTGTTCACTCAATGCTAGCCCTGTGTGCCAACTCTTATACTGTACTACCATACTTTTCATGGTACTGTACTGTAAGGTTAAAAATATTCTCTTCATTGTGTTCATTTTTTTGTATTATTTTATGTGGAAAGTATGATAAACTTATTATAATACTAATAGGCGATTGTGTTAGTTGTATGCCTAGGCTAACTTTATTGGACTTAACAAAAAAATTGGACTTATGAGTGTGCTCTCGGAACAGAACTCATTTGTATTGCCAGACTTACTGTAATTAATGAGCACCTATCAAACATCAAGGGTCTTCCCTGTAGCTCAAGCGGTAAAGAATCTGCCTGCAAATGCAGGAGACCCGGGTTCGATCCTTGGGTCAGGAAGATGCTCTGCAGAAGGTAATGGCAGTCCACTCCAGTACTCTTGCCTGGAAAATCCCATGGCGGGCTGCAGTCCATGGGATCGCAAAGAGTCGGACACAACAGAGCAACTAACACTATCAGACATCAGGGAGAGGTACTAGAAACCCAGAGTGCTAAGACACAATTTCTGGTCGCGAGTGGTTCCCAGTTTACAGCAAGGGACAGAGGAACCAGCCCTCAAGCCCCTGCAGTCAGTGCTGGGTTGGGGAGAGAAGTGGAATGGGTTTACACCCAACCCTTAAGCTGAAAAGTGAGGTCAAAAAATAGGTTGGTTCATTTCACTTATCTATCAAAACTTTCAAAGAGCCTCCCCGGGCTTACCAACACAAATGAGACTTCAGTGTTTTAGCTCAAGTGGGTTTTATCTGCTCTGGCAAACTCAGTTGAATTGTCCTGGCTGCCTCTCAGATACATTCTGAGGCCAGGACACGTACTGAGACACAGGAGCAGCGCCTGGCTCAGCACCGTGGATCTGGGATCACTGGCCATTATTAGTTTGCTAGGGCCGCTTTCACAAAGTACCACAAACACTGTGGCAGAAACAACAGAAATCCGTTGTCTCACAGCTCTGGAAGCTGGCAGTCCGAAATTATGGTGTGAGGAGGGTTGGTTCCATCTAAAGGCAATGGGGGAAAATCTGTTTCATACCAGTCTGCTAGTTTCTGCTGGTTTGCTGGCAATCTTTGATGCTCATGGCTTGTAGATCAGATATCATGCTGATCTCTGTCTTTATATTCACCTGGCATTCTTCCTGTCTGTGTCTCTGTGTCTAAATTTCCCCTTTTTATGCCGAATCAGTCATATTGAAGGAGGGCACACCTTCACGCCCTCAATGCTTCTTGATCATTGGCAAAGACACTATCTCCAAATAAGGTCACAAACAGGTACATTGGGATTCCGTTTTAACATCTTTTGAGGGGACATAATTCAACTCATAACACTGCCTTACCATGACATTTACAGCTCTCAAAGAATTTCTCTCAAACTATCTTTTCAATCATATTTCCTATTCCTCCCTATAAAAACACCTACTCTAGATAAGCCGCTGTAAATGCCCTTGGAATACTTTGCCCCTAGATCTGATCGTGGCTAACACATTCTTCTTCCAGCCTGATTGTTACACATTGAGTTACTCCCCTAACACGTCATGTGACTTGGTTCTCTTTGCGGAATTTGTACTTTGATATTATTTATGTATTTACTTATTTATAGTCTGTCTCTTGCCACTAGGTTGTATGTTATGGGAAGGTGAGCATTTTGCCTGTCAGGGTGACTACAGCAGCCTCACTGCCAAGTTCAGTGTTTGGCATGTAGTAGATGCTGAGTATTAATATATCTGCGAGTGTAATGAAGACAGGGGCCATTTCAGTCTCTGTTATATATCTTTTTCTTATTTTGACCAGTCCTGCTTCATTAACCCAACGTAGGTGTTCTAGATTTTAAATACATATATAGATTAGAGAGACCTAAATAACAATAGCAAGAGATTCATCAGAACCAACAAAACGTCCAAAGAAAGAATAGCACTTCTGTTAGATAGAAAGGAAACCAAATGAGCCTCTTTCCATGACTACATATAGTAAAGGAAAAACTCAGTTGGAAGTAAATTATAAATGTGAATATAATAAAACAAGGAAATCACCACCACCAACAACAAAATCTCTAACATGGAAAAATACTTCAAAGCGCATAAAAGCTTATAGATCTACCTTGTTGTATACTCACAATGCCAACGTGGAAAAGAACAGTGACAGAAAATATTTAACTTTGGATTATTTTGTTGTTGTTTTTGTTGCCCAACCTGCTTTTGAACAACTGTCTTTTTTTCCATGTGCATTCAGCCTTAGTGATGTTGTGTATAGTGTGTGGTTTGGGGTTTGTTTTTCTGTTTGTTGGTTTGGCTTTTTTTTTTTCTAATCCTACTAATTACCAAGGACATACAAAAGCAACTTATGAAAACATTAAATGATAGCAATTGTTACTATTTATTATTATTTGTCTTCACAATATGTGTATATATGTGGGAGGTGGAAAAGGAACTCCATTCTAAACAGGAGACAATGCGTAAAGGTATCTAAGCTTAAGCAGGGCTAGAATGAAAGTCCAAAGAGCACCTCTTTCCCTTGTCTACAACGTCTCTTTAGATTTGCTTGTTGAGTCGCAATCCAAAGCCAAACTCTCTGGGGACAGAGCACCTAGGGTCCCGTTTCGCCTGTCTCTCTCAGACTCTCACGCCAAGCTGTAAGGTTAACTGGTGTGACTCAGCTGCCTGCTCTGCTGCCAGTTGACAGAGTCACATGGCCAATCCCTCACAGGCAAGGAATGTCACCATTCCCAGGTTGACCACCTGTGTGTGGGCACAGCAAAAGGGCCCCAAAGGTAAAACTGCAGTCACACTGGCATAATTACTCAGCTGTTCTGTCCATGCACCATATAGCAAAAGACAGTGGGACACCGAAAAACAGAACTGACGTGACACAGAAAAGCAAGCACGGTGGAAGACGCATCCTAAGAAGACAGAGAAAACACTTGACTTGAGTATGATTTTCAAGCAGACGACTCATCAAAAGTGGCCGTATGAGTTGTTACATGGAGGTGGAATATATTTCAGTCATGGTGTGTGTGTGTAAAAAGTAGATGGTGGACTGTCTTGGATTACAACCTTGAGAATATGCTAAGCTCCTTTCTAGGGAAAAAAGGATAATGCACGTCCCTTCTGCAAAACAAGACATCCATGGTTGAATATAAGCTATGTGGGCAACAACATATTCATCATCCCCTCCCTGCCATCCATTTGCATCTCTCCTCTTAGCTTCTTGGTGGCCTTTTGCATAATGGTGAGCAATGCATCGCTTACACATTTGAAACAGAAATATATACTTTTTTAACATGCAAGTCTAATGGTTCCATTTGACAAAAGAAACCCCAGTGATCTATATTGCCTCTTAAATTGATCCAACATATTCTAGTATTCAGGCTGAGTTGCTTGCTAATAATATCTTACCAGAAAATGGAAACAAAATAGCATTAGTAAATCAAACCAAAGGTGTGATTGAATGCGGGCTGAATATCAGGCATTTGTTTCGGTTCCACCAGCCTGACTCCATCACAGCCCCACTGGGGAGGACGCTGTGTCATTTGCATGCTACAGCAAGGTGCATTATACAAATCATGCTAAATTATTGACCGCTGTGAGGAAACTGGCTTCTGGAATATAACGTTCGTATATCAGAGGCAACCCCCGCCCTGTGAGGACACGCCTTGATTTCTTATTTAAGATGATAACACTTTGTTGCCTTATAGTACTTGCCCTTCCCCAAATCCAATAGCACTCGCTTCCCTTCAGACTTTTTGGGGTTTAGCCACCATGGCATACTGGCGGTAACTTCTTGCTTAGCAACATTTACGCTTTCTGCATCTTTCTCAACACCATAGGCATTTCTCTATCACCCACTTCCACAGAGTTCTGGGTTTTAAAACTAGTTTTTCTTCTTATCTATAGCTTGAAAACACGCAAGATCCAGTCATCTTTTTTGTGCTTGTTATCTGGCTATGAAGGATCATTCCCCCTCTTTTCACCTGTGAGCTTTGACTGGTTAGGTCAAGGACGCATCTGAATTCCGTGCAGCTGAGCGCTATGGAAGCCCTCTCTATCAGGGATCCATCCATATGCAAAGTGTCTGGACTCTCAGAAATGACACGAGAAATCCTGGTGCAGGTCTCGAAGTTTGAGAACTCGTCATTTCTTTTTGTGACAGAGTACCCTCCAATTCTTCCTGAGGATCCCAGTTTCAGAGCCTCACAGAAAAGTCTGGATTCAGGGAGTAAATCATTTACTGACTGGGGTAAATTTATCTGCTTATTCATTTGTTCATCACATGTATTTTGGGGTATGAAAAAATGTCCAGACATGTTTTAAGTGGCCAGTGCCAAAAGTTGATATAATTGTAATCCTATGTTTATGACCAGTTGTTATCCTGCAAACATGACGGTCTCAACTTATTTCTTTAATTATTTTAGCTAAATAATAAGAAGATGACTAGCACTCATGCTGAACCCATCACCTGTTTCCTTATGTCTACCTATTTGCTTGGACCTAACCCTTTCCCTTCTGCTTCCACAAGGCAATGTCTACCTACAAATGTGTATTTCCTTGCCTTTTAAAATAATTTTTAAACAAAGTATTGTTTAGTTTTGTTTTTGAATTTCGTAAAAAGAGCACCATATGCTCTTCCAGGATGTCATTTTTTTTTTCACTCAGAATTATGTTACTGAGGATTATTTTTCTAGCTGTATAGTTGATTCTCATCATTTGCCATATTTATGTTCTGTAAAGTCACTCTGAATACTGAATTAGCCAATATTGAATGATTGTTCCCAGCAGAAATGCAGGGCTAAGTTCCTAGGAGCCTTTGGTTACAATATTTTTGTTAACTGATTAATACCTAATCTTGTTTTGTGTGTATTTTTGTTTTATGACAGTTACTTAACATATCCTGCTGATTCTTTAACACTGACCTCAGAGCCAACAGGACCATAACTCATGCCTGGTCAAAACTTATATAACATATGCATTTTCTTTGTAAGTCATACGACCACCTTCTTGTACTTCTTTACAAGAACTTTGGAGGCCATTTAAATAGTAAAATCATCAAAAGATGTACAAAAGTGAGAATAGTATGGCATGGAATAGCCTGTGAAAAGGATATACATTGCCAGAATGAGAGCTGAAACAAGAAGACAGAGTATTTTGTGTATCAGGCAACTCAAATTTCTCACTCTATGTGTCCAAAGGTGACCCCAAAAGTGCCACTTGTATTTGTTTTGGGGCTATAAAAACAAATTTTAGCAAGGTGGGAACATGCAATTATTGAGTCAGAGAATAATGAAGGTCGGCTGTGGTTAACCTTTCATCCACTTTTATTGCTGTATAATACTTCATCTTGTAAATATAACCCCATTTTAAAGAACTACCCTTTCATTAATGAACATTTGAAATTTTACTAAGAAAATTTTAAAATAAATTTAAAGTTTTCCTTCCTTGTACATGATTTGATCATGCTACTGAAATGATTGTGCAGTGGAAAGTGCTGTTTTCATGTAAATACAATATTTTGTACTTACATGACAAAATGCTGACAGCTATCTGATATCAGTCTAATTATTTACTATATATATTTAACACTTGACTTTGTAACAAAAACAGAGATGCCTTAGATGCAGTGTAACTTTTATCACAATTTTTAAGACAAGTGTGTATTCTATGTTAAAAATATGTGCATGCATTGTGATAAACTCTGAAAACAGAATTAAAAGGATGATCATTGTCCTCCATGATTTCCAAGTCTGTGACAGGTGACATAAAATTATAAATAATAGTATAAATAGCCAAAGTAGAATAAGGACTCCAAAACTGAGTACCAAGAATGTTGATCTCTGCATCAAACTATCAGATAAAGCTTCCAGGAGGAGGTGGAGATGATATTGATATTTGAAACATGGTGATATCTACACTAGGATCCTTTCATGACACTTTCCAACGGAAAATTTGCAAAATATCTGGGCCTCATTATTTCTTGTCTTATTTGAAATACAGAGAGACTAGGTTTGGTCTTTACACATGATCTTTTCCCTTAATTTCATATAGTCTTCTCTGTTTACAGTAAATAAGGGCTTTGTATGCTGTGAGCTGGTTTTAGCTGTGGTATGTTTTGATGAAATTTATCCTCCACTATGCTGTTGTAATCTTTGGTTACATGTGTATTACATTTGTGCTACTTCAGAATTTCTTATTTCAAATATGATCAGCCCCTCTTGTCCGAATAGTGTCAGTTCCTCTTCACAGGCACCCAAACCTTGTCAGTATGAGCTAATGCTTTCAATGTGCAGTTCTCAAACCAACCCTTGTTAGAAAAAAATCATTCTTCACCCTCATGCCATGGCTTCCCTGGTGGCTCAGTGATAAAGAATTCGCCTGCTAATACAGGAGACCTGGGTTTGAACCCTGGGTCAGGAAGATCCCCTGGAGAAGGGGATGGCAACCCACTCCAGCATTCGTTTTTTTTTTCCCATTTGTTTTTATTAGTTGGAGGCTAATTATTTTACAATATTGTAGTGGGTTTTGCCATACATTGACATGAATCAGCCATGGATTTACATGTGTTCCCCATCCTGAACCCCTCTCCCGCCTCCCTTCCCATCCCATCCCTCTGGGTCTTCCCAGTGCACCAGCCCTGAGCACTTGTCTCATGCATCCAACCTGGACTGGCGATCTGTTTCACACTTGATAATATACATGTTTCAATGCTATTCTCTCAGATCATCCCACCCTGGTCTTCTCCCATAGAGTCCAAAATTCTGTTCTGTACATATGTGTCTCTTTTTCTATCTTGCATATAGAGTTATTGTTGCCATCTTTCTAAATTCCATATATATGTGTTAGTATACTGTATTGGTGTTTATCTTTCTGGCTTACTTCACTCTGTATAATGGGCTCCAGTTTTATCCATCTCATTAGAACTGATTCAAATGTATTCCTTTTAATGGCTGAGTAATATTCCATTGTGTATATGTACCACAGCTTTCTTATCCATTCATCTGCTGATGGGAATATAGGTTGCTTCCGTGTCCTGGCTATTATAAACAGTGCTGCCGACTCCAGCATTCTTGCCTGAGAAATCCCATGGACAGAGGAGCCTGGCAGGCTACAGTCCATGGGGTCAGAGTCGTAAAAGTCGGATGCAACTAAACAACAACACCCTCATCCCGGACCTAATGCATCAGAAATTTCCTAGGGTGGGTTCCTATGGTTTGTGATTAACGAAATCTTTCAAGTGATTCCAATGCATACTAAAGTTTGGAAACAAGTGCAAAAGGGTATTTTTATTGATTTAATCTGTCCCTAAACATCAGATTTTTTCAGGACTGTGAATTGATCAAAGCATGTATTCTGGCTCTATCTGAAATGAGGACTTAGGGTAAAAATTAAGAGAGAAAGTGATCAGAATATTCTAAAGTTGTAAATCACAAGAGGTAGGGCATAAATGCATTACACGGGTTAGAATTGAGAAAGCACTTAAATAAATGAAGAAATATCCCATCGTAGCCAAACCCACATGTCAGTACCTGGAAGCTGCACTTAAGTCTGTTTCTTTAGATCCACCCAAATGGATTTATAGATCCATGGCACAAGTGTCTATACTCATTCTATACAAAATATGATCCACCACTCAGGAATATTGAAGTCATCTGGGAACTTTAACAACTAAAGAATCTTGGCACTTTATCCCAGACTCATTGAATGAGATCTGCTTCAAATAAAATCCCCAAATGATCAGTTGCACATAAAGTTTTGAGAAGCATTGGTCTAATCTTTTGGGCAATGGCACATGGTATATGTTGCTTCTTAAATTTGAATTGATGAAAGAATGAATAAAACTGCCGTAAGTCATGTAGCTTTTAAATATTAGACAGAAACACAGTTAATGAAAGTAAGCACTTGTCTAGCACCTGCTGTGTGCTGAGCCTCATTTGCAAATGTTGTTGTTGTTCAGTCACTGAGTCATGTCTGACTCTTTCCACCCCATGGCCTTCAGCACACCAGGTATATATACAATGGAATATTACTCAGTCATAAAAAGAGCAAAATAATGCCATTTGCAGCAGCATGGGGGGACCTAGAAATTGTTATAGTGAGTCAAGTAAGTCACACAGAAAAAGACAAATACCATATGATATTGCTTATATGTAGAATCTAAACATGGTACAAATGAACTTATTTACAAAACAGAAATAGAGTCACAGATGTTTAAAAAAAAAAAAACAAACTTATGGTTACCAGGGGGAAAGAAGAGGGAGGAGGGATAAATTGGGAAATTGGGATTGACATATACACACTGCTATATATGAAATGGATAAGTGATAAGGACCTACTGTATAGTACAGGGAATTCTGCTTAATACTCTGAAATGACCTACACAGGAAAATAATCTAAAACAAGAGTGTATATATATACACACACACACACACACACACACCTATGTACATGTATAACAGATTCACTTTGGTGTACAACAGAAACACAATATTGTAAATCATCTGTATACCAATAAAAATTTAAATAAATAGCTAGATATGTTAGATACATTGGTTCATTTAAGCCTTTAAACAACCCTATGAAGTAGGTATTGCTATATCCACATTTTATACATAGAAATTGGGTCACTTATTCAAGGGTATTTATTTAATAAGAGAGAGAATTACGTTCTAAATTTCACTGATTTGGCCCCTCACCTTGCAATATTCCTAAGGCTCTCTCCAGTGATTCTCAAATGAACAGAGAACTACAATGCACTTGATTAGATTAAGGAGTTGTGCTGGTTTTCTAGAACCTCATAACCAGACTATGGACAATGGGACAGATTATGTCCAACTGGAATCTTTTCCCCACAATCCTCATTATTTCTTTTAGAGAGAGACTTCTGGACTCTTAGGCTCCCTAAGTTTCCTACAGTTAAATCTAGGATAAAGACCTAGGCCTGTTATGGATCAGCTGCTTCTGGGTTCTCCTGCTGTCTCCCTATCTAGAGAGAAACTTTTTCTCTTTCAAATAAACCCAGAGAAAAGGGTTTTTTCTCTTTTTTTGTAATACCTAGGGTTTTCTAGCCCTACTCAGCACAGAGGGTTAAATTCTGCATCTTAGGAAACATGTTCTTGTTGGACATCTGCACTGCCTCCTTCAATCCACCCATTGTCACCAATTAACAAAGATAGTTTGGTCTATACTTCATTTAATATAGCTGATGTCTTAGTATGTTCTGGAATCAAGCATGGATTCTTTTCCCTCTTCAAAACCATTAAGACGCACACACCAAGGGAAGCAAGACTGCCTTTTCAGAATTTTCATAGCAAAATTACTGAGTAACTATAATAGCCCTAAGTATAATCTAATTAAACTGCTTCCATACAATGAAGAATTTAGACTTCTGTGACATTGTACAAGCTCTACATTGTCCATTTGGAAAAGCCTTGCTCCTCTTTTGAGATAAACTCACCTTCCAGAAGATCCTTTTGTCCTATAGCTTTCCATGGCCTTTCCAGAGATTACTTGTTTTCCCTCATCCTCTTCTTCTCAATGACCCTTCTTGACACCTGTATTATAATATTCACTCCCAGGAAAAAAGGCCATGAGGACAGGGGCTACTTACTCTTCTTTGAAAACAGCTAATACAGTTATGCCTGGGCACACAGTAGATGAAATAGATATTCATTCAGTGAGTAAATGGATGAATAGCTTGGACTTGCAAGGTGAACCTATTTTGGAATTAAATGTGGATTAGTGCAATCTTTGCACACAAAATAAGAATTATCATAGAGATTCATAAAGAATAGCTACCCAGAGTTGGTTAAAAGCCCAACACCAAATTGAAATATAATTGTGTTATTTTAGAATACTTACAGAAAATGTGGTGATTTATAGCCTAGAATTTTGGAACAGCATCAGACTGATAAATTTAAGCCTTTTAGCCCAATAAGCACATTCACAGGAGAGAGAATATACAGCCACAGGGACAACAATTCAATCTACCCTTGCTCTGCAGCTTAGTGGGTGCCTTTAGGGAACTTGCCGATATGTCCAGGTAACACTCGGCCTACAGGTGGCTTGGTGAGAAGGTACACATTGACACACTTGGGGAAAAAACAGCTCCCAGGAGAATCTGAGTATTTTCCACCATTTCTCCTCCTCCGCCTGATCTGTTTTGCCTAGAACTTGCACAATCAAGGGAGGGTTGTTTATGCAAATCCCTGTCTGAATTATCACAAATTTCAAATTGGAAGGATCTGAATTAATGAAGTTTTTACCCAACTGCATTCCATTTCAGCTCTTCCAGATAAAATGTGCTATGGAAAATTTGGAGGCAGTCCAGAAGTCAGCAACTAAAATGATGAAAGGTTTGACTAATATCCCCTCTGAGGAAAGGCTAAAAGAGTTTATTTAGCCCACAGAAAGGAAGACTGAATAAGGAATTAATAATAGTTCTCAAGTATATGAAGAAGTGTGTGAGTGACAAGAAGCAGATTCCCTTCCTTCTAATGAGTCCAGAACAAGAGGAAAATGGCTCGAGACAGGGGAAAACCATGTGTCATCCTTAGAAAACCTTCCTGGCTTTACAAGACTCAGAACGCTGACACCTTAGGGACTGCTCCAGTGGATGTCTTATGAACAACCTAAACATTTACCTTTTTCCACGGACTCATGTTAAGTCTTGCCTGAATGCAGGTGGCGTAGACTAAGTGACTTCTCGGTGTCCCCTCTAACCTGGTGATTCCATTTGATGAAAGGTCATTTGCTTGAATTGATTAGAAAGTTAAAATTGCACTCCTGGATCAGTGGATTCATACTGCAAGAGAGAACCTTTCAGTTCCGAATGGCCAGTTTGAATTTCATCTTGTTGGCAGCAGCCCAAAGTTACACCACACTGCCAGCATAGCCAGACACACTGCACTATCCAAAGAAACAAGCTTCGTCGGCATTGCACTGAGGATGTTCTATCTTGCCTTTGAAAAGAATGTTTCAGGACTGCATCAACAACCCAGCCACAGCATCTTTTAGATTTACCTCAGGTACTAAAACAGCAAAGCCTCTACAAAAAAGCATTGTGCCAGAGGAAACAAGGTGGTCGAGGCTTTAACCCCCAAGGACTCTAAAGGCTCTGAAACAAATATGATAGGATCACAATAAGGATTCCTAGAACATGAGTGTCAAAGATATATGTGAGGGACTTGCATTCTCTATATTGTCATCTGAAAGACAGGACAGTCACAAACAAGGGATCCTAAAGAGCTACGCTGGTAGACCTAACAGTGAAAAGTCTTCCTGAGACATTCAGGTCGTCCCCTAGACCTGAAATCAAGGTGACATTCTTGACTCCCGTCTTCCTTTCCACAACTCCCTCCCAAATCCATATCCAGTTACTCACCTAGCCCTCGACTTCTTTATTCTATACATCTCTTGTGCATAGCCCTTTTTACATCTTTATCACTACCCTCTAATGCATCTTCTTTCCAAGTATCAACTATAGCCTTAAAGAAACCTCCTCACCAGTCTGCCTGCCTCTTCCAGCCCACAAAATCACTCTACACACTATAGCCAGAATTTCTAAATTGCAGATCTAATCATATCACTTACCTGCTTGGGGGTTCTAGTTGAGTCTCCTGAATTCCAAAATAAACGTCATACTCTATTCCAGTGAGACATGAGAGGCTTTCATAGCCTAACTTCCTTGTGTGAGTGTGTGTCCTCAGCTGCGTCGGACTTTTTGCAACCCCGTGGACTGTAGTCAGCCTGGGTCCTCTGTCCACGAGATTTTGCAGGCAAGAACACTGGAGTGGGTTGCCATTTCCTCCTCCTTTACTTAGCCATATTCGTATCCCCTACTGAAAAAGTAACTTCCCATTCTTTCAGCAACTCATGGGTTTTCAAACGTGTGTGGATTTCAACACATATTATTTCATTCATGTAAAATGCCTCTTGATTTCCCACCTTAGCTTCTGCTACATACTTCACACAGATAATTTGTTTTCATATTTCCAGTAAAACACCACTTCCAACAGAAAAACTCTTAAATCCCTCAGGGCTATTTCAGTGCTAACACTATATACTTCTACATTCTCCTGACATAGAGTTATTTTAGTGGTCACTTCTGTTTTTTTTTTTTTTTTTTTTTGCCTGCTCAAAATTCATGCCCTCTTTTTCTAATTTTCTTTTCTGAGTGATATGAATTCTTGGGTGGTTTGCCATCCAGAATGCCCTGCTTTCCCCTAGCGAACTGGTGAGTTGAGATAAAGCTAGTCCAATGAGCTTACTCTTGGAAACTGAGATCTTGAGTGGACAGCCACGAGGATGGAGAATGGTTAGTGTTGATTAATACCAGTGCTGACATCCTGACAAAACCACTGCTTGGTCCCTGACTTGTATCAAGGAGTCCCTCTGGCTCCTATCCATCTGGAAGCCTTAGTTACTCAGACTCCCTTTTAGTACTGCGAGCAACTCCACAGCCTTCACATAAACTTTAATTAAATTAACTAGAGCTGATTTCTATTGATTACAGCCAAAGACATCCTAACATTTTCAACTCTTCTGAGACTTATCTTTTATTTGTCTCACTCACATTAGAGGCTGTTTTCTCTTAAAGGGCAGGGAGCAGGCACTTAACGTCCTTTTATACTCATCATTTAATATAATGCCTCTCTTATAATAAGGAAAATGAGGTCGCTCAGTGGTGTCCGACTCTCTGCGACTCCGTGGACTATAGCCTACCAGTCTCCTCCGTCCATGGGATTCTCCAGGCAAGAATACTGGAGTGGGTTGCCATTTCCTTCTCCAGGGGATCTTCCAGACTCAGGGATTGAATCTGGGTCTCCCGCATTGCAGGCAGACCTCTGAGCCACATTGGGAAGCCCATTCTTATAATAGGTGCTCATAAATAAGTGAATGAATGATTTACCTTATGGAATGAACATGGGCAAGAAGCAGTGATTAATACCAGTGTAGTGAAAAGATACTAATGCCGTTATTCTGGTTTGCATTTTTGTCAATGATTGGAAGATTTAAATGTCGTATTTACATATCATATTTGTAATCAACATTAATTGGGAGGGATAGAAAATATATTAAATGATGAAATCAGGTCCTCAAATGATATAAGCAATCTAAAAGGAGGAGTTACACATTTAGAAATGGTTTTATTGAGATATAATCCATGTACCATAAAATTCAGTTAAACTATATCATTCATAGGTTTATAAAGTAATCACAGTGAAGCCATTGCTAAAATCTAGCTCTAGAATATTTTCGTCACTCCAAAACAAGACCTCATACTCACTGGCAGTCACTCCCCATCCCTCACTCCAATCCTCAGCTCTGAGCAATCACTAACTTACCATCTTGCTCCACAAATTTGTCTTTTCTGGACATCTCGTATAAATAAAATCATACAACATACTACATGTGTGACTATCCTCTTTCACTTAGCATGATGTTTTCAAGCTTTATCCATGTTGTAGCCTGTATTTATCCTTCATTCCTATATTTGCTGAGTAAATAAATATTTCATTGTGTGAATAAACCACATTCTGTATATCCATCCATCAGTAGATAAACATCAGGTTTGTTTTAATTTTTTGACAAGTATAAGTAATGCTGCTGTGAACTATACAAGTGTTGTATTGCTTTATGATTTTCTTTTTATTTGGTCTATATTAGAAGTGGAATTGCTAAGTCGTATGGTATACTTACATTTAACTTTTAAAAACTACTAAACTCTTTGGCAAAGTGACTGCATTTCCACCAAAAATGTGCAATGCTTCCAATGTCTTAGAAAAGTATTCTGCCATTTTTTAAAATTAGGTTGTCTTTTTATTATTAAATGATAAGGGTACTTTATATTCTGGATAAAAGTCTCTTATTGGAAATATGATTTCCAAATTTTTTCTCCTGTTCTGTGAGTGAGTTGTCTTTTCAAACTCTTAATGGTATCATAACAATTTTTTTTAATTCAGTTCAGTTTTTATTCGTTTTTGCTTTGGGTACCATGTCCAATCCAAGGTTACAAAACCTTACTTTTAAGATTTCTTCTGTGAGTTTTATAGTCTTAGCCCTTATATTTAGGTTTATGATCCATTTTGAGATAATTTTGTGTATATGATGTGAAGTGTGTGTTCAATTTTATTATTTTGCATGTGGGTATCTAGTTGTTTCACATCATTGAAACACTATTCTCGCCCTATTGAATAATCTTGGTGCCTCTCTCAAAAATCAATCAAGCAAATATGCATGGCTTTATTTCTGAACTCTCAATTCTATTTCATTGAACTATATATCTATCCATATGTTAGTACTGCACTAAGGTTTGAGATTGGAAAGTGTGAGTTCTTTAACTTTGGTCTTTCTCAAGATTGTCTGGTTCTTCCAGGTGCCTTGCATTTCTATATAATTTTAAGATCAGCTTGTAAACTTCTACAAAAATAGACAGCTGGGATTTGGATAAGTTATATTTTATATTAATATAATAAATTAGTGAAAGTGAAAGTCACTCAGTCGCCTCTGACTCTTTGCGACCCCATGGACTATACAGTCCATGGAATTCTCCAGGCCAGAATACTGGAGTGGGTAGGCTTTCCCTTCTCCTGGGGATCTTCCCAACTCAGGGATCCAACCCAGGTCTCCCACATTGCAGGTGAATTCTTTACCAGCTGAGCTACAAGGGAAGCCCAAAAATCCTGGAGTGGATAGCCTATCCCTTCTCCAGGGGATCTTCCCAACCCAGGAAATCAACCGGGGTCTCCTGGTTTGCAGGTGGATGCTTTACCAACTGAGCTATGGGTGAAAGTGAAATTCGCTCAGTCAAGTGTCTGACTCTTTGTGACCCTTTTGACCATACAGTCCGTGGAATTCTCTAGGACAGAGTACTGGCATGGGTAGCCTTTCCCTTCTCCAGGGAATCTTTCCAACCCAGGGATCAAACCCAGGTCTCCCGCATTGCAGGCAGATTCTTTACCAGCTGAGCCACAAAGAGAAGCCCATAATAAATTAGGGAAGCTCATAATAAATTATAATCCATCGAAAAAATGTATCATTAGTGAGTGAGGACAGGGTGAGTTAAGGTCCTTGTCAGCTCTGGAAACCAGAATTCTGAAAATTAGCCATGGTAAAGAGAATAAATATCTAAAACACAAGTGCAAAAAATAAATGAATTACTGTATTTCTTAAGGTAAACAGTTCCTTTACCCTCTTGCCAGATCCAAACTTCAAGTCTTTTTTTTTTTTAATTTGCCTGTGGTTCATTATTTTTATCACCATCAGACAGTAATATTTATAGCTACTGATGATGGAGTTGTTAGCTCATTATTGTGACTTTAGCTAACTTAAAAGTATAATGATAATTTCCTTTAGAGAGACAAGAAAGTTTCCAATTCTCAGAGGATGGAGTCCATACTATTCCACTTTATAGCATTAGCATTAAGGATCTAGTAACTAACATCTAGCACCAGTAGGGGAGAAGGAAATGGCAACCCACTCCAGTGTTCTTGCCTGGAGAATCCCAGGGACAGAGGAGCCTGGTGGGCTTCCCTCTATGGAGTCGCACAGAGTCAGACACGACTGAAGCGACTTAGCAGCAGCTAGTAGACTTCAGACTTCCCAGACTAAACCTAATATATAAAAAGGTTAGTTTACGACAGCAGCAAATGACATTCATTTGGTTTTTTTCCCCTATAGATTATTGCCATGCCTCTAAACGTGTTTCTTAAGAACCTTCCCCAGTCCTTAACTGACCTTTTCTGAAAAGCCCAGAAAATGCTCCTGGATGGCCATCAGGTTCACCTTCTTGGTTATTAAGTATCGTCTGTCACTTTCCTGTTATTCAGTTCTAGCTCTATGGAGGGGTGTATGGGACTTCAAATGCACAGAAATTCCAAAATAGTCTGCACAGCTCTGGGGACAGTTCTAAGCCATCAATCTACAGCTCAGTTCCATTCTCAAAGCTACTATGCTACATTTTCTTGAGGTTTTTTGCTTCTCCACACTAAAAGTCTTAATAATAGGAGGGAGGAGCCAAGATGGCGGAGGAGTAGGACGGGGAGACCACTTTCTCTCCTACAAATTCATCAAAAGAATAACTGAACACAGAGCAAACTTTGAGAAACAACTTCTGATCGCTAGCTGAGGTCATCAGGCGCCCAGAAAAGCAGCCCATTGTCTTCGAAAGGAGGGCTGTATAGTTGGAGAAGTCCTGAGACTACAGGAAGAATAAAACTGAAATCCAGAGGCAGGAGACTTAAGCCCAAAACCTGAGAACACCAGAAAACTCCTGACTACATGGAACTTTAAGTAATAAGTGACTGTCCAAAAGCCTTCATACCTACACTGAAACCAACCACCACCCAAGAGCCAATAAGTTTTAGAGCAAGACATACCACGCAAATTCTCCAGCAACGCAGGAACATAGCCCTGAACATCAACATACAGGCTGCCCAAAGTCATACCTAACACATAGACCCATCTCAAAACTCATTACTGGGCACTCCATTGCTCTCCAAAGAGAAGAAATCAAGTTCCACGCACCAGAACACTGACGCACGCTTCCCTAACCAGGAAATCTTGACAAGCCAGTCGTCTAACCCCACCCACTGGGTTAACCCTCCACAACAAAAAGGAACCACAGACCTCCAGAATACAGAAAGCCCACTCCAGATACAGCAATCTAAACAAGATGAAAAGGCAAAGAAATACCCAACAGGTAAAGGAACATGAAAAATGCCCACCAAGTCAAACAAAAGAGGAGGAGATAGGGAATCTACCTGAAAAAGAATTTAGAATAATGATAATAAAAATGATCCAAAATCTTGAAAACAAAATGGAGTTACAGATAAATAGCCTGGAAACAAAGATTGAAAAGATTCAAGAACTGTTTAATAAAGACCTAGAAGAAATAAAAAAGTCAATTAAAAATGAATAATGCAATGAATGAGATCAAAAACACTTTGGAGGGAACCAAGAGTAGAATAACGGAGGCAGAAGATAGGATAAGTGAGGTAGAAGATAAAATGGTGGAAATAAATGAAGCAGAGAGAAAAAAAGAAAAAAGGATCAAAAGAAATGAGGACAACCTCAGGGACCTCTGGGACAATGTGAAATGCCCCAACATTCGAATCATAGGAGTCCCAGAAGAAGAAGACAAAAAGAAAGGCCATGAGAAAATACTCGAGGAGATAATAGCTGAAAACTTCCCTAAAATGGGGAAGGAAATAGCCACCCAAGTCCAAGAAACCCAGAGAGTCCCAAACAGGATAAACCCAAGGCGAAACACCCCAAGACACATATTAATCAAATTAACAAAGATCAAACACAAAGAACAAATATTAAAAGCAGCAAGGGAGAAACAACAAATAACACACAAAGGGATTCCCATAAGGATAACAGCTGATCTATCAATAGAAACCCTCCAGGCCAGAAGGGAATGGCAGGACGTACTGAAAGTAATGAAAGAGAATAACCTACAACCTAGATTACTATATCCAGCAAGGATCTCATTCAGATATGAAGGAGAATTCAAAAGCTTTACAGATAAGCAAAAGCTGAGAGAATTCAGCACCACCAAACCAGCTCTTCAACAAATGCTAAAGGATCTTCTCTAGACAGGAAATGCAGAAAGGTTGTATAAACGTGAACCCAAAACAACAAAGTAAATGGCAACGGGACCACACCTATCAATAATTACCCTAAATGTAAATGGGTTGAATGCCCCAACCAAAAGACAAAGATTGGCTGAATGGATACAAAAACAAGACCCCTATATATGCTGTCTACAAGAGACCCACCTCAAAACAAGAGACACATACAGACTAAAAGTGAAGGGCTGGAAAAAAATGTTTCATGCAAACGGAGACCAAAAGAAAGCAGGAGTCGCAATACTCATATCAGATAAAATAGACTTTCAAATAAAGGATGTGAAAAGAGACAAAGAAGGACACTACATAATGATCAAAGGATCAATCAAAGAAGAAGATATAACAATTATAAATATATATGCACCCAACATAGGAGCACTGCAATATGTACGGCAAACGCTAACGAGTATGAAAGAGGAAATTAATAGTAACACAATAATAGTGGGAGACTTTAATACCCCACTCACAACTATGGATAGATCAACTAAACAGAAAATTAACAAGGAAACACAAACCTTAAATGACACAATGGACCAGCTAGACCTAATTGATATCTATAGGACATTTCACCCCAAAACAATCAACTTCACCTTTTTCTCAAGTGCACACGGAACATTCTCCAGAATAGATCACATCCTGGGCCATAAATCTGGTCTTGGAAAATTCAAAAAAATTGAAATCATTCCAGCCATCTTTTCTGACCACAGTGCAGTAAGATTAGATCTCAATTACAGGAAAAAAATTGTTAAAACCTCAAACATATGGAGGCTAAATGACACGCTTCTGAATAACCAACAAATCATAGAAGAAATCAAAAAAGAAATCAAAATATGTATAGAAATGAATGAAAATGAAAACACAACAACCCAAAACCTATGGGACATGTAAAAGCAGGTGCGTAAGGGGAAGGTTCATAGCATACAGCTACATCAAGAAACAAGAAAAAAGCCAAAATAAATAACCTAACTCTACCCTAAAGCAATTTAGAGAAGGAAGAAATGAAGAACCCCAGGCGGTTAGCAGAAGGAAAGGAAATCTTAAAACAGGGCAGAATAAATGCAAAAGAAACTAAAGAGACCATAGCAAAAATTTCACAAAGCTAAAAGCTGGTTTTTTGAAAAATAAACAAATTGACAAACCATTAGCAAGACTCATTAAGAAACAAAGAGAAAAAACCAAATTAACATATTTAGAAATGAAAATGGAGAGATCACAACAGACAACACTGAAATACAAAGGATCATAAGAGACTACTACCAGCAGTCTATGCCAAAAAATGGACAACTTGGATGAATGGAAAATTCTTAGAAAAGTATAACTTTCTAAACTGAACCAGGAAGAAATAGAAGATCTTAACAGACCCATCACAGCAAGGAAATCGAACTGTCATCAAAAATCTTCCAGCAAACAATAAGCCCAGGACCAGATGCTTCACAGAGGAATATTCTCTACCAAAAATTTAGAGAAGAGCTAACAACTATCTTACTCAAACTCTTCCAGAAAATTGCAGAAGAAGGTAAACTTCCAAACTCATTCTATGAGGCCACCATCACCCTAATTCCAAAACCAGAAAAAGATGCCACAAAAAAAAGAAAACTACAGGTCAATATCACTGATGAACATAGATGCAAAAATCCTTAACAAAATTCTAGCAAACAGAATCCAACAACATATTAAAAAGATCATACATCATGACCAAGTGGGCTTTATCCCAGGAATGCAAGGATTCTTTAATATCCACAAATCAATCAATGTAATACACCACATTAACAAATTGAAAGATTAAAAACCATATGATTATCTCAATAGATGCAGAGAAAGCCTTTGACAAAATTCAACACCCATTTATGATTAAAACTCTCCAGAAAGCAGGAATAGAAGGAACATACCTCAACATAATAAAAGCTATATATGGCAAACCCACAGCAAAGCATCACCCTCAAGGTGAAAATTTGAGGCATTTCCCCTGAAATCAGGAACAAGACAAGGGTGCCCACTCTCACCACTACTATTCAACATTTAGTGTTGGAAGTTCTGGCCACCAAGCAATTCAGTAGCAGAAAAAGAATGTAAAAGGGAATCCATGATAGGAAAAGAAGAAGAAAACTCTCACTGTTTGCAGATGACATGATCCTCTACATAGAAAACCCTAAGACTCTACCAGAAAATTACTAGAACTAATCAATGAATATAGTAAAGTTGCAGGATATAAAATTAACACACAGAAATCCCTTGCATTCCTATATACTAACAATGAAAAAACAAAGAGAAATTAAGGAAACAATACCATTCACCATTGCAACAAAAAGAATAAAATACTTAGGAGTATATCTACCTAAAGAAACAAAGGACCTATACATAGAAAACTATAAAACACTGATGAAAGAAATCAAAGAGGACACAAACAAATGGAGAAACATACCGTGTTCATGGATTGGAAGAATCAATATTGTCAAAATGGCTATTCTACCCAAAGCAGTCTATAGATTCAATGCAATCCCTATCAAGCTACCCACGGTATTTTTCACAGAACTAGACCAAAGAATTTCACAATTTGTATGGAAATACAAAAAACCTCGAATAGCCAAAGTAATCTTGAGAAAGAAGAATGGAACTGGAGGAATCAACCTGCCTGACTTCAGACTCTACTACAAAGCCACAGTCATCAAGACAGTATGGTACTGGCACAAAGACAGAAATATAGATCAATGGAACAGAATAGAAAGCCCAGAGATAAATCAACGGACCTATGGACACCTTATCTTTGACAAAGGAGGCAAGGATATACAATGGAAAAAAGACAACCTCTTTAACAAGTGGTGCTGGGAAAACTGGTCAACCACTTGTAAAAGAATGAAACTAGAACACTTTCTAACACCATACACAAAAATAAACTCAAAATGGATTAAAGATCTAAATGTAAGACCAGAAACTATAAAACTCCTAGAGGAGAACATAGGCAAAACACTCTCCGACATAATCACAGCAAGATCCTCTATGACCCACCTCCCAGAATATTGGAAATAAAAGCAAAACTAAACAAATGGGACCTAATGAAACTTAAAAAGCTTTTGCACACAAAGGAAACTATAACGAAGGTGAAAAGACAGCCTCAGATTGGGAGAAAATAATAGCAAATGAAGAAACAGACAAAGGATTAATCTCAAAAATATACAAGCAACTCCTGCAGCTCAATTCCAGAAAAATAAATGACCCAATCAAAAAATGGGTCAAAGAACTAAACAGACATTTCTCCAAAGAAGACATACAGATGGCTAACAAACACATGAAAAGATGCTCAACATCACTCATGATCAGAGAAATGCAAATCAAAACCACAATGAGGTACCATTACACGCCAGTCAGGATGGCTGCTATCCAAAAGTCTACAAGCAATAAATGCTGGAGAGGGTGTGGAGAAAAGGGAACCCTCTTACACTGTTGGTGGGAATGCAAACTAGTACAGCCGCTATGGAGAACAGTGTGGAGATTTCTTAAAAAACTGGAAATAGAACTGCCATATGACCCAGCAATCCCACTTCTGGGCATACACACCGAGGAAACCAGATCTGAAAGAGACACGTGCACCCCAATGTTCATCGCAGCACTGTTTATAATAGCCAGGACATGGAAGCAACCTAGATGCCCATCAGCCGATGAATGGATAAGGAAGCTGTGGTACATATACACCATGGAATATTACTCAGCCATTAAAAAGAATTCATTTGAATCAGTTCTAATGAGATGGATGAAACTGGAGCCCATTATACAGAGTGAAGTAAGCCAGAAAGATAAAGAACATTACAGCATACTAACACACATATATGGAATTTAGAAAGATGGTAACGACAACCCTATATGCAAAACAGAAAAAGAGACACAGAAGTACAGAACAGACTTTTGAACTCTGTGGGAGAAGGTGAGGGTGGGATGTTTCGAAAGAACAGCATATATATTATCTATGGTGAAACAGATTCACCAAGCCCAGGTGGGATGCATTGAGACAAGTGCTCCGGGCCTTGGTTGCACTGGGAAGA